>NC_090926.1:1291745586-1292049023 GCF_040938575.1 Ambystoma mexicanum
GCTTCTCAGATTTAACAACAGGTACCGAGTACCACTCACCAAGGTCCCAGGGAGTTTTCTGAAATCCACAGTCTGCATTGAGATCGCCCACAACCAACATTCTACCATTCACATACCAGCCAGACCACTCTTCAATAGCATGATTCTCAGCAACCTTTGTGCCAATATATATTGAGGATCAGAATTTTCACAAAACCATCCCGGGATATAAGATCCTACCCAAGTGCACCAAAGGGTACATTTTGCCACTTATGACCTCACCCCCAGCACTCTCTTTTGCTATCTGGGTAAAGATTTTGTAGCCATCTAAGATAGGACCTGAGGTCAGCCATGTCTTTTGTAGGCAGATACAGTTGGCCTTTCTTAGATTGGCCAAACAGGTTGGGTTAGTGAAGAGATGTGAGCTACCACGAGTATTCCACGATTTTAAGCGCAGAGGGACCATTTTCCACTTGGTGCTCACCCAAATTTGCTTATTAGGGGACCAATTTCTGCCACAAGGTTGAGATGATGGCAGCCCAGTTTATTTCTTTTTGGGACCCCTTCCCAACTCCTGGCCGCACACCCTCACACTCATCACCCACAAGCGGGGGGGAACGTTCTCAACTTATCTCTGTTGTTTTGGAGGGCCCCCTCCTCCATCTGTGCCTGCTTTATATCAAACCCTAGGTTCAAGAGGCCTTCTCGTTGGGTATGGATCAATTCTTTTACAATCAGAGAGTTTAGATAAATAGTACAAATTGTCTGGTCGATCTCTCTAGAAAAGCCACTCTCCCAATATCCGGTGAACCTACCAAAGCTAAAGATGGAATTTCAGAGAAAATCAAAAGAATGTTAGTTCGATTCAGGCATACTCGGGGCGCAACACACTCGACATTTTGAGTAGGTGGAGCCCCTGGCTAGAAAACCTATCATTAACCCTTGTACCCAATGGATCCCTCACCCCTACACACCACGGCACATCCGCTCGTATGTTCCGCAGATTGCTTTGGGGGACCGATGCTGATGGATTCTGCACATTGCTCCCATCCCTTGGAACATAGGTTTTGGGCAAATGTAGGCGTTGGAGTAGTTCTTTAATTCCTGAGGCCACTCTAGGGTAGGGAGACATTGGGGGGATATTTAAAGGCTTATCCAGTAGTCAAGACTTCCCACTTCCACATCCCACACCAAAGGGAATCTGTTCCACACCAGAATTCATAGGTGGTAGGTTGTTCTCAGTCTGCCCCACCCCTGTGTCCACAGGGGCCTCCACTTGAGATGGTAGCCCCTCTGTGGCTCCCCAAGTAGGCTCCAGATCACAGGGTTTACCCCTCCCAGAACCTCCTCCAAAGGGAATCTGTCCCACACCATCATTTAAAGCCAATTGTGCCGAAGCTGACGCCCCCTCTCTTGCCCCCAGATTGTTACAATCGGGCCTTGCCTAGTACTCCATGGAGGAGGTATCATTAGTCCGCCCCCTGCAGAGGTTGGGAACTGCGACACTGCAGACTCCCTAGTTGACATCACACATGCCCCCCTGGATGGCAAGTTCGAGCATATAGGGTGCTCCCCTACACTTTTACCCACATCAGGAGGTGATTGATCAAAGGCACTAGATACACCATTAGGTACAATTAACTCTACCTCAGCAAGGGATTCTGATCGGGTTGTACCGTAGAGTCTACAGACATGACTTTAATGGGAACCACCAAGCTCGAGCTACCATGCTCAATAACCGGGATTTATGAGCCGCTCTGGTGCTAAGAGTGCAGGTCCTTCGGGCGCAGGTTTCCGCTTTACCAATTTCATTTTTTTCACATTATTGAGCTTAATTGGAGGTAGCTCCTCCTCAAACCCTTCCACGGCTAACACTGCCACCTCCTCAAACTCTTCCACGGCTAACACTGCCACCCCCCCCCCACACTCCCCCGGGACGGCAGAGCCGCTCCCAGATGGGGCCAGTTCAGTTGTCACAACAATTGTTAATGCATGCTCAATAGAATCCTTCAGACGCAGACCAGGTATTTTCTGCTTCTGCCTTGGGCTTAATAGTATAGTTGGACATGGTAAGTGGCCCTCAAGAGAATTGGTATCTGAGATTTCAATAATTTATGACACACCATCCACAATATTGGGATTCTGATTTTACCCTTCCCGTCTGCCCGCACCCCCTTTTGAGCTAAGCCAATAGGTCCAAAGCGCATCTCAAACCCAATGCCTTGCAATTTGCTGTTCACCTCAGCCATAATTGCATTCGTAGTTCTGCCCAACTATTATCGTACAATGAGAAGAATTAGCTCAAAACCATATTAAGGGCAGAGACAGTAGGGTGAGTCAATCATATTCGCTCATCAATCTCCCTTAGTGTATGGGGAAGAGCTGGAGAGTCACTCTGGTCACCAAATACCACTGAACCATTTTGTTTTTTCTGTGCATGGCTTTTGGGATTGTGGATAATATCGTACCCATCTATTAGGTTAGTCAAGGCTGTAGGGGAATCCTGATGGAAAGCATTGCAGCATTGCTGGACCACGCAGCATGGTTACTGATAGCAAGATCTTGATGAGCCTCTTGATCCAATGCATGGTCTGCAAATTCGATAATACTGATGTCAGTCAAGTCCTTAGGGCCACCAAAGTGGACCTGTGGGTTCATTACAGAATGGTCTAGCATAGCTTTTCCCTCGAGTGGCGGGAAGGATTTCAATTCTGTACTTGTTGCTGCTGACTTAATAAAGTAATGATCTATTACTCATTGGCCCGATATCGGCCGGGTCCCATTATTGCCCCTAGGTGTTTTAAGCTGTACCAGGGGCGTGTTTAAAGCAGTACTAACAGGAACCCTCTTATCAGCGAGAGGCATTGCAATTTGTCGTGCCAATATAAAGGGTAGGGGGACTGGATTAAATTGGTTATCCAGGTTTAGGGACAATTGCGGCACTAGCTGCACTTCAGTGTT
The DNA here is from genome assembly GCF_040938575.1 of Ambystoma mexicanum. Lineage (NCBI taxonomy): Eukaryota > Metazoa > Chordata > Amphibia > Caudata > Ambystomatidae > Ambystoma > Ambystoma mexicanum. Next base: position 1,291,748,527 of record NC_090926.1, read on the forward strand.
CACCGGCCCTATCAGCCGGCCCAGGTCCTCCCCAGATGAAAAGATGGGGGGAAATCGCCAGAGTGAAGTTGACAGAGGGGGTAGAACCCCAATGTTAGAGCTCTGCACAATAGGGCCCCCAGTCAGATCCAGCACAGTCATCATAGTGCTCCTTCCTACTTGAGGATCTTGGCCCGTTTGACTCCGGAGGCCTAAACGCGTTATAACTGTCAATAATGTCTCTGACAGCAATTCAGAAGGTGTTAACCCCAATAACAGAGTCCAAGCAGAGTTTTTAGTAGTCCAGTCCACCAAAACCTCTCCAGTCACCTTCAAGGAGGATCCTTACCCAGCAAGCAGTATAAAGGCTCCCACATTTTGGAGTTATGTGATGAGATCAGCTTTAAGCGGTAGAGGGTTACAAGCTACCCATTGACAAACGATCCCGGTGCTCAATCCCGAATCAAAGGGCAAGAACTTAAACGGGGGCTATGGGAGAGCACCGAAGTGGTAGCTACGTTTCGCGACAGACAATTATTTGCAGAATACGCCCACTCCCAGGTCACAGGAGAAGCCACCCAACGGCAACCCCCGCAGTCCCTGGGAACGTGGCTAGGTTGCACGTGGCTAGTATTGCAAAGCCACCCCTCAGCTTCGGTCTTCGGGCTACACTCTTCAGGCTTTACAAAGTTTTCAAAGTTCAACAATTGCACCCTTCAGGCAAGGCAAATCGGACTTAATCTTTATAAGGCACCTGCAGGTAATATTCCTTAATTTGACCTTGTTTTACAACTTCTCGTTCAAAGGAAGTACCGTCACTGGAAGTTTACACAGTACTGTTTTCTCAGTAGTTTCCAGTGCTCACCTTTTGTATTCTGCAAGCACTGTAGTAAAATCAGCAATGTCAATGGCACAGCCGTGTCCCGCCGACCACTGAACACCAAATACTTCGCTCATCTACTTCGCGCAGGTGCTTCGCTTAAGCCAATGCCTCCAAGCCGCCTAGCGAAGTTTAAAGGGCCAGGCTACAGAGCCGTAGATTATGCCAATTTCTTGTTTCCTTGCCGCACCGCCATGATGGAGGAAAGGAATATATGTCAGTTTTCCTCAGCAGCCGGTAAAGTACAACGCTGTTCTCGCGTTCCTTACAACAACAAATACTTTGCGCATTCACTTCGCACCTGTGTGTACAAGTGTGTAAATGCAAGAAACCCTAGCAGGAGAGTATACCAGGCAACCACCACTGTATGAATACAAGAGGTCCTGAGAGGAAAATATCAGGACTAGGAAAAGGAATTATGTTTACCAGAAGAAAAGGAGCAATACCCTGGCAGAATGGTATACCAGGTATACTGAATAAGACAAAAATACAGAGCCAATCATTTTTCTATCACAGTGTGGTTATTGACCAAGAAAGGTTGAGGGAACTGTTGTTTGTGAAACATCAGGGAGTAAAGAGGAACCCAGGGGAAGAGAACCGCCCTCTGGAGCAAGGACCTTTATCCATGAAGAACTTGTTCATTGGAGCCATTTTTTTCTTCCTTTATGAACACTTTTCTGGACCACCCAAGGTTAGAGACAGTTCCATCTCCTCCTTAGAAATTAGTCTATAGTGTGAGGGTCAGACTAGAACTTTGGACACAGGACAGCTTCTGTTTGGACATTCTGACAGACGGACCATTCGTTTTTGGTTTAGGTAGAGAAATTCCTGAGAGCAGGGTCATAGAGGCATTTTCCCAACACTTTTATTTTCAATAAAAGTCTTTGACCAAAATCATGGCTAACTTGTGTCAGAGTTTCATTCCTGACTCCCAGAACTTTTATTATTAGTGTTGATACTGCAGCATGGGCTAGACAGGCCTACCCTAAATACTAAGTAATTATTGAAGACTGTCTGTTTCCCCTGTGAGCATGTGTCATATGCAAAAGTGAGTGAATGGGTAATTTAATTCAAAGTGATTTGTTATTAAGCTTAATAAGTATTGTGAATACATCACTTTGATGAACCACTGACTAATCAGCCTAGGAGACATTTTTTTTGGGGGGGGGTTTCTTTAGTTCCACAATAGCTACTGTGAACAAATCACTTGGATTTAAATTCCCCATTGACCTATCTTTGCATATGATACATGGGCACACAAGGGAAATAGACAGTCTTCAATAATTGAGTACACCTTATTAAAGAGTATAGGTAATAGTCACACCCAAATCTCTGGAGCTTTTATATAAACCATATAGGCCATTGTTAGGAAAAATGACACTTTTTGAAACTTCCCTTCCATAGTTTCCATGGACCCCTAATCGTTTTGCTTTGCTTTTAAACCGGTATTTTTTTAGGGGAAGTAAAGCCTTCAGCTTCGCTTCCCTTGCCTTTTGCTCACATGTTATGGGGAAACTGATCACACCTTCAGATTATCAGTACTGTGAAGCTAGAATGATTTTATTTATTTATTGTACATTGCTCACAGCATCTTACAATGCAGTGCAATGGGCATACTTTTGTATCACGCTAGCCTTTTACACTGGGAATTTCTTGTTACTTTTAGATGTGCCTAAAGACAAGCTGGTGGTAGCAATTGTATTTTTATCATTTTTTGTGTTATTATTAATTTGCACATTCAGATTTACCTCCTGTTAGGGAGAATTCTCTGTTAAGGCTAATTTCCCAAACCTAGTGGGTCCCCCAGCAGCTTTGCTGGATTTTTGGGGTTTGTTTTTTTCTCCTGCTAAGAGTGAGACTCTTTTCCTCCCACTCTTAGGCATGATTTGAGGTACGTCTGACTTTTTGTGTGCTTATGGGCTATGGGGTCTTTTACTCCTTAGGGTATCATCTATTCTTTGTGTATGTGTTACACAGCACCCTCAGTGCAGTAACACAAGGGTGTCATAGTGAGCCCCAAACATAAACTCCATACACTGGGACTGACTACTGTCTCCCAGGGCATGTAAAGTCACCATTGACTTTACTAGTCCAAAATTGTTAACAGAACCAGTACAAACCATCATATTGTGGAAGTGCTGGTAGGGGTAATTAGATTGCCCCTGGGTCTGATTTTCGAGGGGGCACTGTGCAGTCCCCCCTCGTCGAGTTTCTGGCTGGTGGCAGTGGTTACCACGCGAAATATTCCACCGGAATATTTCCTATGGGATTTTCCCATTCATTTTAAACGCACCACTTTTTTGGTGCAATGTTAAAAATACCGCTGGGTTATTTATTTAATATTTAATCCCCGGTTGGGTCTTTTTGCCAGGACTCGGTTTTAAAATGGCGTTTGTGTTCGCCTCTGTAACTCCAACCCAAGTCGATCCCTTTGTTCCACTTTTGGCGGGCTTCTACACAGAAGCCTCCAAAAGTGGTGCCACTCTGTCTGGGTCTACAGGATGTGTGAGAGGGGGGAATAGGCCCCCTTGACTGAGTTGCCTCGGCAACTTAAATCGCACTCTTGTGTGATTGGCCCAGTGGTGAGCCGCCCGGCTCACCACTTAGCATGTTTGAGTGACAGCTAGGACTAATGAATGGGGGTTTTCTGCATAAAAGCAGGGCTTTGGGGACTGTAACTTCAGAAGTCGCCCCAGGATCTAAAGAATCCGAAGAGGGAGAAGCTGAGCCAACCTGCAACGACGACACCACCGGTGGAGCCTGCTGAACCGACTCACCACTTCCCAACGACAGAGAAGATCAACTTCCTGGAGAGTCTTCTTCCTTTGAACTGGTGGGGTTAACCAGTTCGCCCTCTTTTCGCCTTCCTGGATCGCCTTGTGGTCGAATCGCCTGCGCCAAGCACCCCGGCAGCCGGATAGCCATGCTTCACCACTACCGCAAATAAAAGGGTAGTATCTTTTTACCGGGAAACTACGCGGCTAGTTTCTTCCCTGGCAGTGCAACGACCTCCAGCTTTCCTCCACGTCGAGATCTTCTCTTCCCCTGGACGAAGCACCGACTTGCACCTGCTGCCAGGAACAACTGCCCCCACTGGAGCTTTCTCACCATTGCAGGTACTGTGTCCCGCCTGGTCTCCCTTGCAACAGACTGTTCAAGGTGTCCCGTAAATCCTTGACTCTCTATCCTGGGGTGACCTGCGACCTGTTAACTAACTTTTCTGAACTGATCCAACTCCTTTTTGAACTATCTGCAAAGACTTTTAAAGTGTACCACAACTGTGTGATCTTGGGCACATTCCGTCTTGCTCTCTCCAAGAGTGGGCCTGGCCTATGAACTTTTTGCTCTACAGTAGACCCTGCCTTTCTTGACTTGCTGTGGTTCTTTTAAAAGTGTTGGTATTGTGTGCTTTACTATTTCTGCATTTTCTCTGCCTTTTTAAATAATTATTGGAGTGCCATCTTGGTTAAGCGCTTAATAAGTGGTGTTCTTTTCCTAAGACTTGTTGACTAATTAATCAGGGAGGTGTATATATTTCCAGTGACTGTGTTTGAACTTGCTTGACATATTAGTACCAGTGTATTTTTACAAGTGTGTTTTTAAATAAATAATTATATACTTTTATACCAAAGCTCTGGTCAGTGATTGCTTGTTCTACTGTATTTTTGTACCTAATGTGTATACTCTATATACTGCCTAACTCTTCTTGAGAGAAGTCTGACTGCTCAGCCACAGCTACCAGGTAAATCTGGGTGGTACAGACTGCTACCAATTGGGTTTACTGCCAACAACTGTAGTCTTAAACTTTTTGCAGTGGTCCCTAAGGGAATTGCACAGGTTTCTGCCTAACACCTCCTATGGCTACTAAACGTGGCTAATGCCTTAAAATGGCCATGTCACAAGATTTTTGCTTGTTCTTTGGCTATGTTGTTGTTTGGCCTTCTTCCTGCCTTGCCAGGTCTGTAAATATGCACTTGCCTGGGAAAGCTGCAGCTTTCGCGGGATAGTGATGCCTTTCTGTGTGGGACGGTCTGGTCCCATTCCACATCCGCGGCGACAGTGAGTGAAGGTGTGTCTGATTGGACAACTACTGGCTCTTTTAAATAGTGCCGATCCTTACCATTGATAGGCTTGGACTTGCTTGCAGGCGGGATTTTGGATAAGAGGACTGATGCAGCCATTTCGTCAGATCAGCGTTGGAGCCAAGAATCCCTTATAGAAGAACAGCCGACTGAAGATCCGAAGAAAACTTCTGAAGGGGCCCAGCATCCCTTCCTGCGTTTGGCCTGATGAAGTGCTGTTGAACTACTTGATCTGTGATGGCCCTTTGCAGTGCTTCAACCCCTGGACTGGTGGGACCAACCTGACTCGATGTGTCCTTGGGGACCCATCCTTCCTTAGCCTTCGAAAGTGTCCCTGGACCACTCAGAGGACTGACCAGCTCTCCAGTGGGCTACCTCGCTAGAACCATTGCCATTCTGCGTTTGCCACAGGAACATTGGTGGTTGTCAGCTTGTGGTATAAGGCGCCTTCCTGACGAATGTCGCCCTCCCAGCTTCAAGGGATCCTGCTCTGGAAGGACTTTAAAACTGCAAATTGAAGGACACCAGCCGTCGTCTGTGTGTGGTGGCCATCACAGCAACTCACCTTCCCCCATCCTGTCAAGTGTCCTGAAGAGTGCTGCATCGGTGCATTCTGCATTTCTCCACCGCCAAGGGTTGCTCTCTGCTCCTGGACCTGATCGGAAGAATTCTTGCAGCTGCAGCTCCTGGGCACCTCTCACCACAATCAACAATGGGAAATCCAACCTCCAGCAACCCCCAGTCGACCCATCCAGTCTATTGGGAAAATCGGAGTCAGGGGGTAAGTAAACACAAAGCATTTGTCTTTTCCTTTCCTCCATAGAATGACATTGAGAACAAGTATCTTTGTATCCTTCCATTACACTGCTTTTTGGTTGTCGCACATGAGCAGTACAACCTGAAAGATAAGAACACATTTTACTTATCCAGTAACTTTGTGGCACCTCTTGTTTTGAAAAATCACCAAGACAAGTAACTTACCTGCATCTGATACATTCTGGGGAGAAGCATTCTGACCTTTGGGTTAATTTAAGTCATTGAATGCATTTTAAGAACCTATGGTGACTGTATATATGTTTATTATTGAGCATTGTCCGATATCACCTGCTTGTTTCCTTTTCTTAGCGTGTGTTTAAGACCTAGAATACATACTGTATTTTTATACATTCCAGTCTAAATTTAATGAAGGTGTGCTTCACTGTGTGGACTCATTCTGGACGCCTGACCCCACTCAGGCCTTGAGCACTCTTCACATTTTGGCTAAGCTCTCAGAGCTCCCCTGTTCACTATAACTAATGCCTCCTAAAATCTGGCCACTAGGTCGGATTTTAGAAATCCATCTTAACAGCTATTCCATCAGAACTGGGTGCACGGGTGGTTTTTAGCTTACAAATAATATAAAATATATCTCTCAGACCGCACATACAGTTCACAGGGTGAAATGTATTATTGGTAAAAGTATATAATGTATTTATGAGTGTTCCATCTTGACCCTGAGATAGGATTAATTTCAGATGTGGCAGGTTCGCCCTTATGGTACCTAACTAATTGCTAAATAAATGCTAAATAAATGGATGTTCTCCATAGAAATCAAGTCTTAAGTTGACGAATCAAGTAATTGGTCTCTTGGAGGGAGTAATCCTTCTTTTTTAAAGTAGGATTACTCGGTCGGCATAGTGGTCGTTTGCAGTTAGATATGACAGCGACATAGATACTTCCAATGGGGGCATACTTGCATAAACAACACCTTTCTTTAACTTATTTATATTTAATTTGTGCCAAAGTATTCTATGTTTTGCCTTGCTGCACCTTTAAATGTAGGTTAAGCACAAGTCTAGCATTATCACTGTCTTTATTGAAAGAGAACTTAGTGATATCAGCAGTTTAGAGTCGGTAGGTCTTATTTATGAATAGAAAATCAAATGCCTTGATACACTCATCATTCCACCTGACCTTTTTGGGGAATTTGGGTGAGGTGATCACATTCAAGGGAGACGCTATGGTCCCATAGTTCTCAATTAAGTTCCTATAGTAACCTGTGAGACATAGAAAGGCTCTCACTTGTGTTTCAGTAGTAGGGGTGGCCCTGTCTTGTACAGCTTGTACCTTGATAGGCAATGGCCTTATTTCACCTCCTCCTACCTCATGTCCAAGGTAGACCACTTCACTCTGACTAATTTGACATTTGCTTGCCTTTATAATCAGATGGGCCTGCTCAAGAGCTTGCAAAACATATCCTAGGTGGTCAATATGTTCTTTCCAAGTAGGGCTGAACACTGTAATGTCATCCAAGTATGCCATGCAGAAGTCCTCCAACCCATTCAGAACATGATTTACCTTCATTTGGAATGTAACAGGTGCATTCTTTGGTCCAAACGGCATAGCTTTAAACTGGTAGAGGCCTCCTGGGGTTGAAAATGCAGTTTTCTCCTTGACATGATCTGTCAGAGGTATTTGCCGAATAGCCTGAGGTTACGTCAAATGTACTGAGGAACTTGGCTGAACCAGGTTTGTCCAGCAGCTCATCTGTCCTAGGTAAAGGATGGGCATTAGTCGTGGTGACTGCATTAAATGCTCTATAGTCCACACAGAATCCCAACTCCTTGGAACCTGCCTTTTGCACTAGTACTACTGGACTAGCCCATGGACTTGTAGATGGCTCTATAACCCTAAGATCAAGCATCTTCTTCACTTCTTCCATTATGTGGGTTCTTACATGGTCTGACATTCTGTAACCCCTGCTCTTAACAGGGAGCAGTCACCAGAAGGGGTCAAGCCTGGTGTCAGTGAAAACAGGAAGGCAAACTGATTCAACAGAACTTTGCACTCCTCCTGTTGTTGCAGAGTCAGAACAGAAGATAGATTAACTACTTCTATCTTTCCATCTAAAGGTTGTCCCCTGAGGAGGTCAGGTAGAGGCTCACTCGCCTCCTCCTCTTGATCAGAGGCTAGAAGCAAAGCTCCCAGTTCTGGTCTAGAGACATAGGCCTTTAGGCGGTTGGTGTGAAAGACCCTGGGGGCCTCCTTAGGATTGCCTAAATCCACCAAATAATTGACCTCTCCAAGTTTGCCCACAACCTTGAAGGGTCCAATCCATGTGTCCTGTAAGGCCCTCTGCCTTGTAGGTACCATAACTACAAATAGCTGGTCTCGAGTAAACTCTACCATGTTGGCCTTCTGGTCATGCCAATGTTTAACCAGAGCCTGACCTGCTTTCAAGTTATCAGAAGAATCTGTTATCATGTGTGTCATTCTCCTTCCGAGACCTAAAACATAGTCAGTGAGTCTCACTGGCTTGTGGGAAGGAGCACTCTCCAACCCCTCCTTGATTAGGGCCAATGGACCTCTAACCGGATGACCATAGAGGTGCTCAAAGGTGCTGAAGCCAACCCCTTCTTGAGGGACTTCTCTATAAGCAAAGAGAAGGCATGGCAGTAGAAGGTCCCACTTTCTTCTAAGGGGTTCTTCTAAAGCACCTATCATGCTCTTCATAGTTCTATTAAACCTCTCCACCAACCCATTGGTCTGGGGATGGTAGGCTGTTGAGAACTTGCAGGTCACTCCACAGTTTTTCCACATGGTCTGCATGTAGACATAAAATTGGTCCCCCTGTCTGAGATAACCTCCTTAGGAAAACCAACCCTGGTAAGAAAATACCAAGGAGGGCCTTAGCTACTGCCTGAGCAGTAACAGTTCTCATAGGTATGGCTTCAGGATACCTGGTAGCATGGTCTACCACAATCAATATAAATCTGTTGCCTGAAGATGTGGGAGGGTGTAAGGGACCAACAAGGTCAATCCCCACCCTTTCAAAAAGGTACTCCCACCACTGGGAGAGGCACCAAGGGTGCCACGTTCTTGGCTCCACTCTTGCCAGATGTCTGACAAGTGTGACAGCTTCTATAGAACTTATCTACATCAGACCCCATCTTGGGCCAGTAGAAATACAGAGAAATCATTTCCTTGGTCTTCTTAAAGCTTAAGTGACCAGCCAAAGGAATCTCATGGGCTAACTGTAGAAACTGAGGTCTCACCTCCTGGGGCATTACAAGTCTTCTGTAGTCCCCTGGAGAAGACTCTATATGCTCACTGTAAAGGAGGTTTCCCTGGCTCTTGCCCATCCAGCCGGGAAGTTGCCTGTTGGTGAAGCCTTTCAAGAGTAGGACACTCCAGCAGGGGGAAGGGCCTCTTCCAGCTCTGTTTCACCAGTAGCTGGTTCACCATCTTCTGGTTGGTCTTCCGAATCAGCCTTAGCTGGTGGAGGGGTCACAGGTGTGACCTTGGACTGTCCTCTCGGGGATGTCCTTGTTTTGTGCACAAAGGTGATACCTTTCTTCTTTCCTGAGACCTTGGGTTTCACCTTTGTCTCTTTCCTTGTCCTGGAATCAGAAGGAGTTTCTCCTTGTGGACTGGGAGTTGTAGGTACTTCTGTAACTTCCCATTGAGAGTCATTCAAAGTTTGCTCTCTGGCCAGTCTAGTCTGCTCCTGCTTTCTTTTACTGGGAGGCCTGGGGGTGCTTCATTTAACTCTTAGAGCTTTTAAGTAATTCCCCAACAGGACTCTCCCAGGCACCTCATTTCGTACACTGACGGGTATTCTTACAGTCATATTGTTGCACTGGATGAGAGCTGGTAGTATTGGAACCATCTGAACAGGGCCTCTAGCAAGCTTAGTGGGGCCTTTGGGTCCCTTAGCAACATCCTCAGGTCTGAAAAAGGTTTCATCCATCACTGTAATGCTGGCCCCAGTGTCTCTAATGGCAGGGGTTTCCTGACAATTCACGGGTACACTGTCCTTGTAATATTCTTTTGTTTTATCTGGAAAAAAGTTATACACATCTACATTCTGCTGTTCCCACAGACCCAGGGACACTTAAGAAACACTGGCTGAGACTCCAATGAGGTGTTCAGCCAGTAGATGAAAGTTTCCACTTGCCATATGAACTTCTCCCTCAGACATAATGGCTAAGGCGGCAGTGTGAACCCTTGAAGGTTTACCCTTACATCTGGGATCCCCTTTCACATGGTCAGATGACCCACAAGCATAACATTTTCCAAATGTTTTGACAAATGGGGGCTTCTGCTGACCTCCCTCTGGTTTAGCACCAGAGGTTTCACTAGACTGACCTGATTTCCAAAATGGCTTAGCCTTCTTATGTTTGTGGCCCTCTTTTGGATGGGAGGTTTTGGAATTCTCTTTGTCATCTTTCTTGTGCTGCTTCTCCTCATCCTTTTTTATGAGTAGCCCCAGAATCCTGTTAGCAACCCACAAGTCAGCAGTTTTGCTAGCTTCTTGGGATCAATCTCTTTTGAGTCCGCCAAGTGCTGTCTCAGCTCAGGAGAGCAGGCATCAAAAATAGATTCCAACAAAAATACATTTCTCATTCCCTCAAAGGAGTTCACTCTGTAACCCTTAATTCAACCATCTAAGTGTGTCTAACATTCACACACCCAGGTAGCCCAAGGGGTACTATCAGTCTTTTTGAGGTCCTAAACCTCTTAATGTACTGGAAGGAGTTTTCCCAAATCTGGCTATAAAGGCCAGCTTCACATTCTCATACTCCAATCTTTCAAGTTCCCCCACCTCCATTACAATATCAGTTGCAACTTGGTGGAGCCTAGGCAAAAGCCAAGGAACGAACTGATTCCCTGCGAATTCCTAATCCCATGATTGTATTCAAAAGCACCCACAAATCCAAAATGTCAAGTTTCACATCATACATACTCACTGCTTCTTTGGGTAGGCGAGGCCTCTTTGGACTGGAAGACCTAGACGACTCTGGGAGGGAAATGTTTTCAAGAGACAATGGGGCTCATTACGAGTCCGGCGGTAGCTGTGCCGGTAAAACCGGCAGGCTGCCGCCGGACCCGTGGGAAATTACCTGCACCGGACTTGCCAGAATTACCGGGGCATTACACTCCCGGTGGTCCGGTAATTCCAGCACCGGCATTCCGTTACTCCCCATTCACGTGGAGTCCTATAGGACTCCACGAAAATGGGGACCGCAGAAACACCACCACCATGCGGTAATGGTGCAGGTGTTTCCGCGTCCATCTGCGGCCGGTGGCATTACACCTGCCAGGTCAGACCTGGCGGGTGTGATGCCACACGGCCGCAGAACTCATAGTTAGCCAGTCCGGAAAACAGTGCCGGTACAGTTTTACAGGCACTGTTAGATCCAGACCGGCTAACTTGTATTGAGGCCCAATTTCTTCATTTCAAGAGCATACTGCACTTCTAACTCCCTGAGTTTGATGTCCTGATGTTTGGCTTCAGCTTGGGCTTGGATCTTATTAAATTCAAATTCAAGTCTCATTTTCTCAAGAGACACATATTCTGGACTCAGTGATGAACCTTGTGGGGTTTCAGTGGATACAGGTTGAGGCAAAAGGGCAGGATGAGGCATAGAGGGGCTCCCTCCTTGGGACTCCTCTACCTCCTCTGACTCTTCTAAGACATTAGAGTTAGACTCTGAATTATCATACCCATTATCAATTTCCAAATTTCCTGGGTTAGTAGGTGTGACAGGCCTACTACCCAGACTTTGATGATTCAACAATCTTGTAATTAATTAATTTTTCTTTCCTTTAACAGGGAGATTCCTGATTTTACACATTTCCTTCAGTTGTTCTACTGTTAAAATGATCAGGGCTTCCTGACTGAAGTTATCCATATTTGGCATGTTACAATTGCTATTGCAGTAGAGCTTAGCCTTGTGAAGGTTTAGTTGAACAAAAGCAAAGCAAATACTTGGTATAACAACTCTAAAATAGATCCTAAACGCCTGCCACCAGTGTTAGGCAAGAGTTGGAGCAGTACCCTTTGGGTGCACTACAACAACATTGTCCTCCTGGCAATAGGGACCCAACCTTTGGTATAAGTCTGAACTACACAGGTTGGTAGTGTGGCTGAGCAGCCAGGCTTATCTCAAGAGGGGTCAATGTGAGCAGTAGGGGAGTTACACAGAGATTCACAGGGACAAGTATCCAAATAAACACTTATACTCAAGGTTTCTTGATTAAACCATTATTCATTTATTTAACAGTCAGTTTGAATAAGCCTTCTTCAGAAGGGGCAACGTAATAGTAACACACAAATACACTCCAAAATACACACTCTTAGTTTTTCTAAATCAGCAAACAACCAATAGGGAGGGCACACAGACACTTCCTACACCCTCAGGTGACTTAAATAGCTACCACTGTTGCTTTTAGAGCAATACTGAAACGCATGTCAAAGAAAAGGGTTATAGAATAAGACAAGAGATCACAGAAGTATTCTGAAGCAGGTAAGTACTTTTGAACCCCTAATGCAAAGTAAGTTAACCCCTATCTGGAAGGAAAGGTAAAACACAATGTCAGAGGAAAGAAAGAGTTATTCAGGGAGCCAGGCCAGCCAATGTCAATTGAGAAAAAGTCCAGGTGAGCTGAAGCAGTTCTTGTAGGTGAATAAAAGTATTGCACAATGTTTTAGAAGTCTCTGTATTTCATTTTGGAGTTGATTGGTCCCACCAACTCAAGGGGAGAAGTCGTCCTTGCAGGGCTTCTCTAGTTGAAACGAATTCAGAGCTTCACCACAGCAGCAGGGCTTCACCGGGCAAACCAAAGGTCCAGGAGTTGCAGCAGGCATCTCTTCCAAGTTCATCTTCGGATTCCTTCGTCCAGTGGTCGACTATGCCTTCCAAGCAAAAAGCCTTGCTGCCGTGGAGGAGGAGCTGACAAAACCCCTACTGCAACGCGAAGCGGCACGCGGAGTTGGCTCGCCGAGTTGCGAGCAGTCCACAGCAGTCCTTGTCTGCAGACTGCAGTCTGTCTACAGTCCTTGTTGCCGTGGAGGAGGAGCTGACAAAACCACTACTGCAACGCGAAGCGGCACGCAGAGTTGGCTCGCCGAGTTGCGAGCAGTCTACAGCAGTCCACGGCCGCCATGGACAACATGGAGGTCTCGGAAACTCCCCTACTCCCAAGGCAAAAGTGTAATCAGTTTCAACCGGTCCAGCCATCAACCCCCCTTGGTCACGTACTGAGAAGCCAGTACTCCCCTCTTGAACGGCTAAATGGAAAAGGTAAATATCGAACGCACCTAACATCAAGAAGGGGAGACATTACACCTTCATCCTCCCTTTCGGCGTCTAGCCCCTCAGACGTCCACTCGCCCGTGGGTCCGCGCACTAACTCTGGTGAAGATGGAGGTCGGTCTGGGCCTCCCGTGCATGATTCTGAGGAGGGCGTTCAGACAGACAATATTTTTGGACAGACCACCTCCCCCACCCCATGCTCCGAACTTACCACTGATGGCACTCGGAGCTTTCTGAAGGGTCGTTTGGGGGACGACCAGAACTTGTTCTCCGAGATGCCATCTTCCTTCACGAACCTCGCGGTGACGAGTCCTACCGACCGGCCCGCCTCCACTGCGGCGAGTGGGGACATAACCAACGGGGTTGAAGGACGCTGCCAGTCTGACTCCAGCGAGCCGGTCGCGGACCAACCACGCCATGGTTTTTGAATCCGCAAACGCCCAGAAACAAACCTATATAGCCAATATAGAATCGTCAACCTCTCAGACGCAGGTTCAGCTAACAGCAATAAACATAAGAGAGCTAACTCACATGTACGTAAAAGAATCTAGAAACACATGTGGTGTGCCAGTTAGGCCGAACTATCTTCCCCTCCTCTTACCACATAGGTTAAAACAAAAGAATCATAATAACCTAGTGAAACGCGGACTGCACGAATACGATAAACTACTGGTCCACAAACAAAGAGAGCTGAGAAAGCTAAGGCGCATATGTAAATCAAACAACGACGATAACCATAAGAGTAGCCTGAGGGATGCTACAAGAGCGTATAGATCTTGGCTAAGACAACGGAAAGCATCAATTTACCAAAACGACGCGGAACAAATGCTCAAAACTCTAACTTCAAAAAGCGCAAAGACTTTTGGGGCTTAATAAAAAACAAAGACTGGCAAACTGATAACCAATTGATAAACTTTATATCCGAATCAACTTGGATATCATTCTTTTCTACTCAATTCGCCCCAATGCCCTGCTCATTAAACACTGTCACATTTTCCAACGAAACATCATGGGTGAATTTAGCTGACCAGGAAGACGTGTTGTTAGCAATCACAAAACTGAAATCATCCCGGGCCCCTGGGCCGGACGGTCTAACTAATATAGATCTGAAAAAGCACCCGGCGGAATGGTCTTGCTTGGTAACTAAAATCTACGAGCAATGTCAAACTACCAAACAAATTCCGTCGACATGGACCGAGGCGGTGATTGTTCCAATTTTCAAAAAAGGAAATAGAGACAATCCGGCTAATTACCGCCCAATAGCCTTGTTAGTCAACATGATGTAACATATTTATGTACCTGTAACACAAGATTTTATTTTTGCAAGCGCCCAGATGCTTAACGGCCAGGTGCGCTATATAAATAAATAAACAATACAATACAATACAATACAACTCTGCTTCTTTCCAGATTCCAAAAGTGGGCACGAAACTCCCCATCGTTAGACCTCCTGCAATCGGGTTTCTTAAAGAACGCCAGCACCAGTATTAACATCATGATTCTGAACATCATGAAAGAACACATAAAAAACGGTGCCCCGAAAGTGTTCCTAACGTTCATTGATCTGTCGTAGGCTTTCGACAAAATTAGTCGACAAAAACTATGGTCAAAACTAACCAACTCGAACTGTCCCATGGAAATTCTGGAGCCAATAATCGCACTCCACACAGATACTACTATCCGAGTTCGATTAAACCGGCAAGGCATGTTATCCGACCAGATTAAGTCTGAACGTGGAGTCAAACAAGGCTGCCCTCTTGCGCCGGCCCTTTTTATCGCCTTCCTGGGAGACTTCCAGTACACCCAATCATCGATCAGAGTATTTCCACCTAAAGTAGGAAATAACCCAGTGCCAAGACTGCTCTACACGGACGATCTGATCCTTATGGATCATACGCGAATAGGTCTCCAGCGCCAATTATCAAACTTGGCAAAATATATAACGGCAAACGACCTGGAGATAAATACAGAGAAATCTAAAATCTTGATCTTGGCCAACAAGCATTCCAAAGGCAGAGCGAGCAGCAAATGGTACCTCAACAATATAAAGATCAAGATAGTGACAGATATAAAGTACTTGGGTATAATGATTGACGAATATAGGTCCGAGAAATCAATGTATCTGGCCCTCTGGAGCAAAGCAAAAACGTTGACTACACAAACAAGGCTAGTTGACCGCAAATATGCGAAACTTTCCCTTTTACCAGCGATCCAGTTTTACAAAGAGAAGGTGGTTCCCCTCGTTAACCTACGGAATGGACGTGGCGTTAAACATACAAGAATCAATATGGACAAAACTTGAGGACTATTTCTGGAAAGCGGTCCTGGGTCTGCCTAAATCTACGTCGATATCAGCCATCAGGCGTGAGCTTGGCCTGCTGTCATTGGCGGCTTCAGTGGAACAAGTGTAATTGAGAAAATCTTAATGCCAGAAAACCTTTCTATCTATAAAATGATTCAGGCAGAACTCCACCAAGGGCGCTGTAAAGCCCTGAACACTTGGGAGCAGAAACTCATGCTGAAGCTTAAAGATCTGGCTTGCACCCAAGATGAGTTAATACAAAATCCTGAAAAAGTTAAAGCCAAAGTGGCAAATGAAGACTGGATCCAAACGTGTGACACGGCTACAGCAAACAAATTACTACATCATCTACCCCCAACTACTAACAAATTGAAACTCTTGCTAAACTACTGTATAAAATTTCCAAATAAGAACTTTCAGAAATTTTACATGAAAATAAGACTAAATCTGATTCCAACTCAAGAAATCCGGGCCATCCGCTCTCGCACAGCTTCGAAAACGTGTACACTCTGTTCAAATACCGACATGGCAGAAACAGTAAGGCATTTGCTCCTGAATTGTCCTAAAACAGCTTAACTGCGCGAAGCCTTTTTGTTACCTCTATTCAACGACTCCTCGCTGAGAGAAGAACACCTATGATGGTGTCGTTTGGTAGCAGGAGAAAAGACGAAATGGTCAATTGTCGCAGTCAAGATGCTGGAGGCAGCTCTGAAACAGGCCACAGAGACTGAAAATCCATCCATCGGCTAACTACTTAAGCCAGACCACTTCGATCATTACTATTAACTTCGACTTATACATTTACTGTGAATCTGTTTCTTGTAAAAATCAATTTCCTTTTTGGTTATAAACAAGTAAATAAAATAAATAAAAATAAAAAGGCCTTGCCTTTTATGCAGGTTTCTCCCATTCATTCCAGCCTGGCTGTCAATCACACAGCAGGGTGGCTGTCCTTGCCGGGCAGCCAGCCGGCTGTCAGGTTTGGGACACGGGTCTGGTCACAGGCCACGCTCCAGTAGAGTCCTCGCAGACACTCCAGAGTCCTACCAGCAGCGCACAGAAAACCCCATCTGGGGCTCAAGCATTTGTACCGTGTCTCACACCTATGGTCATTTCATGCTTTCCCGAAGTCCCCACTCCAAACACGCTCACAGCCCCGTGAGCGGTACAACGGGAGATCACCATGGCGATTATAGCACCCCTGGTACGCACGTTACAATGCGTTCTGTGCAGGGGGCAGAGTCAGGAAGCCTCCCGTGGGAAAGGGTACTTAGCCCTCTGGTTCCCATGAGTCGCCGCTTCTGATTGGAAAAAATTGTGGCTCTTGTTTCTAGCGTTATCCTTGATTTGCCTTGTATTTCAGACCCTTGCATTCTCTAACGGAACTATTTTGTCCTTTCCCCTTGTACCTCGACCTTGTAATACTTCTGATACGAACCTGGACTGCTTACGGACTTGCTTGATCTTGCTGATTCTGCTTTTGTCCTCGCCTGCACAAATGAACCTAGACTGCTTACAGACTTGCTTCATCTTGCTGATTCTGTTTTTGTTCTTGCCCACACAACAACGATCCGGACCCTGACTCACCGCCCAACTTCTTTTTGTATTCCTCGCACGAAGACAACTACTTACCTGGATTCTTTTGAATTTCCGGAAAACGCTGAATACGTTCCCATGCACTTCTAGTATGTCCTGTTAAACAACTGCGCACAGACTAGAGACATCCTTACTGGCGCACTACGTTAGGCGTCCTCGTTTCATCATGACAGGTGGTTAACAAGAACTAGAGACAATACTACAAACCGTATAGGCATCCGCGTGCCATCGTGGTTAGTCTGTTTGGTGGAATACAATGTGTGCATCTACACCTTTTCTGGAAAATTACTGGTCTATTCACAGTAAATCTCCTGTCCTTCTACTTGATACTGTATTCTGCACCCAGAGCTCAGTTTACATTAGTTTTTTGTTTTTAAACGATTTTATTAATTTTCAAAAACAAACAAACCAAACTTACAGTGGATACATTATGTCAATCATGGCTACACATAACTTGTTATATTCCAACACACTGTATCTCCCCGTCCCTCCCCCCTCCCAAGCCTTCTCCCTCTCTTTTCCAGTCTCCACCTCTTGCAGTGGGGATTCCTCTTCAGCAGAGCTCATTGAGTCTCCATCACTTGATCCCTCATGCGAGGGCCCAAATAATTCAGCTATCAATTGCCTCCAACCCGCTAAGGCCCGCCTTCTTCTTCTGTCTCCCCTTTACACGCTTCCTGCCATACTACTGTTTCCGCCTCTGCCCACTTCTGCAAATCCCTCCACCACGTTTCCATATTGGGCCTATGACATGCTTTCCAGCCCATCGCAATCCTTCTCTTTGCCAGGACATACGCTAGATCTTTCAATTTGCTTACATGTTTAAGCTTACGCGATCTAGGGAACCCTCCTAGCAAACAGGCCCACGCAGTATCAACCTTCATGCAGATCCCCTTGTCTTCCATTTTCTGTGCTATTTCTCCCCAGTATCTCTCTATCAGTGGGCATGCCCAGAACATATGTACCATTCCCGCATTTTGTTCATTACATTTTGGGCACACCTGGCATCCAGCGTTTTTTAAATTTAGAAATTTAGCTATCTTCTGTGGCGTCAGGTATGCCCTGTGGGTTACATACAGCTGTATCTGCTGCAATCTAGCATTTCTCGATACTTTTTTATCACATCCTTGCGCTCTCTCCCACATCCCATCACTCATCGGGGCCCCTACTTCCTCTTCCCAATCCAGTCTAAGTTGCACCACCTCCCTGCCCACTCGGGACATTATCATTTCATACACTCTAGACGTTTCGTGTCCCCCTTCTGCTATGCCATATATCATATCAAAAGTAGTGTCCGGTTCCTCTGCCAGTTCCACTTCAGACCAAGTATCTTTAATTTGTCGCACTACCCCGTGATACGTGATATATTGCCCGGCACTCAACCCCATTAGTTCCACTAGCTCCTCAATTTCCAGAACCTTCCCCTCCTCCCACATATCCCCCATCGCTGCTATCCCCACCGGTTCCCAATGCTTCCTAATCATCAGCCTCAGTTGCTTTTCCTTCCCTACCACTGTGACTAGTGGGATCTGTGGGGAGCACGGGGACGGCTTGTCCATTAATCAACATGCCCTTTGCCACTTTTCCCAACCAAGACCCAACATCCCCGGGCGACCACCGAACTCCGATTTGGGCAACCATATCATTTCTCTCAGAAAGTATGGGGTGCAGTACTTCTGAAGCAACCTGTGTTCTAAGGTAGGCTCCTCAGAGAGCCATTTGGCTACATATTGTAATACCCAGTTTGGTAACTTAATACCTCCCTTCCCGTATGGATTTATAGTTTCCACAGGGCTACCCTGTTCCTCTTCCCGTGCCATAAAAATTCCATGCATATGCCGTCCAGCCTAGCAAAGAATTTCCTGGGTATTGAGTATGGGATGTTCGCAAAGCAGTGCAACAATCTGGGCAGCACCACCATCTTGAGCATCGCCCCTCGTCCCATCATCGCCAAGGGGAGTTTCGTCCAAAATTTCATACTACTCTCCAGTTTCTCAACTGTCCTCTCCGTGTTATGCCTATGTTCAGCCTCTACCGTATGGTATACGTCTATCCCAAGATATCTGAACGTTGTAACCTCCCATAGTATCTGCAGGATCGGCAGATTCTCTAACGGGAGCCCTCTGTATCTGCCCAACGGGAACACACAGGACTTACTGGGGTTCAGAGCTATGCCTGAGAGTTCTGCAAACCTCTTCATCACTTCCAGTATGTATTGGAGGTTCTCTTCTGGGTAGCACAAATACAGTAACATGTCATCTGCATATAATGAAATGAGATGTGGTGTCTCCCCGACGACAATACCTATTGCATCGTATTGCTGCCTTAAATAAATCGCCAGGGGTTCCTAAGGCTAAAATATACAGCATTGGGGACCATGGTCAGCCCTGTCTGGTGCCTCTGCTGAGTTGCCATCTTTCAGAAACCACAGCTCCTGTCTTCACTCTGGCTAGTGGCGCACTGTGCAACAGTTCGACCCATTTAAGATATCCCGGTCCCATACTATAATTGGCCAGGGCCGCCGTTAACCAGTGCCACTTGACCGAGTCAAATGCCTTGATCGCGTCCAATGATACTCTCGGCATCTCGCCTTCATCCCCATTAGCATGTTCAACCACTCGGAGAAGTCGCCTAAGATTATTTGAGATGCTCCTGTTCGGTACATATCCAGTCTGATCGGGGTGTATTCACATTTACTGATGAACTTCTTCAATCTATTCGCCAAGACCGCTGTTCGACTCTTACTGTCTTGGTTCAACATCGACAACGGCCTATACGAGCCACAGTCGCTACCAGGCTTATTGGGCTTGGGGAGTGTTATAATGATCGCTTCCCGTAAGGATTCTGGTAACTTCCCAGCTTCATATGCTTCGTTGAGCATCTCCAACAGCGGGGGGAGTACCTCTGTTTTGTATGCCTTGTAAAATTTGCTTGGGAGTCCATCTGTTCCCGGGTTTTGCACGTGGGCAGCAGCAATACCACTCCCTCTAGTTCCTCTAGGGTGATCGGGCGTCTAGCTCCCCCCTCTCCTCTGCACTAATCCGGGGTAATCCAATATCTTCCAACGTGTCCCCTATCTCCTCCCATTACTTCCTGTCTCATTCCCATACAGCCGTCTATAATACTCTACAAATTCCTGATTAACCCCCTCTTGTGTATCCACTGTGCTGCCATCTTCTCTCACTATCGTTCTGATTGGGGGCATAGGGGTCTCATTTTTATAGAGCCATGCCAGGACTCTCCCTGTGTTGTCCCCTCCTGCATGTTGCCTCTCTATATACTTCTTATAATTGAGGTTGCACAATCTTTCCCAGCATACTGCACATTTCTGCTGTATGCTTAGTGCCATTTCTGCGTCTTCCTTAGTGTTACCGCCCCATTTCAATACCCCTTCCAGCTCTTTTTCAGCCTCCTGCAACTTGGACAGGATCCCATTCTGCAGCCCCCTGGACTTGGCTATGGCAATACCCCTCACTACTACTTCAAAGGCTTCCCAGAGAGTGCCCGCTGTCTTAACACTGCCCGTGTTTATTTCAAAATAACTTATTATCTCTCAGTTTACATTAGTTGCTCTGCCTTATAGGTCATATCTGGAGCTGGTTCACAGACGACCATTAACATCATTCAGAAGGGTCTAAGACTCAATCTAGTTTCCTGGATTTCCCTCCATTCAGGTTAGAGTAACTGTTGGCTGTTTATCAATCTTGTTGCATAGTGCCAGTACAGTCTAGTGATCGTGTTTCGTGTTCTGTTTACATTTCCTGGGTTTCGTGCTGTGTTCCATCTTCCAATTAATAGACTCCTCTGCATGTAAATTCCATTCAGAGGGGTACATTAGTAGGAAGAACTCATCAGCTACACTTCGGGTTCAACTACCAAGGATTTCTGACACAGGCCAATCACCTTTGGGTGCATTCCTGTAACCAAGGGGATTAAGCACAAGGAGTTTCGGGCACCTCCCTCACTTCCTGCCCCTGCCAGACATACTGGAGCCAGAGGGGGTCTTCACTCTTGAATCCCGCCAAAGACAAAACGAACAAAGGGACCAAACCTGGTAGAGTAAATGTCAAAAAGGACCTTTCCAGCAAGAAATGGCGAAAAAAGACGACTGGGGACATTTTGACAAAATGGGCACTCATGGGTGCCTTACTGCAGCTGTGAACGCAGTCCTGCGGTAAAAACACACAATGGTAGTGAAAAGTAAACCATGGCCACCAGCCATTAATTGTAGAAAGGGTAACATAAAACTGTTACATGAGAAACTAGATAAAAGGGATACTAAGTAACCGCTCCAGCACCCTATTGTAAGATAGTGTGTGATGGGTCTAAACAGTTACAAAATGAAAGTAAAGTCAATATCACCTCACTGCTCTTGGAAACAGTAGTTTTCAAGAGAAGGTATTTAAACCTTTGGGAAATCTGAAAGACTTCGCTGTGCAACTGTACTGAAGGTGCTGTGTGATGCAACGTAAAGATGATGCCTACGGAGTTTGTCAGACTCCATAACCAAAAAGACTTCAAATCACATAAAAATACATGAGAGTGGGACAAAGGTCTCACTCCCTCGAGGTTAAAAATGAACAAGTCCTAGAGTCCAGCAAAAGTGCTGGGGTTCTGTAGGGTAGAGAGAAATTAGCACATTTCCGAGAATTCTCCGTAACAGGAGCTCATTTTGTTGAAAAATGTAATTGCCCAGAAGGTGACCGCTTACGTTTTGGCTTACGTGCAAACTGGTCACCTGTTGGAAATTGTTGTCATTTGCACTAAAGAGACTGCAGAAGCCACTTTATACTTCTCTATTTGCACTCCTCAGTAAGCATGGCAGGCATCGTTTACAATGATTTCCTATGGAAACCTGCTTTTTCATTGGTTTGACGCCAGCATGAAAATCTCATGCTGGCGTGAAACCAAGTTGTTTTTGAAGGCAGATGGCAAACTGGAGGCGGAAACTTAACTCCCATTACGCCCAAGCCCTCTCCTTCAAGAACAATGAAAATCCTCTGCAGCATGCACAAAGTTACTTCGATTTACAGTGCATGGATTCGAAAATGAGCCCATTGAGTTTACATCAATGGGGGCGGTCATGACATTTGTGTTTGCCATTATTTCAATGAGATGGGCTGAGCAGGGGAGGGAAGAGAATCCAGAGAAGGACAGCTAAGGAAAGAGATACCCTTAGCTGGGGGGCCGCTGCCTCAAGTGGCCCCCTGTGGCATTACACCTTTGAAAAGCGCTGGCCAGCACATGGGGGAGCCCGCACAAGAGATTATGAGCAGGCAGGCAGATCTGCTATGTCAGGGGCAGCCCGGCCGCCCTTGGGCCGTGGCGCCTATAGGCCTGCCCGGGGGCCAGACCGGACGAGCCCCAGAGACATTTGTGGACCAGGCAGCGTGGATGTGACTGCCTGGGCCCATCAAGAACAACCCGGCCCGGACTGTGTGTGGGGGTGGCCCTAACCGGGCTGCCTGGCTGTGCCCACCAAGGCCCGCCTCATGGTCACCGAGGCATGCCTGTCAACAAAGAAATCCTCCCGGGCTGCATATGTCAGGAGCAGCCCGGGAGGTAATGCAGAGCCACGCAGCAGAAGATGGAAGCCCCGGTTGGCCTCGGCCGGCAACCCGGGTGAAGAGGAAGCGATGGTGAAGTCTCAGGTCACTCCCCCAGCGTTTCCAGAACTCATTACTGAGGGGGCAGGCCAGAAGGCGGCTGCAGAGAGTGATAGTGAGCACGGCAGCTTCCCCATAGCAGCAGGGATGCCGCTGAAAAATAGAAAATGGCGCCAGAGAGCGGCAGTGACATTAGGTGGGTCCCCCAGCCAAAGGGCCCACCCTTTAAATTATCATTACTGCGAGTGCGGCGTGAGTATGGGTGGTCACCGTTGCATAGGGGGTCACCCAAGCCAGTGTGCAGCGCACAGGCAGTGGGCTGATCCCATGTGGTGGACGGACAAGGGGCCAAGGCCCCGTGTTATATCAACAGATGGCCATCCAAAGGGGGGTCACCAGCCTGCAACCAGTACTTCACAGCCCTTAACCCAAGTGAGCGCCACAACACTACAAGGACAGACCTGCAAGGTACTGTGAAGGGGTGACTGATTGCAGTAGTCACCCCACTGTTATATAGCATTTTATGTTGCATATATGTTGTGAGTCTATGAGTGGTGATATGTATATGTAGTTATGGTATGTAGGGCAAATGTTTAAGTAGTTGAAGTAGAGAGTTGGGGTATTAGGGGACTGCTAAGTAAGGTAACTGTTAAGTAGGGATAGGAAGTTATGTAGATGGTCATTGTTGTTAATAGGGGGTAGAGGGGAGGTACCCTGGCATGAGGTAGAGGGATAGGTTGACGGCCCTGCCCAAGGCTGCCAGTACTCCATGTGGGTGCGGAATTTGGGGATTGGTTGCGGCAAGCTCATCCTTAGGGTCCCAGAGACCCCTCCGAGGAAGGGTGAGTGGACGCAGCCGGTCCCCACTTAGATGGAGCTCATGCCGGGGGAATCCTAGGGTTAAGGTTTAATGGATAAGGTGTAAGGTATGGTTAATAAAGAGAGGTTCCCATTGGGATCCCTATAAAAGTTCACTCTGGTGTCTGTGTCTGCTAGTCATCAAAGAACTCAGGGTGTAGCCCATCTCCTGTTTTACAATTTTATTTAGCAGGGGCAACGCCCCTCCCTACCCAGCAGGCTGCGGGTTGGGGATGGTGGTATGCATGGGAACTGTCCCTGCTCCGGGGAAGGGAAGAGTACACCCTTGCACGGACCAGGGCCGGAAGACAAGGGGCTACCGAAAGGCCATCACAAAGGACAGTAAAGCCTCTAATAAGTTCCCAACTGGGCAAAATAATTTTTCTTTTAGGGAGGGGAAGGAAGTATTTCTCTTTTTAAGTTCTGCATTTGCAGGAGAGGGAGAAAACTGTCCTTATTCACAAGCATCCTGCTATCTGTGGGGAAGATGGGATACGTTAGGTTTTTACCTTTGAGGATCTGCACCTGTTGACAAAGGGGCCCCTCTAGATGTGCTAATGTTTCCCCATAGTCAATCTCTTTCGGAATCTCAAAAAGACATTCCAGAATCCACGCCAGATTTTTGATATCCAAACCAGGTGCACTTTTGGAGATGCAGTCCCAAACACACTATTTCGTTGGGACCTGGTATTTCCTAACTGGTTTCTCTGTCAGAGAGTTTGGGACTAGTTCAGTTCTAGTCCTGTCAGGCCTACTCTCAGGTGGAATGTGGGATGGATACGATGTTGACACTGAATTTGCCACAACAGGCACTATACATTCCAAAGAACCCAAGACAAGCAGTATATAATAACTGTAAACAGGAAAGATGTTTTGAATACTGCTTCGAAGAGCATCTTTTGTTTCATGCTGCATGTATGTTGATTTTCTTTTCACTTTTGTGATGCATTATAATGTAGTTCAATAATACAGTAGCTTTGTCCTCAATTCATAACATTGAACTCAAGTAGTGTTTTTCATCTGTGTCATCTTGGAATTATAATACATGCCTCACAACTGTTATCTTGGGGAGCTGACTCATGCAGAGAAGGTAAATGTGCACACAATGATTAAATGGATATTGAAGGCTGCAGTACACCTCACAATGGATAACAATAGCCCTTTCCTAAGCCACGCCCTGTTTCTGTATCAGAGACTCTCCTATGGGTCTTTGCATTCATATTTTGACGAATCACAAGATACTGTCACTTCTCCCCAAGAGGAGCCCTTTCCCATGAGGCCAGGAAGGTGAGGCCGCTACCCGATAGTCCCCCTGGGGGTGGTATAATGCAGGAGGATCTCATGGGGAGAGACTCCCCGGCCCCTAGGGAGAAGGACGACCATCTAGCGTACAGCCCTTATTGGAACCTCACACCCCCACATACTCTAGCCTCTCCTTCCTCTGGTAAACTGTGTATGGGAGAGAGGGGCCCCCAGGCCCCTTCGCGCCGTACACTCCGCAGTACAGGACTTGGACCACGTGCCTCTGGTAGTGGGGTTGCCCCTTGACCATATGTAAAGTTAATGACGGTTGACCGCTACATAGATGGGACTACTTAGCACGACACGGGACATCCATCTTTTGTGCCCCCTTTCGACTCCATCTTGGGTAAACAGGCCTCACTGCGATAGTACATGAAGGCTCAGCTCCCCTTCCACTGCAATAGCCAAGGACAGAGACACACACACAAGGCGCGCAGGCAGCTGGCTGGCCCCCACCCTTGCATTCCCCCTGCGAAGGAAAGCTCTGCGCTTCCATTCTCACGCTGAAGCTGGAGAAAGGTGCAACAACCAATATGATACAGTTTTTTCCTCTGAGATCACTTTTAGCATGAGAACCAGCATGTGAACTAGGATGAGCTAAGCACTTTCTGCTCGTTCGTCCCCATAAACGTGTAAGCCACCCAGCCCCATTTAGAGTGATTTATTGCCATCCTGACCCTGCGCGCCCTGTAAGGTATTTCTTTCAAGTGCCAGACCCTCGCCTGCGCTGCGAAACCCACCCAAAACACCCGCTACTAACCTTAAGCACCTTGCCACAATATATGTTTTTACTTATACTAATAGGTCTAAAGCTTAGGAGATATGTGAAACCCAGCTTGACTCTTTTTACATGCACAATAAAGGTCAAGGACTCCAATTAAAGCTACGAATGACCCAATTGTACTGACAATAAATACTATGTGTGATTTGTGTAAGAAATATGAAAAGTAGCATAAAATGTTTAGATAATTTGTTATTTAGTATTTTACGAATGCAACATATTAGCTTAGGTAGTGACCACAGTGACCGGACCCTGACCTAGATATTTGACGTCCATCATCTCGTCAGCCACTCAGCCAATCAGAAGGAAGAGATGCCACCCACACCTGCCGCACCACACCGCCTGGCCAATCGGGTCCATTTAGTATTTTTTGTTAGAGTTACTTTAATTGATATGTATATAAGTGATGAGGTAAATGGTTGGAGGGTTCTTTGGGTTATTTCCTAGCTGGAGAAATAAACCATCCTTTGAACTCTTGCAGCCGGTTCTCAGTGCCTCCTTCCCCGACAGGGGTTGTGTTGGTTATTGTATTTTCTCTTACACGTAGTAAGCCGGGGAAAGGCACCTACAACTGTTTGCAGACAGTAGACATATCTACTGTTATAAGGCAGAATAACTTAAAGTTCGGAAAGTACTGAGACGAAGAAGAACATCAAGAACCTAGGCAATCCAAGAACAGGGACGATTTAGCCCTGCGGTGCGATAAAGATGAAACCAGTGAAAGCGAAGAATGACTTATACAATGGTCCCAGACACTGCTGGAAACATTGTAACTAAACACTTGGTCTCAGGAAGCCGCGGGAGGACGAAAGGTGTGCTGCACATCGAACACGGGCGATACGAACCTGCATCGCTGATCCAGAGGGAGAGAACGCCAAGGACGCCAGCAGCCCTCTGCGTCTGATGATTGGGAGGTTTGTAGGAGTAAACCGGTGCCCAGCAGCGTTGAGAGAAGGAAGGACGGCAGAAGGCATCCGGGAATGCCGTTGCATGGCCAGAGGGAAAGCAAGATGCCAGAGAAGCCGAACAAAATGCCCGCCATCCCAGAAAGACCTGGCGACGTGTCAATGCGCTCATCAAGGTAAAGGGCATCACGGGAGAACCAGAAGGGAATGCAGGGCAGCTTTCCAAGAGAGCGCATACAGTTGTCCCTAAGCCCTTTTGCAACCATAACGCTTGGTGGCACGGCAGAGCAGAAAGCCTTCAAACAGTCTCCTGCTCATTTGGTAAAACGTAGCCTGTTGATCACCAGGGAAGGGGCAAGGACCCCAAGTACCATAAAGAGAACTTGAGAGGGAGAGTCCCTCACAAAAATGGCAGGAATAAACTCAATGAGAGAAAAACCAGGGTCTGGAACCCCAAACCAAGAGAGTGATACAAGTAATATTCCTCATGGCAGTACTTGGCAGCGAAGCAAACCAAGTGGGCCAAACCAAAGAAAAGGAGAAAACAGGATCGTTGGACCCTCCTAACACTCAGGGTGTTGTAGGTGTTAAGCCTAATGAAGAGAAGACCGGGGGACAGGAGTCATTCCCCCTGGTTATGAGAGACTGTTCTAAGATTACCACGAGAAGGGAGTCATTCTCCTGGTTACTCGGACCAGGAGAAAGGTCCAACAGGCTTGGGGAGGAGAGTCATTTCCCCGGGCTATCTGAGACTAAGACCGAGTGCCAGGAGAAGGGAGGCATTTTCCTCGCCTACTGAAAAAGTATTGTTTGGAACTTTGTGGCCTGGGGAAGGGAGTTATTCCCCCGGGTTATCTAAGACTGGACGTCAGAAGAAGGGAGGCATTCTCCTGGCCCACCATGGAAGCATTGTGTGGACTTTAATCATAAACCAGGAGAAGGGAGCCATTCTCTTAGGACAAGAACAGTACTTCCTTATTCTTTAGTTCTTAGTGTAAGGGAGATGAGTAAGGTTTTCTTGGCACAGGACGGTGGACAACTTTGCTTTGACAGACATCCTGACAATCACCTTATTTCTTTAGTTGAGGCAGGGAAACCCCTCTTAGGAATAGGGACAGAGGGGATTACTGTTGCTTTCTCATTTAAATGAACGTCTTTAGCTGTAAATGTGCCACCTTTGTGTCAGCCTCCCAGATTAAACTGAGATAGATAGCTGCAGTTTACTTCACCACCAGCAAACGTGCCCACAATGGATAACATAGAGCCAAAGGGTTATGCATATATGAGAGTGTAACGCTGTTCCCTTTACACATCACTGAAATGAGTTTAACCACACATGTACACTTCTAATACTCAAACACTGTCACCCTTAGTATCCACTCTTCACCAGTACATCAAACTATATAGTACACCATACTGCACTTGCACTAGGAGAAATGCTTCCTGGCCTAGTATGCTAGTTCTTTTCTGTTAAAGCATTTGGAAACATCAAGGCCTACGAATATTTACTGTATTCTCTTGCTCCCTTCCCGCCTTGAAGCTCTTTGAAGCACTCCACCTGTGTATACGCGCTGTATAAATAAACAATTACAATTACAAAACACTCACTTAAAATAAACCAGGCCCATTGGCTTTGCTAATACTTGTTTGATTATCACTACTGTTGTTTGTAAGCAAATATTGATTTGTCAGAAATATGTTGAATCAAGATATATCTCACACCAATGATGTTGTAAATAGATCTATACCTTAGAAAGAAAACGGATGAATCCTAATAATGGCACTATTTGAATGAAGCTTAGCTTAACATTCAACACATAACCCCTCAGCCATCTGGAATCTGCTGTAGCCGTAGATTGGGTATTGCTGTATCTTTGTCAGCTTTGATCATGGTGTCCAGGCACCAGATGTTAGTGGGGATTCTCTCCGCATTGGGTTCAAGGTGTGGGCTCACCTTCAGAAACCTACAGTAGGCAAACAAGTTTTTTTAAGCTTTCCCTTGCTCAACTTGCTGTACTCGTGAAGGCAAGTTCCTGTTACAATTGTAAAAAAAGTAAAGGTGCCAGCAGAATACTCTGCTTCTCGAGAACATTCCGACTCCAAAATGATTGTCAGTACATTATGAACAGCGACAGCGTCACTAAGGACGTCATCTATAGGATCTAAATACACAGAATTGATTGGTAAGACAGTATTCATGGTCCTGCTCCATATGGGAGGCCAGCCTATGATTGGTTCTCGCCTCCGCCGTCTGTCTCTCTCCACATGGGTCAGCTGGGCTCGTCTCTCCAGGGACTGAAGGTCAGGCGATCCACATGTTGCTGTTCCAAGGCTGCTCTTTGTGAGCTAATGCTACAACTACATGCACCTGGGAGACTCATGGACTGGCACCAGGGGGAAGGCAAGAAATACAATCAGGCTGACACACACATTCTCTGCTCTTGTCTCTATCGCACTCCTCGCACCCAAGGCTTCCACCCTCATTTTTATCTATAATGTATCCCTCCCTGTACCTCGCACTACAAAGGGGTTTATTTATGGGAAGAGGTGACATGGTCCTGCATGTTCAGATCTTTTATTATCATTGGTTTTATCGCGGGTGAGCTGGGGTCGCTCACTATCCTGGAATGCAGGGGTTCTTGGACAGGGTCAGTGGTGGGTGCTATTATTCCTGGTGGCCTGGGTAGGGGTTAGAGGTCTGCTGTTGGCCTGGTTGTGATGAATGGGCACTGTAAGGAGCCTGGTGCTGTCTCATGGCCTTGCAGGGCGCATTCCTCTCTGTGATACTAAATAAGTGCAACAGTCGGGGAACAAGGGAAGTTTATTAGCAAGCGCAGGCTCATCTGTCCTCAGTGTTTGGGCCTGTTCATGTTTATCCGTCGGCCTACGTTTACCACGCAGCCATGTAGGTCTGCACGTGTCTGCCATAATTATAAAATGGCGTCTCTTTATATGCGTGCACTAAGTATAAGCATCTGTAATGCCAGTGATATTGCATCCAAGCTAAGTTTCACAGCTCTTTCCCCCCTAGCACATCGCACGGCAGTTTATGGGATTCACCTCACTCTAAAGCGCCTAGAGGGTTGGGCAAGCCTTATTTCCATCCCAACATCCTGTACCGCTGTACCCCTCCTATGTGCCTCCCTGTATTATGCCCCCTGCTGTAATATCTGTTATGTTGTTACCCCTCAAAAGCGCTTTGTTATCCATCTATATTGTTGTATACCTCTGTAGAGCGTTTTGTTGTGTATCTGTATTGTTGTATACCTCTATAAAACGCTCTGTTGCTTCTCAAAGCTAGGTCTGTGCTCAATAAATATCATAATAATAATAATAGCTGTATAACTGGTCAAGCACTCAAAATCAACTATCAAGAACGTTGTCGGGCAGACAATAATACATGGAAACACACTATTACTTTGAATAAAAAGATATCCACACAGATCTGATGATGAAAATAAGTATTCGATCTTGTTAAATGTAAATAGATTATTTGGTACAGGTTAACAGTAGGTAAAGTAGTTCAGGAAACAAGCGTTCTGTAGGACTTGGCCAACCTTGCTAGTATCCAACACAATGTCAACCTCAACCCTTGGTACAAAGTTTGACATTGAGTACCCCAGGGGTAACTGTGTACTTACACAGGATCAATAGAAAGCCAGTCTCCTGCAGGAGGACTGCTTTATGATTGGTTAAATGGGATAATGATTGCAATTCAATGGGAGAAAATGACCCATTACCATATAAAAATCTCTAGAAATGCCCGTCTCCAACTCATCCAGCTGTACATTACCAACAGGGCCTACCTCACACCTGACGCCATATCGAGGTTCAAAGGAGCTACAACCCAGACATGCCCCAAATGCAACAAGCCGAGGGCGGGAATGACCCACATGTTCTGGGGCTGTCCGACGGTCCAGAGGTTCTGGGCCCAGGTGAAAGAGAGGGTGGCAAACGCAGAGACTGAAGTGGACATTCACGAGCCAGCAGCCTGCATTTTGGGAAGATACAAGCGAAGCAGTAAGAATAAGCCCCTAAATAGACTCATAGACCATTGCTCCACCCAGCGGCTCAGGACAGCGCCTCGGACAGTACGGACAGTCCCGGCCCAGCACGAGGTCCAAAAGAAGACTGAGGATGTAACTGAGGTCTCGGAGGGAGGGGGGTGGGGCTTTAGGGTTGGGAACGTTATGTTATGTTGTTCTTGAATTATGCATACTGCATTGACTAATCAATGATCCTTTTTTGTTACTCTTTGTTGAAAAACCAATAAAGACATTTAAAAAATAAAATAAAATGATTGCAATTCAAAGCAGTACCGCAAAAGGTAAGTATAGTACATAATTTTAGCGATAGGGCTGTAGGTTACGGGTATGATTTCATTCAAACTTTCTCGGGTGCTTTATGAAGGCAATACGAGCACTGGGCACCTCGCAGTTTGGGCATCTTTCTCCGTTTTCAATCACTGAATGTCAATCCTCTTAGCCCCATTCAAACATCTGTTGACAATATGATCCCTACGAAGCTGCCATGTTCAGCTTTGGATGGCTTCTTTCAGGGCTTACTCTGCAAATATGGGTGCAGGATTGAATCTAAACATAGGTAATATCTGGTTCAGAAGCAGACAGGAACATGACCATATATGGGCAACATCGAGATCCCTTTCTCTCTCTCAAAGCACTCTGAACAGGATTTACACAGGAGTTCTCAGGAGGTACAGCAGGCATATTCCTGGGAACCTGCAGTCTACTGATAGAACTAAGACTGTAGCATGACACTAGTGTACAGCAATATGTATATATGGAGCACATCTCATTCCTTATACTGGCTACAGTGGAAGAAAACTGAGACAAAGGCCACTACATTGAGGTGTAAATCTACCCTTCTCTAACACCTGTTTACAAGCAGTTCATTTATTTACAGCTAATCTTCTCTTGTTCCAAGTCTTTCCTTCTTCCGTCAACTGCCTCATCATACACTCAGACAACCGACTGCGGGCCCCAGAATCAGCTCTGGTGTTTAAGAATCATGCCGGGTTTCCTCACGCACACTTTGCCACCCATGCAGACCTCACACCTTATCGTGCAGTTCAGCATGTCATATCTCAACTTCATTCCTCTAGCCTTTGTTTGCACCTCCTCTCTCAGACCTCTCTGATCCCAATCCATTAATCTGAATTGCCCCAGCCAGGCTGGACACACTGCTGGGTGAGCTTTCCTCCACATTAGTGTCTCAAATGGTACTATACCAGTGTTGGCATGCAGTGCCAACCTGTATACATACACTCTCTTCTCATCTCCATCCTCCCAACTCAACCGCATAGTGAGTGCAGTGAGTTTACCGATTATTTACATGAAAATACGGTTGAACCTCTCCATCGCCGGTTAGTCTCCTGGTGATATACCGATGTTTGATGATGAGCCATGCCTATTCCTGGTAGAAAAGCCTCCACTATGTGTGAGGTCAACTGTAGCCAGTTGTCGGTAGGGTTCTTCACTGGGAATCCTTCCCGTAGAATGATACAGTCCAGAAACTCCACAACTGCTGTGGACTCCATTTCAGAGACAATGTTCACTTCAACCCATTTGGAATACAAGTCTATAAGTAACAAAATATATCTTCTTTCCCCTTGCTCTTCCTCTAACTGGCCCAGCACGTCTACAGCTACTAATTACCATAGCATACTTTTTTTTTTTTTTTTTTTTTTTTTTTTTTTTTGCAATTTCTAGTTTCTTACAAACTTTTATTACAACTTTCTTCCTCATCACTTCGCCCTGCAATTGCGTTGACATCTGGAATTTGCCAGCTCCTTGGTTCATGATTTCAAAATTTGTTCAGAATTTGCTCCAGAAAGTTTATAACTGCACAGGTCAAGTGAACTGAGGTCCCGCTTAGAATTTTCAACCACAGTTCTTCCATGCAATCGGTTTGAGGGGCGAACTTAAGTAAATGGAGAGACCTTGTGTCCTTCAGTGAGTGACAATCAGTCAGGAGATGTTTTAATGATTCTGAGTGATTTCCACAAAACCTACATGAGGGGTCTTTTACGTTGTCAATGTGTCGTAGAAAGCACATTTGTCTGGTTTTGTGGAGGTTTGTTCTTAGGCGTAGAAAGCCATCTCTGTGATGGCGAGACGGGAATGTACTCAGATATTTTGGTAAGCAGTCTAATTTGTTCGGAATCATGCTTAGGTCTATTGCAGTCTTTAATTCATTGAGTTTTTCCAAGTTGTCAATCCAGAGATAACGTCTCAGTTTTTTTTTTGCATTTTGGGGTCGATCTATCAACATCTCCATATTGATGTGAGCAACTTGCATAATTGTTTTTACTTTTTCGGCCCATACTTCTTGTAGGGTGTTTGAGTTTAAGTTTGTTTGTGAGTTGAACAGTTTATATGCTGGCTCAACCTTCTCCAACGACATCTTTCTTAGTAAGGTCATTGATTTCCAAATGACAGCTCCGTACATTGGTTCGAGTCCCAATTCATGGCGAATTACTGATACTGACAGGTATTTGGGTAGTCTTAACACGCGGCGCCAGAATAATCCTTCAAGTTTAGGCCAGATTCTGAAGTCGATATTCCAGCCTGTCTCTGCACCGAATGTCAGGGATGGTATCACCTTTTGTTGGTAGAAGGTTCGTACTGGAATCAGAGAGAATTTTCCAAATTGTGAATGTATCTTTGCTCCTTGTAGAGATAAGATTTTTATTCTTTTTTCAAGTTCGGACACCCAGCTCCATTCTCTTATGGACATAGAAAATGGAATACCCAAGTATCGAATTGAGGTCACTTCCTCAATCGGGACGTTGTTTAGAAACCATTTGTATTTCTTGTTTTTCTGGGACTCGCCATGACCCAATTTCAGAATTTTTGTTTTATCCACATTAATTTTTAGGTCGTGATCCATCATGTAGCTGTTCAATGCATTTAGTAGCCTCTGTAGCCCTATTTGCGTTTTGTCGACTAGGACAAAGTCATCGGCGTAAATCAGGTAGCTTACAGGAAATCCGTTGAGTTTGGGAGGAAAGCAGTGGGTATTTGTTAATGTATCTGATACATCTGCAATGTATAATTTAAAGAGTTCCGCTGCTAGAGGGCAGCCTTGCTTCACTCCCTTTTTCGTTGGAATAGCTTCAGAAAGAACACCATCTTTGTTCAACCTTATTTTAACTGATGTAGATTCATGTAGGGCTTTTATGGGATTTAATATATTTGGAGGACAGTTCCATTTGTTCAGTTTTCCCCAAAGTTTTTCTCGGTTGATTCCGTCGAAAGCTTGTTGCAGGTCTATAAATGCAAAAAACAGGATTCCCTTGCGTCTCAGGGTTTCCAACTTTAGTAGATTAAGTATAGCAAGGTTGTTTTCAGTGCCCACTCCTTTTGTAAAGCCAGTTTGACGTACATCGTTTAGTCCGCAGCAGCGTGCCCAGGCTGAGATCTTTTCTTGTAGGAACGAGGCAAAGACTTTCCCGATAGTATCCAATAACGCAATAGGGCGATAATTGGCAGGTACATCTCTGTTGCCCTTTTTGTAAATCGGGACAATGATGGCCTCCAACCAGGATGACGGAATTGTCCTGGAGGAGGCTATAGTCAAGAATAGATCGGCTATGAACTTTGCCCATTCGTGGGGATGTTGTTTAAGCATGATGTTCGATATGCCATCTGGGCCAGCTGCTCGGGAATTTTTTAACTTTGCTATGGCGCCATGTATGGTCTTTGCAGTTTCTGCAATAACCCAGCGCACGATTCCACCATTTTTCCCGGCCACCAACATGGTGCTAGTGGATGAGAAGATGTTTCTGAAATGCGCTGCCCAGACCGCCTCGGGAATACCGTTTGCCATGATTACAGCTTGATTTGGCTGATCCATATTTAAGATTTTCCAAATGTTTCTGGTGTTCTGAGATCTTATCAAGGACAACATCTCCTCGCCACGTTCTTGGTCACGTTGGAGGGCAAAAGCTTTTGTCCAATTTCGGTATAATTGTTTTCGGTGTTTAATTTTTGCAGCTTTATTAGCGCTACTTTCCGCTCTTAGTTCTTTCAGATCTTTCCTCAGTTTCTTCTTCTCGTTATTCTGGGCTACACTCCATGTGTGTATATGGTTGGACACTGACGTGTTTTTTCTTGGTTGGGAGCTGGCCACAGTTTGGAGAATGGCGGGATAATCGGTAAAGGTTGTCGATGCTTCATTTCTTAATTGAAAGTCGGCAGTGAGGTGTTGTATCTGTTTAGAGGACATCCGAATTCTGTTACGGCTGGCGTTCACCTCTAAGTCGGTGCATGCCGTGGTACTTAGACGCTTACAGTGGGGTTGCCAGTGCATTTTCAGCGGAAAATGGTCGCTGTTCTTCGTTGGCGTA
Source organism: Ambystoma mexicanum (assembly GCF_040938575.1). NCBI lineage: Eukaryota > Metazoa > Chordata > Amphibia > Caudata > Ambystomatidae > Ambystoma > Ambystoma mexicanum. The sequence goes on from NC_090926.1 coordinate 1,291,783,264, forward strand.
ATCTGCATATTGAAGATTGTCGGCATCAGGTTATTTGAAACCCAGATGTAATCCAGGGTTTTCTTTAAACCCATGTTCGTCCACGTAATTTGCGGAGGAGTGTCGCCCGGGACATTGCCGTTTAACATGGTACAATCTCTTGCTTCCATGGCCTCCTGCCATCTTGTTCTTTTAGAAGAGTCCTTGAGATCCTTGTTGCAGCGATGATTGAAGTCCAAGTGGTTTCTATTGTGCCAAGATATATTTAGGTCACCACACACAATTATCCAGAGATTATGAAGATTTCTTAAATTTGTGTCGATTATTGTTGTTATTGAGTGAATAAAAACCCCAGCCGAGATCTTTGCAGGGTTCCAATATACATTAATTAGCAACAGATGTTGAGACAAGCTGAGGTCTTTTCTAGATTCGCTAGTTTTTCTTACGAGTAGAGTTGACTGGACATGGCCATTAGGGTTCGATGTGTCTGCCACTTCCCAACCTGTTCCTATTTTTATCAGTGTTAGTAATCCTGAGGACGGACGACCTCTCGCATTTTTGCTTGCAGGGTTTATTAGTATATGGTAGCCGTCTTTTACAGGAAGCTGTCGCATCCAGGTCTCTTGCAGGCATATTATAAAGTTGTCTTCGAGGTCCACTGGGAAGTTGTTATATAAGTGGCCGAAACCTCTGGTGTTCCATGAGATCAGGGTGTTAGCGGCCTCGGGTGCACCATTGTCTAGTTAATGTTTTTTCTTGTCGTGTTGTGAGGTCCTGTTTGTCTTGGCAGGTGTCAAGTTTGAGTTCAGGTGCCTTCGAATCTGCTCAGGCCGATAGCTCAGGATGGTTTTTTGTTCAAGTTCCTCAGATGGGTTATCTCTGTACTGTTTGGGTGATTCCAGGTCTTCAAGGATTTCAAAGCCGAGCCGTAATATGTCTTCTCTTGCCTCCATCATAGATCTTCTAACTGCATGTGAGTTGACATGTAGTAATACGCAGTCGAGTCTTTCTTCGGAGTAGTATTCGACAATTTGGATGTCGTCCGATGAAATTGTCCTTAGAGAAGGGACTGAATGCAGAAGGCGCATAACATTGCCACGATTCAAGTTTACATCAGAGTCGTCAGCCAACACGTTAGACAGTTTGATTTTCTTTGCTGTCATGACTTGGTGTTGCACGACAGGGGAACGTTTTCCTCTTGTGTCCCTGCATTTAAGATTCTGGGCGATTGTACGCTTTGGATTTAGAACCGTTACTAGCTTTTCCTCTTTGATCTTTAGGTTAAGATGTTTTTCCCCGATCAATTTGCTATCAGACTTTCTTACATCGTGTATGCGTTTCTCACTCAGTTTTGTTGACAGACATGTTTGCTTTCCTTTTATTTTCCAGGGATTATTGTGTGGTTGAGTGTGATGCTCAAGGGGGGACTTGTCAATGTTTGACATGTTAGCGTCCTGGATATGGCCGCCGTCCACACTCACATCATGTGAGTAAGTGGACAGGTTACAAAGTTCCTCAAGGTCATTTATGGTTGAGTCGCTGCCAAGATCCGAGACAACCCTCCTTCGCTTATGTGGATTTAGTTTTATTGGCTTAGTCGCATAGTTTAGCGTATTTTTATTCAGGGATGGATGGTTGGCTGTTTTTTCTTCTGCTTTTTTGGAGTTTTCTCTGTTCGAGACCGGGGTCTGGAATAAAGATTGTCTCTTTGGCAAATTTCCTGGCGTGTTGTCACGAACAAAGATTTTAGATTTTGGAGGCGTTGTTAAGTTTCTAATGAATTTCTTTGAGATTGGAAGTTGTTTTGGTACCGTTGTAAATCTGGTCTTTTCTTTCTTTTTGTTGTGAGGATCGCTACTTGGAGGACCACCTGATTTTCTATTTTGTGTGGCGCTAGGAATCTTTCCAGTTTGGAGGTTTTTTGCGCCCCCGTGGAAAATACCAAAAGAAGCCTTTAGATTTGAGCAGCTAGGAGCTGCTGGGGGGAGATCCCAGATACTAGGAGGGACTTTTCCTTTTAAATTTTGATGTACTTCGCTTTTATTTGGCAGTTGAGAGCCTTCCACTGCGCAGGGTTGATGATTCGCGGGAATGTCAGATTTGGAGCTTATTTCTTTCGCTTTTGCTACCTGCTTTAGTGCATTTACTTCCGCATTTGCTTGAGGATAAGTAACACCTTGCACGTTCACTTGTACTATTTCCCCTGGGATTGTTATTGGCAGTGCAGCTATGTCACCCGAGTTTATGTGTTGATTAAATCCGTTTTCCGAATTAAACAATTTTGATAGGGTTGGACTTGTGTGCAGAAGAGATTTTTGCATGAATGTCGACAGGTCATCCATTTGAGTCTTTGCTTCATTTGAATTCTTTTCGATCAGCAGGACTATTTTTCTGAGGCCATCTTCCATCTCCAATTGATCTTTTGTTCGTTGTTCTAACTGCAGGTTAAAGTTATATTCCAGCAGAGATACTTTTTCTGTCAGGTGACCAATGATTGCACCGTTATTGTGAAGTGTTTCATTCATGCTTTCGTATAACTTTATGAAGGGTATTAGAGCCTGAGATGTCGCTGCTAGCACGTTGTTATGTATTTGTATTGCTGCAGCGACTGAAAGATTAGATTTTGCTTCGGAAATTGAGTCCATTGGATTAGGCAGTTTTGGCTTGTGGGGACCGTTATATTCGGAATCGTCCGGTTGAAATGGTAACCGTTGTTTCTCTCGGCCTGCATCAGCGGATACAAATTTGTGAATGTGCAAAGGGGTCGAACACTTTGGGGCGGTGTCACCACCTTTGTTTGTCACAGGCTTTGGACTAATCATAGTCTCTCCCACTTTCTCAGCTCGATCCTTTCTCAGCATATGGGGCCGGGGTGGACTTGTGGCACCTCTCACCCGATTCGGTGAGGTAACCAATGTTTGTTCTTCCTTATCTCGAGGACTAGATTTCTGTTGGTGGGATATTGTTCCCAATTCAACATTGGTAGGTGACCCCAAAATTGACCTTGTGTGATTTTTAGACCCATTTTCGTCTTTTCCTTCAGGAAAACTTCCAGAGAGTTTTACTTTCATTAAGTCAAAATCGGCTTGTAGCCTTTGTGTAAGTCGAGCCTCCCGACCAGACGAATCAGTTACAGTGTTTAATGGTCTTGTAGAGGGAGTAGAGTGTGTGGAGTTTACTGGCGTGTTATTTTTATTGCTGTGCGCTGGTTTGTAACTGTGTCCTGAACTTAAGTTAAACGTTGTGTTGTTTGTCAATTGATTGCTCAGGGGATGACTGTTCTGAGACAATCTGCGGGAAGTTGTATTGACAGCAGAATGAGCCGCATCCTTATTGCGGAAATGAAATCGTAGCGTTTTTGGGTTTTGGTGGATGCGTGAGGGATCCGAGTTTAAAAGCTCGGCATCCGACACCTCAAAGGGAGAGTAAAATAGCTCATCTCCGTCTTCATTACTCTCTTCTGGTGTACAGCGTGGATGTAGTATCTTGCATGTAGCGTCGAAATGTGTTTTGCATGTGTGTTCCACGCAATCAATTTTTAAAACAGGAACAAGTTCTGTGTTCAAGTGCGTGTGTTCGGGAAGGTTTTCAGTTTTCTCAAGGAGACCCGCATTTGGCTGGTCTCGTTGGATATCTGAGCAACCAATTTGTTCATAGCTTACCGCCTCTCTGGCGTGAGGGTGATCCAATACGTCTCGCACAATTTCCTTGGAGACAGAAGCTGAGATAGCCTTGTCCATGGCTGCAGCAAGTGAAGTGTGGCTCTCCACAGGGCACAATCCATTTTGTGCAATGTCAGTGGTCGGTGTAGAGGGAGAGAATGCTGATGCCGGGGGAGGCACTCCTGGGTTGTTGAACTTGTTTTTGCCCCCGAGAACGGCTGTCGGGGGAATGGAGTCTGGATCACCGGATATCTGAGTCGAGGGGGAGTCACACCCAGATTCACTCAAGGGCTGTTTTGTTTTGAGACGAGTCAATGAACGGGTATCCATGGGCAAAAGTTTTCCTGGTAACTGGCTGCCTGCCGCTGACTACAACCCAGTACGATTACCTTGTATGTTCTGCTCGTATTAGGGTGTATTGGTTTTGCAAGGTATGTGTGTCTTTGCTGGGTTTGCTGGGGGGATCAAAGAGTTTAGTCTCCACAGTCTCCCTCCAGCACCACCAGCGCCTAACAGCCGCACAACAGCCGATGTGCTTTACTCCCTCGGGCTTAACGCCGCGAGGGCGGCAGCCTCGAAGTAATGAAGGCGGCCTGTGTCACGTGATAGGTCACGTGCACCGCTGTAGCCCCGCCTCCTCCAGGAAGCGCAGGAAAGCCGACAGGAGCTTCGTTCCTGCTCGCGATGTCGGGTAAGTGAAGGAGCAGTTTCCACAATGAAGTTAGCAACTTCTGAACGCCAGGAAACACAGTGCTCGTCCGGCAGCCTCGAAGTAATGAAGGCGGCCTGTGTCACGTGATAGGTCACGTGCACCGCTGTAGCCCCGCCTCCTCCAGGAAGCGCAGGAAAGCCGACAGGAGCTTCGTTCCTGCTCGCGATGTCGGGTAAGTGAAGGAGCAGTTTCCACAATGAAGTTAGCAACTTCTGAACGCCAGGAAACACAGCGCTCGTCCGGCAGCCTCGAAGTAATGAAGGCGGCCTGTGTCACGTGATAGGTCACGTGCACCGCTGTAGCCCCGCCTCCTCCAGGAAGCGCAGGAAAGCCGACAGGAGCTTCGTTCCTGCTCGCGATGTCGGGTAAGTGAAGGAGCAGTTTCCACAATGAAGTTAGCAACTTCTGAACGCCAGGAAACACAGCGCTCGTCCGGCAGCCTCGAAGTAATGAAGGCGGCCTGTGTCACGTGATAGGTCACGTGCACCGCTGTAGCCCCGCCTCCTCCAGGAAGCGCAGGAAAGCCGACAGGAGCTTCGTTCCTGCTCGCGATGTCGGGTAAGTGAAGGAGCAGTTTCCACAATGAAGTTAGCAACTTCTGAACGCCAGGAAACACAGCGCTCGTCCGGCAGCCTCGAAGTAATGAAGGCGGCCTGTGTCACGTGATAGGTCACGTGCACCGCTGTAGCCCCGCCTCCTCCAGGAAGCGCAGGAAAGCCGACAGGAGCTTCGTTCCTGCTCGCGATGTCGGGTAAGTGAAGGAGCAGTTTCCACAATGAAGTTAGCAACTTCTGAACGCCAGGAAACATAGCATACTGGGAATCTAAAAGGGCCACAGTGATTGAATATGGTTCTGCCTAACCTTGTCACTTTCTGCACATTGCCCACACACCCTAACCATTTCTTCCACTTCACTGTCCACGCCCAGCCTCCAACAGTCATTTCACATCCTTCACATCATCGTGGTCATCCCCATATGTCCCTCATGATATGCTTCAAGAATTTTCCAATGCATACCTACGGGTGGCACTACTTTCCCTCCGTTGCACAAAAGAGACCCTCCTCAAAACTCAAATCCTGTCATATTTCGTAAAATTGCCCAAGTACTTCTCCTTCTGTATGCCTCTCCGCTGTGCCTCCATTTGTCTGACAACCTCCTTCAAAGCTTCATCTTCCTCCACAGCGGTGTCCCAATGGTCCTTGCTTATGGCTCCATTGCAAAATCTGGAACATCTGTTCTTCACCCACCTCACTGTCTTGCTCCTTCTCCTGCTCCTCCCTCACTACTGACGCCCAAGACAAATAGTCTTCTCTGCACATGCTCAAGAACAAAATCGTGCCCTTGCAGAGATGTGACCCACTTCATGATTCTGCTGTAAATCCCTTCTAGCCCCTAGGTCATGAAAACTCCCACAAGGGGTTTGTGATCTGTGCATGTGACAAACTCCCTCCCCCCAAAGGAAACTCTTGAACTTTTTCACAGCCACATGACACTGAGAGCTTCACGCTCAGCTGTATTCTGCTTCCGCTACCATTACCGTCAGTGAGGCAAACGCTCCCACATTCTCTACCCTCCTCTCATTTTGCAGGAGAACTGCGCCCAACTCAGACTTGCCAGCATCACTCATCACCAACGTTTCACATTCCGTGTCCATACGAGCCTGCACAGGGGCTCTGGATATAGCCTGCTTGATATCTTTCAACTCCTCACACTCCTCTGACCACAGAAACTCGACTTTGTAAGGTATAGCAGATGGCCAGTGGTTGTACATAGGATAGGGAGGTGTTTATCTCTGACAAAAGTGTTAGTGGTGGAAATATGTTAATGAGGTTTAATGGTTCAAATATATTTAATGTAAAGAATGACATTTCTGTAAATAGTTCAATATTTGCCAGCCTTGTATCCGTTAGAGTAAACTCATTGGCACGATAATGTTGTGAGAGATATCAGGGATTTATCAAGGTGGCACGCGTATAGGCAGTGCGTGAGCCAGAGCCTTGTCATGTTGAGAGGAAGAGAACAAGCCAGTGCGTGTATCAGCAGTGCACACGCAGGTCCTGCAATATCGAGGGAGTGGAGCGTTGAGCACTGAAGCGTTCGGCGCATACGTGGTGTAAGGAAGGCATGGTATCAGCAGTAAGACAGATACAAGTGACCACAGTTCAAGGGTGTTTATTGAACTTTCACAAGGGTATGATAAACGCCTATCTAATCCTAAATCTACAGATGGGAGCAAGCTACGACCATCAAATAAAAATAATGCAGTCCTAGTGGTGTCTCAAGTATTAAACGCTCTAATCTGCACTCATCCACACAGATCATTCAAGGGCCTCCATAATTCCATGTATGTTTCCTCTCTATTTTGTCTTTGAAGCATAATTATTTCAAAACCTGAAAGCGTTTCCATGTCTGGTAACCAGCCCTCTACAAGCGGCTTCTTTCTCGTTTTCCACACTCTCAGAATTTGTTTGGCTGCCACAAGAAGAGTTTTATCAATCCAGGACAATGAATCACATGCAATATCAAATCTTTCCTTGGGTGACAACAGGATCACTGCCGACGAAGTTCGTGGGAATGAAACATTCAAAATTGTAGTCTATTAAGTACGTCTCTCAAAAGTTAACAACTCTATTACAATCCCACAACATGTGCAGTAAAGAGCCTCTCTCTTGATGGAAGCCACAACACAAATCATTATCTATCATACCCAACTCGCTCATTCGTACTGGAGTCCAATAGAGGCGGCCTAAGACCCGTTGATGAATATAGCGTAGATTTAAATCCATCATGGCTCTAACAGCCACCTTTCAAAGTCCCTCCCATTCCTTCACTGATATTTTTTATTTATTTATTTCACATTTATAAAGCGCTCACACAGCCCGCAGGCATCGAGGCGCTGTTACAGGAATTGTCTGGCGTAATTGTGTGTGTGTTTTTTTCTTAGTTACGTATTTATAACGCGCTTAAACACCCAAAGGTTTCTAAGCGCGGACCCGGGGATCGAACTTGTTGTTGCTTCGTGTCGTCTTGCTTCCAAGACGCGCACGCTGCCGCTGAGCTATCCTCCCGGGACTAGCTCACCAATCCAGGCCTGCCTTAATTTCTCCCAGGAGTCAAGCAAAGGGCCTTCCACTGGCATCAATTTAAGAAAGGTCATTTTTTAAAGGACGTTTTAGATGGTTGTTAAAGGACTAATTGTTTGAAATAATAACGGTTATCTTGACTATGTCCATTCACTAAAGTATTAACTTTTTGTGAAATACTTGTATGCTTACTTCAATGTATTCTTTTAGTTTTTTCTTTTACAAATGAACGAATTAATGTATTTGTGTTTTTATTTTAATTGTGTTTGTTAAAGGTTACTTGTTAACCAAATAACAATAAAAAAAAATTAAGAAATTGTCCTAAAAAGGGAAAACCCGTTACCCAAGAATGCACTTATAAGAAAGGAAGGGAAGTAAACCCTTGGGATTGCTTAGCTCTTCAATATTCAAATTAACCCTCTTGGATTAAGTCAGAACTTAGACTCTTGAATACAACATTCTTTTTTTTATAGCTATTAACCAGGAAACACCCTATTTATCATAGAAAAGTTCTTTTTGGAACCCATTGGAACTTTGTGTTGCGGAGCTGAACAAGGCTGCAGGAGAGCAGCTAAGAGACATTTTATTTTTCCCCTTGTTGCACCATTTTGTAGAACTCATAGTGTGAGGGCCAGATTAGGTTTTTGGACACGGGACAGTGAACTTTAATTGTTATATCAAAGAATGTTTCATTAGCTCGTTTTCTTGAGGCAGGAAAACCCCTCAGAGAGTTAGGGCTAGTGAGGCATTTTTCCAACCCCTTTTACTATTTGAATAAAACCATATTTGACAATCAAACCACCTTGTGTCTGTCTCCTAACTCCGACCCCTCACAACTCCTTAAGAAGGGGGTAAAGTTTAGTTGGACGCAGGAGGCAGAAGAAGTGTCAGGGCCGCTCCTGCTAAATCCTGATCATTTCCAATAATCTTTTTAGGAAGATGCTTCAAATCTTTCTATAGGAGCGGTACTTTCCCAGAGACGTCCAGAAACAGTAGCATATTTGTCAAAGAAACTACTTTCAGCTGAACAGAATTACACGATCACTGTCCAGGTACTCCTTGCTATTTTAAGAATGGAGGCATTACCTGCTAGGAGCTAAGCATACAGTCACAGTTTTGACAGATCATCAGAATTTGCTCAAACTTTATTACCTCAGCAACTGTGCTGGTCTTTATTCTTCGCTGATTACGATTTCTTAGTGACCTTTACACCAGGTTGATTGAATAGAAAGGCAAATGCCTCACCAAGGGTCTACGCAGATACCAACACCGCACCCGGCCCTCACCAACCTACACTGGCTACCACTGCACGCACAAATCACCTTCAAGACTTGCTGCATCATCTATAAGGCAGTCACCCTCAAGTCACCCAGCTACCTTGCAGAGAAACTCAGCATCTCTGGCAGACAGCGAACCACCAGAAGCCAGGACACATGCTGACTTGTATTCCACTGCTGCAAAAAGGAAAGTACCAGAAAACAATCTGTCTCTGCCTACGCCCCAGGACTATGGAACCTCCTCCCCGTCAGTATCAGATTCACCCCCATGCACCGACAATTCAGAAAAGAACTCAAGACCCACTTCCTCAAGGAATCTCTCCCTCCTCAACAGCTAAGCCATCACATCGCCCCTTGCGCCACCTGCCTCACTAGATGCTGCAGCACCTCACCTCCCCTCCACACAGTACAGCTTTACCCATCCTTTGTGCCCCTCTGTATCCCACCACGCCTGCATATCTGCTCTGTTAATACCACTCAAACTCACTCAATTATGCATCTGTACTGTTTTATACCTCTGTAAAGTGCTCCGTTATGCATCTGTATTGTTGTACACCCCTGTAAACTGCTCCTTAGCTTCTAGTAGTCAAGTCCGTGTTCAATAAATAACATAATAATATTAATATTAATGTCTTGTCTCGACAATTTCCTGGTTGTGAAAAGTAACCTGAGATTTAAAGGTTTAACTAGTTATTGCTGAAGACAGGTTTATTTTAGCCATTACAACGGAAGAGAATTATTTTTTACAAATAATTCTACAGGATATATCTAAAGAGGAAATAAAAGTGTGGGCGGAGCAAGATCCCAAACGACATATTGAAAATGGGCTTCCGTATATGAATTCAAGACTATACATACCTACAGTAGAGCTTCCAGAAAATATATTGAGGGAATGTCACAAATCAAAACTAGCCAGACATCCAGCATTCAGAAAAACACTGGAGTTAGTTGGCAGAACATTTTGGTGGGAAAATTTAAGACAAGATATATTGAACTTCATAAAGACCTGTGAAATGTGTGCCCATTCCAAGACTGGAGGAGGGAAGCCTCCTGGAGTACTGGTTCCATTGCTGGTTCAACCCAGCCCTTGGCATACAGACTCCATGGATTTTATAGTTGATCTTTATAGGGATCAGGGTTGTTCTGGAGTTCTAGTGGTGGTAGCTTTATTGACAATGCAAGTCATTTTATTCCAGTGAAAGGGGAGGTAACAGCAAACAAAACGAGCTAAATGTTTCTTAGAAGGAGTGGTTAAACTACTCGGGTTACCAACAAAAATAATTTCTGAGCGCGGGTCACAATATGTCCTGTAATGGTGGGATCCTGTATTAATCCCATTTAGCTTTGTTTCATACTACCCCAACACCCACATCCACTATTTGACACAAACCTCTGACACCGTCATATGCTCCATGTACTTCAGTGATGCCATAAACCGTCCTACCGGGTCAATGTGTGCACCTCCATAAGCATTAGGCTGGATTTGCGGTTTCCCGAGGCAAACTCCTTTACCCCAGAAGTGTGTTTCCCAAGCCTTCCAATCTATTATAGTATAGTCTCAGCCAGAATCTATTAACATGGGAATGGGCCTCTCCGTCACAAGAAAATAGGCATGTGGTTTACCACTATCCCTCGGTTTAGCCCCACCCTCTCTCACAGAAAAGGACACGCCCTCTCCATCACTCACATTGCCTTCTTCTTCCTATACACTCCTGCTTGATTTATTTCTTTGATTCCTGTTTAGGAGAGGTTTCTGCAACAATGCACAAAATGACCCTTTTACCCACAGTTGCTACATTAGGCTGTCAACTCTGGGCACTTTTTTTCGAAACTGGCTAAATGAAGGTTCCTACCACAGTTGAAACATCTCGTAATTCCTTTGCCGATACCACTCTACTTCTTTCCAAGCAGCACCCTGCCCTTTCCTTCCCATCAGCACACCCTTCCTTCATTCCGTTGCCCCTGAATCCTTGCACCCATTTCCTCTCAAACACTTTGCTAGCCTTTATGGCAGCACACTCCTTTCTGCCCCCTCTTCACTTCTCTTTTCCCTAACCCCTTCACACATTGCATCAATATTTCAAGAGCTTCCAAGGAGGTGTCTCTCTTGCTCCATATCCCCTGCCTGATTGTGTGTTCCTTCACCTTTAGCATGAACTTATCACGAATATGTTCATTATATGAATCAACAACATTGCAGTTATTAGCCAGCTCCATGAACCCTGGAACAAAGCCTCTATGCTTTCTCTGTCTCCTTGCTCCCTCACGCGAAAATAGCATTGCTCCAGTGAGGGGTTAGTTTTCTTTTCAAAGTGAAGGTACATTTTCTTTAGAAGAGTTTAGTAAGCATTCAGAGTTTCACGGCCAGCCCTGTCAGATCCTCCCCCACTGGCTCGCGAGGTTACATCTGGGAGGCTCATCAGTATTCTCCAACCTTCAAAGCCCACACATTGCATGAGCAACGGCTGTTAGCGTGCGATACTGTAGGAAGGCCTATATATTGCTAAAATATAATCCTTAAAATCTTCCTTCCATGTATCCCACTTTATAGTGGGCTCCCCTGGCATTGGCATTAATTCAGGTGTTAGACTGCCCAATCTCTCCAAATGTCAGTTGTAATGACTCAACTACACGAGGGTTGCAGGGAAATCCTTATTGTCCGCTTTCTGCTACACAAATGGGGAAGCTTGTACTCCAGCCACTATTTCAATGACCAAGAGAGTTGGGTTCCCTTTTCTTGCAGGGAGTGAGCATGTGGCTGTCTCTCACTCCTGTCACTCGCTAGTGTAGCGCCTCATCTTTTCTTCTCATTGCTTATGGTTCAGCTTTGCCTGACCCGACAGAGGTAATTGCAGCGCCCTCGCAGCTGCCTCCATTACTGCCCAATTTCAGAGGTCCTTTCCTTTGCTCTTTACTACAAGCAGAGATTCCTTGTGTCACACAGGCGCAGGACGCAGCAAGCGGAGTTCTCATTCTGCTTATGGCTTGCTCTAGGCTTGCATTCCCCTTGCTTACTTTACTTCTTCATAGTGGGCACCACAGTTGCGGGCCTCGTGCACACCCCAAGTATACTCGGTGCAAATCCAAAATTCCTTCTCACTGCAACGGAGTTTGGTATATGACTGCATACGTCTTATGTTGCATAGGGGAATGGGGTTCAAAGCCCACGTCGCAAGTATTATAAAGGTGCTGTGCTTGCCCCACAATGAAGTGCAGCAGCCATAAAGGCATTTAGTAGGATGTATTCCTTGTAATACAAGGCAGTAACAGGCCCCCAGGATGGTCCCTCCACATCATCGTCCACTCTTCAAACAACCACTGCCCCCCTCATTCCACACCAGAATCCTGAGGAATCTGCAGTGTACTGAAAGAAGCAAGACTGTAGCATGACACTGGGGCTCTCGCTGGAGTACAGGAAAATCCACATATGCATGCACATATGCAACACTACACAGCAGGTATCAGGAGCCATGCATGAATGTCGAAGATGATCCATGGAAGGTTATGGGGGTGAATGCTTTGGTTCATCCCGGATAAAGTATAGGTTCAGCATGCTAGTCTCAAGTGTGGCTTTTTAAATAGATAAAGAAGGCACATATACAACCATGGTCCCAATCACGTGGAGGCTATTAGGATGAGCGCCAGCTTAACAATCACTTTTGGAAGGGAAACCAGTTGATAAAAGTGCATACCCTCAGAATCTGTCTCTGGGCACTTTGTGGAGATGTAATCTCTTAGCATTGTGCACTATCTGCTATCGCAATGAGTTCCAGCTATAGTCTTCCAGAGTGAGCAAATCAGTAAAGAGTTTCTTCAATATCTGGTGGTTAAAACGCATCCATGACCCCCTGAAAATGATCTGCTTGAGGTTCTTACATATTCTACAGTGGGGCGGTTCCTTGATGCTGTTCATTTAACTTTTCTCCCGCCAACTCTTAGAAATATCTTTTATCTTTTTTTAAATTAGTTTTCATACTTTTACTTCTTTCCTGAAGAACTTTGACTTTGAATTCAAAAGATATTCTTATTTACAAATTGCCTTGGTTAGTTCAGTTTACAGACACAATCTCCTTAACGTTAGAGGTCTTCATAGATTATGAAACATTAACTAATCGGTCTCCACTTTTACCAGCAATCAGACTTGTTCACTCTTAACTTTTCAAATTCTAAACTGAATTAAATTTAACTTACTTACGGTGCAAACGAAAATTTAGAAAACATTGGCGCTCATGATGAATGAATTTCCTCTGCCCCACATGCAGCGCTAAACATGGATGGAAAAGTTCCACTTTCTGGAGCTAGTGAGAATGCTGAGACAGTTCGCGTTCAGCGGAGAGTTTTTCCACTGCCCATCATGCTGCACGCAACATTGTGGGGTGCATTTACAAACCCTTACAGACATCCCTGTCACGTGAAAAGCAGCATTAAACATTGCCACCAAAAACGGCTGTGCTTTGCTTTCCCTGGCACATGTGTGGCAAGCATTTGAACACTGCAACCCGTAAAACGGCCCTACGTTTGCTTTTATTCCTTCTGGATGACAAAACGTTTAATACCTCGCACCAAGAACGGCTCTGCATTTGCTGTTATCCCATTTGAATGACAAAAAGCTAAACATTTCACCAAAAATAGCCCTGCATTTGTTTCTTCCATCCGACAAAATTAAAAGATTTCACCAAAAACAGCCCTGCGTTTCTTTCATCCATCTGACTGACAAAAGTTAAACATTTCACCAAAAAAGTCCCTGCGCTGCTCTGATTTCATTGCAATGACAAGAAGTATGGATTACATCCAAAGATTGTTTGACTCTTAATTCATATGAGGGGCAAGAAATTCATTACTCCAACTGGAAATGGCTTTGGTTTCCCTTTCATGTGGACGCCAGCACTTTACATATGGTAAAAAAAAAGAAAATGACATTTAAAAAGCCACCATGAAAGGAAAGCTCTGCTCGCACAGAAAGGACAGAGAAAAATGCTCGGGGGGGGGGGAGTTGACTAAATCATGGTACATTATATTTTCCCGCACAAAACCTCAATCACCTTTGAAGTGGCCCACAACACTGGACAAACCGGTTTGCCCCGAAAGCAGGAAACTTCACAAGGAAAAGCCCTGCTCTCACTGAAAGTCGCACCTCCCAGTGAACTATTCCGCAGTAACCTGTGATATGATTAAGAGTGACAAAATTCCCTGCTCTGCCAGACTTTAAGGCAGGGGCGCAGGGAGGACAAAGAAGGTGAAGTGTGGATGGGGCATGACTAGGAGGGGTGAGACCTTCCTGCATCCCCTGCTAAAGAGGAACTGACACATTTCAAAGAGGATCTAAAAATCTTTGGTTGCAAGCTGACCCTGGAAGACACAATCTTGGGCTGTGGGGGACGATGCGCCCCTCCCACAAAGGACAGATCCTTTCAATTGACATCAAAGATTGATTTCGATTTAGGCATTTTTCGTAGCACTGAGAATAAGAAATAATGTCGTTTTATGCTATTTCTCCATGCAATTTCCAGACCTTTTTTTAGAGACTAAGTGCATGTTCCTAAGGCTTTGTGAACTGAAATGGCCAGTAAAGACTAGTTACTGGCTGAATTAAAAATGGTACAAATATGACATTTGGTGGAAAGATGGAGATGCACATTTTGAATATGCCTAAATTGCAGAGTTATAACTATTATACATTGTGTGCAAAGGACAAAAATGCGCCAAATGGCCCTGCTACATCGTACGGATTTGGCAATCGATTTATTTAACTCCCCATGACCAGCCTCAACTGCATATCTGGTTCACATGGCTAGTAGAAATATGAAATTATGAGACATAACTGGGCGTTTGTCAAAAAGTGGCCAAGAGATCAAAGACAATAGATAGATGGTGCTCTCTTCCCTTGGACCAATCATACCAGGGGGTGGAGAGAGGAATGGTAAACTGTCCTATCCGGAGGTACGGGTAATCATAGAGTACTCCCCCTAGATTGAAAAGTGAGTGTTGTCATTTGTGCTATATAAGGGGGGACTGTACTAGGTTACAAGGACAGACAAAAAATCCAGGGAGCCAGAAGAAGGTGGACAGAGAGGATGCAGCTGACCCATACCAATGAGAGTGCAGTGACCGTCTGAATGTCACAAGGCCCAGTACGACCGCAATTGTATATGTACTGTGCTTTCCACTATTATTACTTCCCTGTCGCCTCCCCACTTTTCCTTGTGGCACCTCGAAACATGATTCTGTTGTATAGGCGCCTAACAAATGCTCAATAAATAAATAAGGGTCTTTGTGAATTTCACTTTATACCAATGATAGATGCATCTTCTTCAAATGTGTCCGAGGTCCCACTCATGTTCAGTGATGTTCCTGTCTTTGCGATTTATGAAGACAATCGCATGCAGGAAAACAATGAAGTAAGTGCACCATGTAGAGGGGCTGGTGTTCAACATTTTGAAATATTATGTACTACTTTCAAAGGAAGGATGCCGCTGGGGAATTTCTTAACCGACCAGGTTTTGAGGAAACATCTCTGGTTGAGTTTGGTGACGGGTGACTAAGTAGGGAATGTTATGCAATTCAGGAGAGTTGAATGTTGGGAAGCAGGTGGCAGACACTTACCCAAGAAAGGCTGGTACTGTTGTACCTGGGCACTGATTTCCGACAACCCCGATGCCTGCTGCTGTCCAACGCCCACCCCGTTTGTCATACCATCCATCTTCTGAATTGGTTTTAACCTAGGAGGCAAGGAGAGAGAAATATGTTACTTGCATGTAGGTGCATTTCCAGTAGTGGTGTCTTTAGTGGCTTCAAATACTTTGAATATTCCCAACTCTCAGACTGGAAATCCTAGAAGCTTGAAAACTACCATTTGACGTGAATGGACCATGTTTCCTACTATCTGGAAATGATTGCTTTGTGCTTCATTGGATTCCTATATAACTAGTTTAGAGAGAAAGAGACCACACTATAGCAGGGGGTTGACAGGTGGCATTGTGAGCTAGAGAAATGGGACCTGTCTGCAAATAGCCAGCGGTAGGAGTGCAGGGCTGCAGGTTGTTTTGGCTCGTAAGACCGACTCTCCTCCACTCCTTGACTAACTGAATCCCCTCTAAGGTCACATAGCATCTTAAACTACCACCACAGGCCGAGCCATTAGTCCTTAGTACATGAACATTAACCAAGCCGCAACTAAGTTCTCTTCTTTAGCCCTCTCGCACTCTTCCAAAATCAGCGACTAAGCAGACCCAAAGCCCTTTTGTCTATCAGATCATGGGCTCTTCCCCATGGATAACAGACTGCCATACCCACAGAGGGAAGATTGGCACTCGCAAACTGTGTACTTTCAACCTGCACCCAGCAACACCGCATGTTTCTTATCTGCCTCTCCTACTGTCCCACAAATGAAACCCACCACCCTTAGAGCGCTAAGCGCAGTGAGGCCACCAACATTGGCATGAAGGTGCGACACAAAACCACTTACATTGCACTTATCATGGCAGGGGCACAGAGAGGTCAGCCCTTTGAAGAATGAAAGCAATGAATGCACTGCAGCCCACACATCTATGACAAGCCACTGGTGCACATTACATCCACACTGAGCAGAGAGCGGATGCATGTGAATCTAAGAGTGGAAGCGTACTGGAGAAATTCAGTCCTATACAGATTCACATGCTTAACTATACATTACCAATCAGTACTGGGAACAATTCTGCTTCCATAACAGGGATGCAAGGCAGGAGACGCCTTCTCAAGGTTAGCTCACCAGTGATCTTTATCCAGAAGTATCTTGACTATACCTACTAGATTCTCTGTCATTTTGGAACCAACTTGATAGAATTTGGCTTTAACATTTGCTCCACATCTTCTCTTAACTGTAGCAAATGATTCCTTTGCACAGAATTGATGGTGAAATTTAAGGAGCTCCAGCACCCATCTCTAGTGCCCATCTGTCTGATGTCATGGACTGCCATACTCGTTAGAAAACTGGCAACACTTCCTCCCACTGCGGTGCGGTGGATTCAAGAGAGGAACATTAGATTGGCTTTCTTTGTTTGGACTGATTGCCTCCTCTCCTAATCTTGAGCACTAAGCAAAGGGAAGCCTGAATATCCCCCGACTATCACTGGCCAAACGCTGATGTTGCAGGGCCTGATCATATGACCGATATCTGCACAGTAGCGCTGAGCTACTACTTCTGGATGGACAGCCTGATGTGCTGCCCCCGTAGGTCAGACACGGTTTTTAATGTCAACAGGGCACCATCAGTTATCTTTCTGAAAAGCTGCATCCCATGAAGGTTTGTGAACCAATGGCTCTAAACAACCAGATTTTATCCAAGACTAGTTCCTGAGCACTAACCCATTGTTCCTTCATCTAAAACCTGAGTCCGACAAATGTGGCTTTGCGTAGGACTTCTGACATGAGGACTGCTTCATCAAACAAAATACAGAGCTTCCTACTGCTGTCATTCCCCAAGGAAAGTCCAACAGAAATGACCTTTGCAGGAGTTCTGACTGTAAAATCGAGGAAGGGGTGAATGACTTTTCCTCCTTGATGCTGTTTTGACAATGGAGGTAAACCGAGCAGAATCAGGCGCTTTGCATTTTCTAAAAGGATTGCTTCCCACAGATGATGTTGACCTGTTGCCCCATTCCCCATATCTTTAGCATTGCTGGAATCGTGAATGCAGATTTTATGGACATGCAGACTATGTACCTCCAACTTTAATTGATGGACAACTCTTGCCATGTGTCCCAAAAAGGCCATCCGGCGGTAATAGCATGTGAGGAGCACAAGCCATGATCTCCATTTGAGGAATAAAGCCCCTTATGGCTCCTGTGAATTATCTTCAAGTCCTCATCCTTTTGCACTGGGTACACTTAGGCCTACTCTTCCAGTGAACATACATGTGATTGATGTGTTCTAGGAGGCACATCTCCAGAAGTCCCCTCTTAAGGCACCCTGAAACATGTCAATATTTTACATATATTTACTTTGAATACTGCAGACAGACTATGCATCAATTCTTGATATGGCTTTGAAGGAAAGAGTGAAGGTGTTTGGTGGAAGTCTACTTTGCTGCATCTCCAATGACAGAGACAAGCGGTTGATCCCTCTCAATCTCAGGCATAAGCCTGCAAACAGAATTAGAGTGACAAAGGGACCTTGACCTGCAGAAGTCTCTAGACAAGGACCATCCACATGCCCTCTACAGCAGACTCCTTGATTACCAAGCTTCTCTCCTCATCATAGGTGTCACGGTGAAATTCGGGATACGAGATGTAAAACAGAAACAATGTAGAGCTGGAGATATGAGGGCTCCACAGACGCTGATGCCTTCCTGGTACTAGTGCTCTCTCCGGACATTGGCCTCTTCTTGCACAAAGGTTCTCACAGGTTTACAGTATGCTGCCCCTGCACTGAACCTACTAAGATTTCCCTTCTGTAGAATGCCCTTTTCTATCCTTAACCACTCATCTGATTTTAGGGGCTAGTGTAGGAAAGCCAAGAGTCTCCAATATCCGTCCTACTTACTTCTCAGAAATAGACCTTTAAAAATCACAGGCTTCCTGATCTGAAGTGTGAAGATGATAAGTGCAATTTTTATCAAGATCCACATGCACCCGTTTCTTTTGTTGCTTCATATCCAAAACGTGAAATCCTTATTAAAATTGTAAATAGATGGGACATGGACATGCTTATATGGGTCTAAAAATCAAAAAGTGCGGCCTAGGAGAGGCTGCCAGAAAATATTTTATTTTAAAAAGTATCTTTCTAAGAAGTAGAGAACTGAGCAGGCGCTCCCTCCAGCGAAGTCTGCAGGTTTGGAGCTCAGGCGCTCCCTCCAGCGAAGCCTGCAGGTTTGGAGCTCAGGCGCTCCCTCCAGCGAAGCCTGCAGGTTTGGAGCTCAGGCGCTCCCTCCAGCGAAGCCTGCAGGTTTGGAGCTCAGGTGGCCAAGAGGAATTGTTCAGACACAGGGTGGATGCAATGCATGACTTCTGAACGGGGTATACACAGAACTTAACATTTCACCCTTTAAGTAGCCAAAGAGGCGAGTGACTGAATTTGAGTGGCCTAATGTATGGAGATCGTTAACATAAGATAATTCCTGTTCTTCTCAGACCTCCCTTTCATGACCTCTAAAAGTATAAAGGTGAAAAGGCAGACAGGTGTGCCTCAGTGACATGTTAACAGGCGTGAGACTACAAAACATTAAGTAGTTGAAGAACATGGATCGTGTAAAAGCCTGTCTTGAGCAATGGATTACATAATCTCTCTGAACATTCATGCTTTGTGACTCTTTTGCTTATGACCTAAACGCAAACTAGAAAACAGTATCATTGATGTGTTGCGGTCAACACATGAAACATAAAGTGATGGGAATGTACTTGTGAATGCGGCCTGCATCAGTACAGGGAACAGGCGGCAAGTTCTGTGAATACAGAACAGGAGAAAGGGTCCCTCGATATGAAATGATAGTTTTCTTTTTTTTACCAACTTTATTTAATTTTCAAGAGCATAAATTACAGTCATGCATGCATTAGAGAGTAACAAACAATAGCCTTGTCCAGGTCTTCCCCATTATTCGCTCCAGTCTTTAAGTTCCATTTGCCCGTGAGTTTTAGCTATTACAACCCCCCCCACAACATAACTTTCATAGATTTGGGTGGAATACAACATCTTTTCCCGGCACTTCTGAGTGTTCTACGAGCTGGGTCGCCCTCTCGCCCTTTCTCTGATAATGGAGACATTGCAGAATAGTTTAGGCTTGAAATATATCTGTTCCTTGTCTTCTGTGAACTCATGCAATGGCATCCAAGTGTTCTGATACTTCGAATAGGAACCGTGAGTTATTGCCGTCACCTTTTCCATGGCCATCACTCCCCATAGCCTCAGCCACCACATGGCTACTACAGACCCTTGCTTGTTCTTCCATGCCTGCGCCAAGGTGATTCTTGATGTGGCTCAAGATCTCCTTCCAGTAAGTCTCTGCCACCGGGCAAGACCACCACATGTGGATTAAATCCCCGAGTTGTCCACAGTCCCTTCAGCAAGACATGGGGTAATCTGGGTTAATGGAGTGCATACGTGATGGCGTCATATACCACCGCAGACAAAGTTTGTACGCCGCCTCTGAAGCGCATTTGGAGCTTTTGCCGGCTCTATGCCATATGCGGCCCCAGGTCTCCCCGGAGATTGGTTTCCCTACATCTGCCTCCCATCTTTGCATGTTGTACAAAAGAGTTTCTTCCGGGTCCTCGGCCCCTATCAGC
This sequence comes from Ambystoma mexicanum, assembly GCF_040938575.1. Taxonomy (NCBI): domain Eukaryota; kingdom Metazoa; phylum Chordata; class Amphibia; order Caudata; family Ambystomatidae; genus Ambystoma; species Ambystoma mexicanum. The sequence goes on from NC_090926.1 coordinate 1,291,803,236, forward strand.
CGGTACAGTTTCGATACCCCTTTTTCAGGCTGGCCTTCCTGTACCGTAAGCTCCAGCCCTACTGGGTCCCGAGTCGCTCCTTCCCGGACCCTTGTGTTAGAAATCCAATGTCTAAGTTGGATATAATGGAAGCGTTCACACTCCGGTATATCAAATTTGACCTTGCAGCCTTCAAATGTTAGGGGTGTCCCCTCTGTGTAGAGATCCTTCAACACAAGGCTTTCTCCCTTCCTCTCCAATGTACCCAAAGCCTGCATCCCTGGGGTGAAATCTGGGTTATGGGCTACCGGTGTGAGAGGAACTCCCCCACCTTAACCTTTCTACACCTTAATGCTTTGTCCCAATACCATAGAGTGGCCTTGGTTGACTCCAGTAACGTCCCCCCTTTGCCTCTATGCCGCACTGCGAGAAAACCAAGGCTTCCCAGGGGTGTCTTAATTGCTTCTCTTTCAAGGGCTGCCCATCGATTCTGGTTTTCTCTAGGTGACCATTGTAACATAGGTGCTACCTGTGCTGCCCATAAATACCTGCGAAGTTCGGGTACCCCCAGCCCCCACAGCTTGTGATCTAAATAATACCTTCTTGGGGACCCTCGGTTTCTCCCCGCCACCCCAAATGAAGGACATCACCTCCCTCTGTAGTTTTTTTATTGCTGGGCCTGGAATGCGTATTGGGAGAGCGCATATCACGTACAAAAACCTAGGGAGCAGGGTAGTTTTAACTGCTGTTATCTGTGCCAACCATAATAACTCCTGCATATCCCAATGCTTCAAATCTCCCGCAATGCTTGAAGTAGGTAGTGCCCTTCCGAATAGGGATACTATCTGTGAGCCGCCCATTGATCATTAGTCGTGTAGATGGATGTACGAAATTGGCCATCACCATGCGGGTACAAATGGACCCGCACCCAAACTTTTCAAGGGTCAGTTGTAAAAATCCCCAGTGCTGGCTGTCAAAGGCTCTGGAGGCGTCCAGCGCCAGTACCGAGAACTGCTGCCCTTTTCTTCGTCCCCAATCCATCTTGTCTATAGCTCTACGAATATTGTCATAGGTGTGCCACCCCTTCACAAAACCTGCTTGGTCCGGGTGAATTATCCCCGGGAGGACCCTTGCCAGCCTTCGGGCCAAGACCATGGAGTAGATTTTTGCATCCCTGTTTAATAGCGAAATAGGGCGATAACTTGCACAGTCTAACGGATCCCTATCCGGTTTTAATAGTAACACTGTAGTCGCGGGGCTCATGTCTCCGGAGGTTCGCCCTGTATCCTGAATGAAGTTAAACAATTTTGTTAAGGGGCCCACTATAATAGCCCTAAATGTTTTATAATACGCATTACTTAGCCCATCCGGACCTGGGGATTTATGCCCCTGCAATGCCCCTATGACCTCCCCCACTTCTTCCTCAGTTATAGGTGCTTACAGCATTTGTCTGTCCGAATTTGCAGCAGGTTCACCCGGTTTAGGAATGCTACCTGCGCCTTCCTCTCCAGGTCTTCCCCTTTCAAGTTATCGGTATAGTATGAGTGCATGACCTCCCCTATTTCCTCTTCCCCCCTCACCAGATCTCCTCCCCGGATTTTAAATTGGACTATGCAATTCTGAATTTTCTGGTGTCTCAATTTGGCTTCAAGGAATCGATTGGCCTTGTCCCCATTTATGTAATAAGACTGTTTAGTTTCTTCTTGTGCAGCTTCGTCAGCCAGGTGCGCTTCTAGTGCCGCCCTAACTTTTTAAAATTCCCGCCATGCTTTTGTGAGCCCTTGACTTTATACTCTGCATTGGCCTTTGCTATTTGGCCTCAATGTCCCGCTTCAGCCTCTCTCTTCTGTTAATGTAATTCGCTGTGTGCGCAATGAATTCGCCCCATACTACCGCTTTACTAGCGTCCCAGATAGTGGCCCAGACTATTCCCTGTGTGACATTTTCTTGAAAGTAATTCTTTAAGGCCTGCTCTAAGGGCTAGGTCTCTCAGAATCACCTCATTTAGACGCCAGGGTTTATGGGACTGTTGCCGTGAGCTCATCGGCTCCAGCTTTAAGAGGAGCGGAGCGTAATCTGATAAAACACCTAACCCCAATTTCCAATCCCGTGATTTGTGGGACCAGCGTGTCTGAAATGAGCACCATATCAATCCAGGAATGGCCCCTGTGCACTGCTGAGCAATGAGGGTATTCTTTTTCTTGCGGGCGGAAAAATCGCCATTTTTCTAATTGGTGTAATTCCCTGATGAATCTTGCTAGGGCCTGTCTGAACATGTGGTCGCTAGAAGTAGCAGGAAGGGTTTTGTCCATCACGGCGTCCATTACTCCATTAAAATCACCCCTAATCAAGATCTGCCCCACTCCCCACTGTGCAATTTTGGGCAGCAATCTCAGTAGGAAATGATCCTGCCATTCATCGGGGGCGTAGATCGTCACCAACGTAACCTGTTGACCCATCAGTATCCCTCCCAGTACCAGGTAGCGGCCTTCCGGGTCTTTCCTTATGAATTGTTTCTCAAAATTGATACCCTTAGCCAGCAAGAAGCCCACTCCCCACTTTTTTGCCCCACTAGAGGCAAAATATTACATAGGGAAGGTCCTATGCCTTAGCCTGTGTTCATTCTCCGGAAGCAAATATGTTTCCTGCATCCATACTACCGAGGCCTGCATATCCCAAAGTCTGTTCATCACGGATTTCCTTTTAATTGGGGAATGAAGCCCTTGGACATTTAATGTGACAAATGTAAAATCAGCCATTATTGTACCGTGACACTGTGCCCATCTTAATGCTTTCCAGCCAATCTAGATATCTCACATGTGCCATGTATAGCCTCCACCCAAATAACTATCTTCTCACCCACCCCCCACCAACTCCCATCTTGAACTTCCCAATTGAACTCTCACAGTGTTCATTATCCACCTGGGAAATTTGAGATCTGGGCACCCCCCCCACTCCCCCTTCTTTTTAAACAGTTGAAACTATTTCATATTTGCCCACTGCTACGGCGGACTGCACATTAGGATTGAACACAGCTTTGTCAATTCCCGATCCCATTTGCACTTTCCGGACTGCTATTCACGTGGGATCTGTGGATTTGGGTTCTTCATTGCGCCCCCGAGGTCGGGGGCGTGCCGGTCTCCATTGTTCTTTTTCAGGTCTGCCTTCTCTCCCCGTTTCCGGGCGAGGTTCTTTCTTTGTCGTTACTTTCGCTGCCTTCTTCCTCCCTCATGAGTTCCTCCATATCCTCTTCCTTCGTGACTGTATACCTCTGGCCCTCCCATTCAAAGCGGAGACCCGTCGGGTATGTCCAACGGTATCGCACATCTCTAGATCTCAGCCCGTCTGTGATGACTCTCAGCCGTTTCCTCCTGATGAGAATAGCTTAGGCCAGATCTTGGAATAGCTGGACAGGTGTGGTTCGAAAGCTTATAGGTTCTTTGTTCCGGGCAGCTCGCATAATATCCTCCTTCATTTGAAATAGGTGTATCCCGGTCAGCACATCTGGAGTCAGATTCTTTTTAAGTTGGAACGTGAAGTAGACCCTATGCGTCCGGTCTAGTATGATCTCTCTGTTCTCCTCTGCGCCCAGGATTTGCCAAAACAGATCTGTCACATATTGTTGCAGGTCGGAGTCCATCACAGATCTCGGGATCCCTCAGATCTGAATGTTGTTTCGCCTGGACCTGTTCTCGGCTTCCTCCTGTTTATTCTGGACACGCTCACTTTGTTGCTCAAGTTCATGCGCCCTATTGGCTGGCTCATCTTGTTCATGACCTTGTTCAGCCACCGCAATCTCCACCTTGTCGATCCTTTTCTCTACCGCCATTACCCCTTTGTTAAGGTTCGCAATGGACTTGGCTAAGTCAGCTGCGCGGTCTTTAATGTCCTTTTTGAGCTCCTGCAGCATTGCTAGCAGATCCGATTTGTGGATTGGCGGGTCCTCAGGCTCTCCTGAAACCTCCAGAGAAGGGGAATGTATCTGGGCCATTGCTTGCAGTTGGTTACGTTTCTGGATCTCTGCAGTTTGCATCAGGGTTTTGATATCTCCCGATCCCTGACCTTTCGATTTTGGTGTTTGCTTGGACATGTTGCCTGAATGAATGAGGAGGAGTACTCTTGCTTATTGTCCCAGGGTAAGACACCCCTACACAGACCCTTTATTGCCTGCCTCAGGCCGGTAGCGCTCTGACCACCATGAGATCTCCACCTCTGTCCTCCAGAAGAGGCAGACCTTTTCAGTCTGTTTTATAGTGCCCCTCCGTTGTTATATGCCTGGAACTGGGATGTGTAAACCAAGTGTCGCTGTATTTGTCGCCCCAAAGCAGTTTCGTCTACGGTGTTGAATCCCAGGGCTGTGCTCTACTGTTATAGGTCGCCACCTATGTTGCCACAACGGTGGAGGAGCTTATTGTGCCGGACTCATGACGTCTCAGAGGTTATTCAGACTCCTTGCACCCTCTCACAGAGTGGTGCAACTCTAAGTTCCGTCTATGATGTTAAATCACCGGGCTATGCTCTCCTGCTATAGGTCGCCACCCAGGGTACCACGACGGCGGAGGTGTTTGTTGTGCGGGATCCGCAGCGTCTTCGGGGTTGTCCAGACTCCTTGCACCCTCTCACAATGTGGTGCAACTCTTAGGGACGCACCCGATTGGTTTTTCACCCCCTTGAGTGTTCAGGGACCCCTTGCCACTGTCAGGCCCTTGGACTGCCTGTCATGATGTGCTGGGCTGTTGTTTGTTTTATCGCTGAGGTATCCCTGCTGATCATTGCCCTTCTTGAGGGGGGATCCCATTACCACTGGGGCACTGCTCAGTACCGCAGTACTCAGTACCTCCTCGCCTTTCTGCCGCCTCTGTAGCTGGTCACAGAGTCATGAATCAATGTGTTTCCTGGTCCCCGTTCCTTTCACAGGTGTATTGCCTGCTAGGGTGTCTAAGAAACTTAGAGCGGTGCCCTTCAGTTACCCTGCGGCAGCCCCTGCAGAGCATTTCCACTGGGATCACGGCAGCTCCCGCAGCCCGCTTCTGGACGCGTGCTCATTCAAGATTCTTTGTATTTGCCGGGTGCTTCCTTATAACTCCCCGCTACTTTCCCCCGGCATTCGTGGCTGGAAAACTGCAACCCGCCTTGGTTTGAGTGGCCGCCCGGACGCTGCTATATCCGCCGGGCAGTGATTGATGCTTTAGTTCCCCGCCGGAGCTCCATGGTAGCTTCAGCCGCTCGCCTTGTGCCACGCAGGTGCCTGTCCGTCAATGTCCGCTCAGCGGCTTACCATGTGTTCGGAGTCCACGCTGGGAATGCGGGCAGCCCTCCAAAGCGCACCGAGCAGCGTGGCTTTTCCCTTCTTCTGCGCCCACCCCTGTCGCCCTCCAGCGTCTCCTTACCCGCTTCTTCCTTGGGTTTTCGTCCCTGGACCCGCTTCAAAGGAGACGGGCAGCGAGGCTGGGGGAGGGGCCTCCCAACAGGGCACTTCGGCACCGGACTCCGAGCCTGGGCCCCCTGCTCATGACCTCCGGCGGCTCAGAGCCGGATGCTCTCCTCACGTTCAGGATACCGTCAGGCTGTCACTCCTTTGCTCACATCTTCATCGAAGGCACCTTAAAGCACCCGCAGGTGCCGCCACTAGTCTCGTAGTATCGTCCACCATTTTGGCTAGGACTGTTGGGTTCCTCACATCTCAGCTCACCACTCTTCCATGGAAGCTCTGCTGCTCTCCGAATTAATACAGTCATCTCCCATGCTCCTCTGACACCTTCAGAGCTGAGTCTTTGGGCAATTAAATCTTTTTAGGGGGTTTTGGGGCCTTGTGATGGGGAAGAAGTCCCAGAGCTCACTGAGGAAGCATCCGTGGTGTCATCGGCTGGCCACGCCCCCCATGAAATGATAGTTTTAAAGCTCCAGGGATTCTCAGCCTGAGAGGTGCGATTATTCAAAGCAGGTGAATCTATGAAAGGCCACCACTGCTTGCCAGACCGTGGCAAGAGTCTTTCTGTCTCATGCATGCAAATACATATGCAGAGCCTTCAGAAGTATGCTCCCACACAATGTAAAAAACATGAAGCAGGCTGCCTTATGAGCTGCACACAAAGCCATGCATACACATTGTAGCACACAAGGACAAACCCAGGGCCTTGTAGCACGAAAAAACACAGATATTTACCAAGTTCTACACACACACACAGCTTGGTAGCACATGCATAAAGAGAGCTTTGTAGTGTGCACGACAACAAAACCAGCATAGTACAAATTGACACATTACAATGTACACAACACATACCCAGAACCCTGTAGCTCACACATGTCCACAGTCTTGAAACATACAAAAATAGACCTTTATAGGACAGGAACAAACCTAAAATTGTAGCACACATGAACATAGTCGTGTATAATATTCAGACACATACACAAAGACTCTGGGGACAGTAACACACACACTTACTTTTGTTGCTCATACAATCAGCCATGTGCCTACAGAGAACACTGTACGTGATATCACAAAAATATGCATTGATCCATGAAATCCTAGAACCGTGGACAGACCTTTAAAGTCCAGGGCTTTCTTGGCATTTTGTGGCTACGTCGTAGTACTTGTCCACCTTCTGCAAAGTGTTGCACTGTATGTAATCTCCCCAAGAAGCACCCAAGCACTGTACGCAGGGGAGAAGCCCAGAGAAAGCTGGAAGAAGCAGCTTGGTTGGATAAGGAGAGCAGGCAGGGGACATGGGGAGCGGAGGGAAGAGTGGGCTCTTCAGGGAGCACCCCAAATGCAGGATAGAGGAGGCTAGTCTCTCCTGAACCTGTAGGTCTACAGTCGGGCATGATGTCTTGTGTGTCTTATTCAGTATTCTAGCCAATAATGCGCAGGATACGTGCTGTCATTCAGGCACAGAGTGACTTGGTGACTCTAGTTCCAGCCCATGCACACATTACAGGGCGAGTGAGCGAGCACGCATGCACGCAAGCGCTCTCTCTCTCTCTCTCTCCCTCTCTCTCTCTTTCTCTCACTCTCTCTCTGATACCAACTCATGAACATGTTGAGAGTGTGAACGTGTGCCAGCGACTGGACGTGCGTGTGATAGTGCCACAGCACTGCCTACCTTTGCTTCTGGGAGAAAGGCTGCTGTCTCATGGCCAGGTGCTGTTGGTCTTCCATCAGACGCAGCAGGGCTGAGTTAGCTTTGATGCGGAGTCCGTAGTAATGGTACTTGGAATTCCCCCTGAAAAATGTAACATTGGTTTACATTAAATATGAACACTGTGTTTCATGCATCAAATATTGTGCCTCAAGGAAGGTGCACATAATCTGACCTCTAGAGAGCAGCAGGCAACAGAAAGGCTGTCTGAGAGCATGCTAATCCATACGGTAAGGGAGTGTCTGCGAAGGCAGAAGGCTGCAGTGAGCCTCACCATCACTAGGGTGAGGGAGTGTCTGGGGAGGCAGAATGCTGTAGTGAGCCTCACCATCACAATGGTAAGGGGGTGTCTGGGAAGGCGGACGACTGCAGTGAGCCTCGCCATCACAATGGTAAGGGAATGTCTGGGAAGGCAGAAGGCTGTAGTGAGCCTCACCATCACTATGGTAAGGGGGTGTCTGGGAAGGCAGACGACTGCAGTGAGCCTCGCCATCACAATGGTAAGGGAGTGTCTGGGAAGGCAGAAGGCTGTAGTGAGCCTCACCACCACAATGGCAAGGGGGTGTCTGGGAAGGCAGAAGGCTGTAGTGCGCCTCACCACCACAATGGCAAGGGGGTGTCTGGGAAGGCAGAAGGCTGTACTGAGCCTCACCATCACATTGGTAAGGACCACGATGGTAAGGGGGTGTCTGGGAAGGCAGAAGGCTGCAGTGAGCCTCACCATCACAATGGTAAGGACCACAATGGTAAGGGAGTGGCTGGGAAGGCAGACGGCTGCAGTGAGCCTCACCATCACAATGGTAAGGACCACAATGGTAAGGGGGTGTCTGGGAAGGCAGAAGGCTGCAGTGAGCCTCACCATCACAATGGTAAGGACCACAATGGTAAGGGAGTGACTGGGAAGGCAGACGGCTGCAGTGAGCCTCACCATCACAATGGTAAGGACCACAATGGTAAGGGAGTGTCTGGGAAGGCAGAAGGCTGTAGTGAGCCTCACCATCACAATGGTAAGGGAGTGTCTGGGAAGGCAGACGGCTGTAGTGAGCCTCACCATCACAATGGTAAGGGAGTGTCTGGGAAGGCAGACGGCTGTAGTGAGCCTCACCATCACAATGGTAAGGGGGTGTCTGGGAAGGCAGAAGGCTGTAGTGAGCCTCACCACCACAATGGTAAGGGGGTGTCTGTGAAGGCAGAAGGCTGCAGTGAGCCTCACCACCACAATGGTAAGGGGGTGTCTGGGAAGGCAGAAGGCTGCAGTGAGCCTCACCACCACAATGGTAAGGAGGTGTCTGGGAAGGCAGAAGGCTGCAGTGAGCCTCACCACCACAATGGTAAGGGGGTGTCTGGGAAGGCAGAAGGATGTAGTGAGCCTCACCACCACAATGGTAAGGGGGTGTCTGGGAAGGCAGAAGGCTGTAGTGAGCCGCAAGACCACAATGGTAAGAACCACAATGGTAAGGGGGTGTCTGGGAAGGCAGAAGGCTGCAGTGAGCCTCGCCACCACTATGGTAAAGCAGTGTCTGGGAAGGCAGAAGGCTGCAGTGAGCCTCGCCATCACTATGGTAAAGCAGTGTTGGGGAAGGCAGACGGCTGTAGTGAGCCTCACTATCACAATGGTAATGGGGTGTCTGGGAAGGCAGAAGGCTGTAGTGAGCCTCACCACCACAATGGTAAGGGGGTGTCTGGGAAGGCAGAAAGCTGTAGTGAGCCTCACCACCACAATGTTAAGGGGGTGTCTGGGAAGGCAGAAGGCTGAAGTGAGCCTCACCATCACAATGGTAAGGGGGTGTCTGGGAAGGCAGAAGGCTGCATTGAGCCTCACCACCACAATGGTAAGGGGGTGTCTGAGAAGGCAGAAGGCTGTAGTGAGCCTCAAGACCACAATGGTAAGGACCACAATGGTAAGGGGGTGTCTGGGAAGGCAGAAGGCTGTAGTGAGCCTCACCACCACAATGGTAAGGGGGTGTCTGGGAAGGCAGAAGGCTGTAGTGAGCCTCACCACCACAATGGTAAGGGGGTGTCTGGGAAGGCAGAAGGCTGTAATGAGCCTCACCACCACAATGGTAAGGGGGTGTCTGGGAAGGCAGAAGGCTGTAGTGAGCCTCAAGACCACAATGGTAAGGACCACAATGGTAAGGGGGTGTCTGGGAAGGCAGAAGGCTGTAGTGAGCTTCACCACCACAATGGTAAGGGGGTGTCTGGGAAGGCAGAAGGCTGTAGTGAGCCTCACTACCACAATGGTAAGGGGGTGTCTGGGAAGGCAGAAGGCTGTAGTGAGCCTCACCACCACAATGGTAAGGGGGTGTCTGGGAAGGCAGAAGGCTGTTGTGAGCCTCACCACCACAATGGTAAGGGGGTGTCTGGGAAGGCAGAAGGCTGTAGTGAGCCTCACCACCACAATGGTAAGGGGGTGTCTGGGAAGGCAGAAGGCTGTAGTGAGCCTCACCACCACAATGGTAAGGGGGTGTCTGGGAAGGCTGTAGTGAGCCTCACCATCACAATGGTAAGGGGGTGTCTGGGAAGGCAGAAGGCTGTAGTGAGCCTCACCACCACAATGGTAAGGGGGTGTCTGGGAAGGCAGAAGGCTGTAGTGAGCCTCACCACCACAATGGTAAGGGGGTGTCTAGGAAGGCAGAAGGCTGTAGTGAGCCTCACCATCACAATGGTAAGGGGGTGTCTGGGAAGGCAGAAGCCTGTAGTGAACCTCACCATAAAAATGGAAAGCGAGTGTCTGGGAAGGCAGAAGGCTGTATTGAGCCTTACCATCACTATGGTAAAGCAGTGTTTGGGAAGGCAGAAGGCTGTAGTGAGGCTCGCCATCACTATGCTAAAGCAGTGTCGGGGAAGGCAGACGGCTTTAGTGAGCCTCACCATCACAATGGTAAGGGGGTGTCTGGGAAGGCAGAAGGCTGTAGTGAGCCTCACCACCACAATGGTAAGGGGGTGTCTGGGAAGGCAGAAGGCTGTAGTGAGCCTCACCACCACAACGGTAAGGGGGTGTCTGGGAAGGCAGAAGGCTGCAGTGAGCCTCACCACCACAACGGTAAGGGGGTGGCTGGGAAGGCAGAAGGCTGTAGAGTGCCTCACCATCACAACGGTAAGGGGGTGTCTGGGAAGGCAGAAGGCTGCAGTGAGCCTCACCACCCCAATGGTAAGGGGGTGTCTGGGAAGGCAGAAGGCTGCAGTGAGCCTCACCACCACAATGGTAAGGGGGTGTCTGGGAAGGCAGAAGGATGCAGTGAGCCTCACCATCACAATGGTAAGGGGGTGTCTTGGAAGGCAGAAGGCTGTAGTGTGCCTCACCACCACAATGGTAAGGGGGTGTCTGGGAAGGCAGAAGGCTGTAGTGAGCCTCACCATCACTATAGTAAAGCAGTGTCTGGGAAGGCAGAAGGCTGTGGTGAATCTCACCATCACTATGGTAAGGGAGTGTCTGAGAAAGGCAGAAGGCTGTAGTGAGCCTCACCATCACTATGGTAAAGCAGTGTCTGGGAAGGCAGACGGCTGTATTGAGCCTCACCATTACTCTGGTAAGGGAGTGTCTGAGAAAGGCAGAAGGCTGCAGTGAGCCTCACCATCACTATGGTAAGGGAGTGCCTGGGAAGGCAGAAGGCTGTAGTGAGCCTAACCATCACTATAATAAGGGGGTGTCTGGGAAGGCAGAAGGCTGTAGTGAGCCTCACCATCACTAGGGTGAGGGAGTGTCTGGGAAGGCAGAAGGCTGTAGTGAGCCTCACCATCACTAGGATGAGGGAGTGTCTGGGTAGGCAGAAGGCTTTATTGAGCCTCACCATCACTATGGTAAGTGGGTGTCTGGGAAGGTAGAATGCTGTAGTGAGCCTCACCATCACAATGGTAAGGGAGTGTTTCGGAAGGCAGAAGGCTGTAATGAGCCTCACCATCACAATGATAAGGGGGTGTCTGGGAAGGCAGAAGGCTTTATTGAGCCTCACCATCACAATGGTAAGGGAGTGTCTGGGAAGGCACAAGGCTTTAGTGAACCTCACCATAACAATGGAAAGCGAGTGTCTGGGAAGGCAGAAGGCTGTGGTGAACCTCACCATCACTATGGTAAGGGAGTGTCTCGGAAGACAGAAGGCTGCATTAAGCCTCACCATCACTATGGTAAAGCAGTGTCTGGGAAGGCAGAAGGCTGTAGTGAGCCTTGCCATCACTATGGTAAAGCAGTGTCTGGGAAGGCAGACGGCTGTATTGAGCATCACCATCACTAGGGTGAGGGAGTGTCTGGGTAGGCAGAAGGCTTTATTGAGCCTCACCATCACAATGCTGAGGGAGTGTCTGGGAAGGCAGAAAGCTGTAGTGAACCTCACCATAAAAATGGAAAGCGAGTGTCTGGGAAGGCAGAGGCTGTGGTGAACCTCACCATCACTATGGTAAGGGAGTGTCTGGGAAGACAGAAGGCTGTAGTGAGCCTCACCATCACTAGGGCGAGGGAGTGTCCGGGTAGGCAGAAGGCTTTATTGAGCCTCACCATCACAATGGTAAGGGAGTGTCTGGGAAGGCAGAAAGCTATAGTGAGCATCACCATCACTAGGGTGAGGGAGTGTCTGGGTAGGCAGAAGGCTTTATTGAGCCTCACCATCACAATGCTGAGGGAGTGTCTGGGAAGGCAGAAAGCTGTAGTGAACCTCACCATAAAAATGGAAAGCGAGTGTCTGGGAAGGCAGAGGCTGTGGTGAACCTCACCATCACTATGGTAAGGGAGTGTCTGGGAAGACAGAAGGCTGTAGTGAGCCTCACCATCACTAGGGCGAGGGAGTGTCCGGGTAGGCAGAAGGCTTTATTGAGCCTCACCATCACAATGGTAAGGGAGTGTCTGGGAAGGCAGAAGGCTGTAGTGAACCTCACCATAACAATGGAAAGCCAGTGTCTGGGAAGTCAGAAGGCTGTGGTCAACCCCACCATCATTATGGTAAGGGAGTGCCTGGGAATACAAAAGGCTGTAGTGAGCCTCACCATCACTAGGGTGAGGGAGTGTCTGGGTAGGCAGAAGGCTTTATTCAGCCTCACCATCACAATGGTAAGGGAGTGTCTGGGAAGGCAGAAGGCTGTGGTGAACCTCACCATCACTATGGTAAGGGAGTGTCTGGGAAGACAGAAGGCTGTAGTGAGCCTCACCATCACTATGGTAAGGAGGTGTCTGGGAAGGCAGAAGGCTGTAGTGAGCCTCACCATCACAATGGTAAGGGGGTGTCTGGGAAGCCAGAAGGCTGTAGTGAGCCTCACCATGACACTGGTAAGGGGGTGCTGGGAAGGCAGAAGGCTGTAGTGAGCCTCACCATCACAATGGTAAGGGGTTGTCTGGGAAGGCAGTGTCAGGGCTGGCTGGAGTAAGAATCAGGAAGGGTTTGGCTGGAGTAGTATTCAGGAAGAGTTTGTACATAGAATTAACATGGTGGTTGCCCAAGTCAAGATGGAGAGAAAGAAACTTAATCTGATTGGCTTAAGGAACAATAGTATGTTTGGTTTGTCTGATTGGTGGATAGGATAATGGGTTGGATTCTTGGGAGGTGAGCAAGATTCTAAACTGCCTTTCATCCATAGTAATTCAGTGGCTGGTTGTGTATTAGGTAAGCTCCTTAAGTAAGGCCTTTCAGAGTTCAGAGGATTTACCAAAGAAGTAAGAAAATTGTTTGCTGAGCCAGAGTGAACTAGAAGACATCAGGTGGGATCGTTCTTTTTAAAAGCTAAAAGACTTTCACAGTGAACTTTCATCTTTCATAAGAAAAACTTAAAGAGTTTACGAGTTTTAAAGTTTATTGAGTGAAAGACTGCATTTCACAAAAGCATTTAAAACTCGAACTTTATAGAGTTAAGAACTTAAAAAGCAAAGAAGAATATCTAAATCTGTAAGGTGCTTGCAAGGGTCATTACATTAGGAATCTAAAGAGACTTGAATGGCTTGACTATATGCACTAAACATTATAATTGTTTACAAGATATTCCATACAGATAATTAACCTCTCAGTCTTATACAGAGGTTTAAGAGGTAATGAAGTTAGAGTTTATTTTAAAATAATTTTAGAAAAGAAGTTTATATTAATATATAAGTAACCAAGTGTATTTGTTTACTACAGATACCAGAGCCTACCAGACAGTTGCAGGGCTGCAGTGTCTCAGTTGTTATTTTCTCCAAATTCCCCTTTCACTTTCTTGGGGTTCTCAGCTCAGCTTATACTTAAGGGTTCAGAGGTGAACTCCTGGTGAGGGTCTGTGGGGCCAGCATCAGCTCCTGTGGAATTCCGTCAAGCCGGACCCTGACAGGATGAAAGGCCCATGATAATTTTTCCACCTGAGCTGATATGGATCCCACAGAAGCATTAGCAAGTTCCATTAGGGACATATTTTCAGAGTTAAGGGAGGAGATGAGGGCTGTGCGAAAAGAGAACCAAGAATTACAAGTGAAGTTTGAAGAATTAAACTCTAAGGTTACCCGGAGGGATGAGGACATTTCTTTGGAGTCAAGAGTTTCAGAGAATCCTAGTAGAGAATTACCAGTGTTAATTAGAGAGGATTTGGGTGAAGGAACGAGTTCTCAGGGGATAAGTAGGGGAAGTTTGAATATACCTATAGGTCCAGTCCCTTTAGCACCTCCAGAACATTTTGGGGGAGATGCCAAGAAATGCCAAATTTTCCTTACACAGTGTGAACTTCATTTCCTTTGTAGACCTGAAGCTTTTAATACAGATGCTACTAAAATAGCTTTTATGCTGTCTTACTTTATTGGTGAGGCGGCAACTTGGGCAGTGCTATTAGTTGATCAAGAGAATCCTATACTAAAGAACTTGTTAGCCTTCAAGTTAGAATTTAAAAAAATGTTTGACAGACAACAATTATCTCAAGAAGTTGATGGAGAATTATTAGAGTTAAAACAGGGAACCAAAGATTTAGTGTCTTACATCACACAGTTTAGATCTTTAGTATTAGACAGCAATTGGCCAGAAGAGAAGCAATCATCTTTGTTTTATAGAGGCTTGAGAGAGGAGTTAAAAGATGCTTTATCTACAATTGTTAATAGACCCACTTCATGTGAAGATTTAATTAATCTAGTCATACAAATTGATTTTAGATTAGGGGAGCGCAAGGCTGAGCGCAGAAGAGGAGGAGTTGAGCAACCCAGAGTTTTCCCTACAGTTGATAAGGGAAGATTAGAATTTGTAAATAAAGAATTGAGAACTGGGAATGCTGAGAGAGTAAATAAAGTGAGAGGTCCATTAACTAAGGATGAGAAGGATAGGCGAAGGCAGAGTAATTTATGTTTATATTGTGGTAGATCAGGACATTTTGTTGGAAATTGTCCTTGGTGTCCAAAAACCTCTTTGTCTACAAACAGTTCCAGAAATCAACAAGTGGCTAATACAATCCAAGCTGCGGTACCACATATTACATTGAATGTATCCTTGTATATAAAAGAGGAATTAAAGGGAAGTGGTCCAGTAGTAATTGATTCTGGCGCCACTGGTAACTTTATGGATTAGAATGTGGTTAAAGATATGAATGTGCCTTACATTGTAAAAAATATACCAGAGAATGTGAGAGCGGTGGATGGGTCTCAACTGACTTCAGGTTTAATTACACATGAAACAATTCCATTGGGGATGGAAATTGGAGGACACAGGGAAATTGTGTTTGAGTTAATAGATACTCCACAGTTGAAAATAATTTTGGTAATGCCCTGGTTGACGTATCATAACCCTCAGATTGATTGGGGAAGAAGAGTGGTGAAATTTGATTCTTCGTTTTGTGTTACAAATTGCTGTAAGGAAAAAGTTTGGGAGGATGTTTCCGGTAGTTGTTCAGAAGTAGTGGAAGGTTTGGTGGAATTGGGAACCATAGTACATTCTATTGGGGCAGTAATTGGAGAATTAGCAAAGTGTTATCAAGATTTTAATGATGTGTTTAGTGAAAAGGAAGCAAACGAATTACCTCTTCATCGAGAATACGATTGTAAAATTGATTTAGAACCAGGAGCCCACATTCCTTGTAGTCGCATCTAAGCCCTGACTGAGAAAGAGAATCAACATTTAAGAGATTACATTCAAGAAAATCTGGCCAAGGGGTTCATCAGGCACTCCCAGTCGCCAGCAGCTTCTCCACTATTTTTTGTTCCAAAAAAGGAAGGCACTTTACGGACATGTATCGATTATAGGGCATTGAATAAATTTACAGTTAAAAATAGATATCCTCTGCCCTTAATCTCTGTGATGTTGGACCAGATTCAAAGAGCTTCGGTGTTTACCAAATTAGATCTTCGTGGTGCATACCATTTGGTGCGGGTACGTCAAGGTGATGAATGGAAAACAGCATTTAGAACAAAATTTGGTCTTTTTGAATACCAAGTAATGCCAATCGGACTGTGCAACGCCCCAGCGGCTTTTCAATTTTTTATAAATGATGTGTTGAGAGATTTTATTGACATTTTTGTAGTAGTATACATTGATGACATTCTCATTTTTTCTAAGGATCTACTGCAACATGAAGAACATGTTAAGAAAGTTCTACAGCGACTAAGGGAAAATAAATTATTTGCTAAGTTAGAAAAGAGCCAATTCCATACCCAAAAAGTGGAATTTTTGGGTTTCATTATTTCACCCAAAGGTTTGGAAATGGACATGAAGAAAATGAAAGCAGTAGAACAGTGGCCCATTCCAACTTGTGTAAAAGATATTCAAAGCTTTCTGGGTTTCACAAATTGTTACAGGAGATTCATAAAAGATTTCTCTCAAAGTGTTTCTCCCATCACCAAATTATTGAAGAAAGGAATGAAATTTGAGTGGAAAGATGAAGCGGATCAGGCCTTTAAAAAATTGAAGAACTGTTTTACATCTGGACCAATTTTATTACATCCCGATCCTTCCCAACCATTTTTTGTTGAAGCAGATGCTTCCAATACTGCAATTGGAGCAGTACTTTCTCAAAGGCATCCTGAAACTGGGCAACTGCATCCTGTGGCCTATCTATCCAAGAAGTGGCCTATCTATCCAAGAAGTTGCTTCCTGCCAAGATAAATTACACGATTACTGATAGAGAACTCCTTGCAATCAAAAAGGCATTTCAAGAATGGAGACATTATCTGTTAGGAGCAAGATTCACAATAACAGTTTTAACTGATCATAGGAATCTTCTGTTTTTGAAATCTGCTCGAACATTATCACCAAGACAACTTAGATGGTCACTTTTCTTTTCAGAATATGATTTTATGATAACATTCAAACCAGGGCGGCTAAACGGTAAAGCGGACGCTTTATCTCGACAAAGTTCTTCAGATGAGGTAGAAAATCAGATATTACCTGAGCCAGTGATTGCCGAAGATAGATTTATTCCAAGTACTACGAAAGAAGAGAATATGCTTCTTGAAAAGATTCAAAGGGAATTACCGGAAAAGGCGATTCAATCTTGGCTTGCAGAAGATTCTGGAAGACATTTAATTGATGGATTTCCATGTGTCCATTCTAAAATTTACCTTCCAAGTAAAGAACTGCAAAGGGAAATTATGCAAGAATGTCATGACTCAGAGTTGGTGGGTCATCCTGGTATTCGTAAGACAACTGAATTGGTGGAAAGAAAGTTCTGGTGGAAAGAGATGAAAAAAGATATTGAAGACTATGTGAAAACTTGTGAAGTCTGTGCTCGAGTGAAATCAGGAGGAGGAAAACAATCTGGTTAATTAATCCGTTACCAGTACCCCCTAGTCCATGGATTACAATCTCTATGGATTATATTGTAGATCTTCCTAAAGATCAAGGTTACACTACAGTATTACTAGTTGTGGATTTACTGACCAAAGCCGTCATGATCTCTGCTTCCAAAAGGTCAGGGTTTTCCCAACTCCCTTGGAAGCAGATCCATAACCCAGGTTCCGACTGCCAACCAGTCCCAATTGGGACCTTTTGGACCCAGTCCTGGCGCCAGTGGCACCAGGCTCATAAATATGCCCAGTCCCAGCGCTGGAAGCGCCGGGCTCATAATGCTTGGGTGGACTTACCTGCAGCAGACCATGCTGCTTACTTGCCTGCCAGTTGAGCCTCTGATCCTCTTCTGTTTGGAACTACTTTTCCTGTTGGTTGGGGCAGGAGCCACTCCCTAGGTTCAGAACACTGGAACTCTTCTGGAAAGCAGGAACTCTTTTCTTACCTAGGCGTGGCTGTGGAAGGAGACACCTAAGCACTACAGGAGGCTATTTAAACCACACCCGATGGATGAATCTTGCTTTGCGTTATTCTGCATCCTCTGCAGCAGAACGCTCATCGTGTCTTCTGCATCTGATCCTGGGCCTAAGGAAAAAGGCTTACCATCCTGAATCCAGTCTTCAGCAACACCTATAAAGACAAGAAAGAACAGGTTAGCATTACGGTCTTCAGTGACAGCGCTTCACTTACCTGGTCCATCGGCTGCCACCAACGCCTCGCGCTGCATTCCGGCATCTGAAAGACAAAGGCTTACCTACTCTTTGTGCGCTCCGGAGGTCTTCGCACTGCATTCCGGCATCTGAAAGACAAATGCTTACCAACTCTTCGCACGCTCCGGAGGCCTTCGGCGCTGCATCCCGCATCTGAAAGACAAAACAAGGTGCGTTTAAAGACATTGGGGAACTTTAATACTCACGTGCCATTACTCCTTTCCACATCTAACCCAGTGGGTATTCCGGCACCCTGCAGCCGCTCCGAACTTGTACCTGCAAAATAAAAAGACAGTTAGAGCGCATCGTGAAGCAGGCAACAAGCGCTTACGTGCTTCCAGGCGCTTCTATTCATCACACGGGCTCCATCTTCAACTCACTTCAGCCCGTCATCCGCCATCGCCGGAACCCTGCAAAACAAGAGACATCATTACTAAAGACTTTTAAAGACATTAGAATTACTCGAAACTTACCGTTCGTGCAGTAAACGACGGACAGCAGTCCTCTGAAGTCAAGAGGCCTGCTCCCCTTATCCAGTGAAGAAACTGGTTACAGCACCCTGCCCCGAGGCAGATGGAGAGCACGGCGTTCACTTACCTAAGGTGAGAGCGTTAACCTTTGGGTTCTACAGGAGAAGAGAAAGGGAAGAAGAGAGAGACATTCAATAACCCAGTTCATTAATCCCATATTTCCTATCTGCAGACATCTTACCCTTCGAGTCAGACATACAGTGCACAGAGGTCCAGCCCAAAGAGCCAGCCGTGTGTTACACATCACCTTTGAAGATACGGTATACGCCCAGTCAAGACCGGCGCCTCTACGGGAATCAGGTGAGCGTTACAAAAGCTGGGCATTTCATTCCCATGAAAGGAGAGGCCTCTGCAAGGAATCTGGCAAAGAGTTTTTTGCAAGAAGTGGTGCGACCCCATGGATTACCAACACAAATTATATCAGATCGAGGGTCTCAATTCATTTCTAAGTTTTGGCGAGCTTTCTGTAAGGAGTTGGGGATTGAGATAAAGCTTTCTTCAGGTTATCATCCACAAACCAATGGCCAAACAGAACGAGTAAATCAGGAGTTAGAAAAATATATTAGAGCTTTTTGGCAGGAGAAAGGGAGCTGGGTGGATCTTCTTTGGTTGGCAGAGTTTAGCTATAATAATTCTGTCAAAGACTCTATTAATCATTCTCCTTTTTTCAGTAATTATGGTTTTCATCCACGAATTTTGAAAGAAGAGTTACCATCTGAGTATTCCAATCCAGAGGTTGAGCATCGTCTGACTAATTTTAGGGATGGTTTAGAAAAAGTAAAGAAAACTTTGGAGAAAAGTAAATTAAGGTGTAAGGCTTTTGCTGATAGAAAACGTCAAAATGCACCACATTATCAGGTGGGTCAAAAAGTTTGGTTGTCCACAAAAAATCTACGCTTAAAGGGAAGAACTAAATTTAGCCCGAAATGTATTGGTCCATTTGAAATTGAAAAGATAATGAATCCAGTGGCAATCAGGCTGAAATTACCCCCCAGTATCAAAAGTCATCCTACATTTCATGTCAGTTTAGTTAAACCTTGTGTGTTGGGGACTAGATTGGGAAAACCACCACCAACAGTTTTTACAGAGGAGAATGAAGAAGAGTTTGAAGTAAAAAACATTTTAGATTCCAGGTTTGTTAGAGGTACTTTGCAGTATCTTATTGATTGGAGGGGATTTGGGCCTGAAGAAAGATCTTGGGAGGATCAGATTGATGTGCATGCCCCTCAATTAATAAGACAGTTTCATAGAATGTTCCCTGCTAAGCCAGGCCCTGGGACAGGGCTTTGAAGAGGGGGTACTATCAGGGCTGGCTGGAGGAGGAATCAGGATGAGTTTGGCTGGAGTAGTATTCAGGAAGAGTTTGTACATAAAATTAACATGGTGGTTGCCCAAGTCAAGATGGAGAGAAAGAAACTTAATCTGATTGGCTTAAGGAACAATAGTATGTTTGGTTTGTCTGAGTGGTGGATAGGATAATGGGTTGGGTTCTTGGGAGGTGAGCAAGATTCTAAACTGCCTTTCATCCGTAGTAATTCAGTGGCTGGTTGTGTATTAGTTAAGCTCCTTAAGTAAGGCCTTTCAGAGTTCAGAGGATTTACCACAGAAGTAAGAAAATTGTTTGCTGAGCCAGAGTGAACTAGAAGACATCAGGTGGGATCGTTCTTTTTAAAAGCTAAAAAACGTTCACAGTGAACTTTCAACTTTCATAAGAAAAACTTAAAGAGTTTACCAGTTTTAAAGTTTATTGAGTGAAAGACTGCATTTCACAAAAACATTAAAAACTCAAACTTTATAGAGTTAATAACTTAAAAAGCAAAGAAGAATATCTAAATCTGTAAGGTGCTTGCAAGGGTCATTACTTTAGGATTCTAAAGAGACTTGAATGGCCCGACTATATGCACTAAGCATTATAATTGTTGACAAGATATTCCATACAGATAATTAACCTCTCAGTCTTATACAGAGGTTTAAGAGGTAATGAAGTTAGAGTTTATTTTAAAATAATTTTAGAAAAGAAGTTTATATTAATATATAAGTAACCAAGTGTATTTGTTTACTACAGATACCAGAGCCTACCAGACGGTTGTAGGGCTGCAGTGTCTCAGTGTTATTTTCTCCAAATTCCCCATTCCTTTTCTTGGGGTTCTAAGCTCAGCTTATACTTAAGGGTTGAGAGGTGAACTCCTGGTGAGGGTCTGTGGGGCCAGCATCAGCTCCTGTGGAATTCAGTCAAGCCAGACCCTGAAAGGCAGAAGGCTGTAGTGAGCCTCACCATCATAATGGTAAGGGGGTGTCTGGGAAGGCAGAAGGCTGTAGTGACCCTCACCATCACAATGGTAAGGGATGTCTGGGAAGGCAGAAGGCTGTAGTGAGCCTCACCATCACAATGGTAAAGGAGTGTCTGGGAAGGCAGAAGGCTGTAGTGAACCTCACCATAACAATGGAAAGCAAGTGTGTGGGAAGGCAGAAGGCTGTAGTGAGCCTGGCCATCACTATGGTAAAGCAGTGTCTGAGAAGACAGACGGCTGTTTTGAGCCTCACCATCACTATGGTAAAGCAGTGTCTGGGAAGGTAGAAGGCTGTAGTGAGCCTCACCATCACTATGGTAAAGCAGTGTCTGGGAAGGCAGACGGCTGTATTGAGCCTCACCATCACTATGGTAAAGCAGTGTCTGGGAAGGTAGAAGGCTGTAGTGAGCCTGGCCATCACTATGGTAAAGCAGTGGCTGAGAAGGCAGACGGCTGTTTTGAGCCTCACCATCACTATGGTAAAGCAGTGTCTGGGAAGGTAGAAGGCTGTAGTGAGCCTCACCATCACTATGGTAAAGCAGTGTCTGGGAAGGCAGACGGCTGTATTCAGCCTCACAATTACTATGGTAAGGGAGTGTCTGGGAAGGCAGAAGGCAGAAGGTTGTACCTAGGCATGACCATCACTATGGTAAGAGAGTGCCTGGAAAGGCAGAAGGCTGAATGTGAGCATGGCCATCACTATGGTAAGGGAGTGTCTGGGAAAGCAGAAGGCAGATGGTTGTACCTAGGCATGACCATCACTATGGCAAGGGAGTGCCTGGAAAGGCAGAAGGCTGAATGTGAGCATGGCCATCACTATGGTAAGGGAGTGTCTGGGAAAGCAGAAGGCAGAAGGTTGTACCTAGGCATGACCATCACTATGGTAAGGGAGTGTCTGGGAAGGCAGAAGGCTGAATGTGAGCATGACCATCACTATGGTAAGAGAGTGCCTGGAAAGGCAGAAGGTTGTACCTAGGCATGACCACCACTATGGCAAGGGAGTGTCTGGGAAGGCAGAAGGCTGTACCTAGGTGTGACCATCACTATGGTAAGAGAGTGCCTGGAAAGGCAGAAGGCTGAATGTGAGCATGGCCATCACTATGGTAAGGGAGTGTCTGGGAAGGCAGAAGGTTGTACCTAGGCATGACCATCACTATGGCAAGGGAGTGTCTGGGAAGGCAGAAGGCAGAGGGTTGTACCTAGGCATGACCATCACTATGGCAAGGGAGTATCTGGGAAGGCGGAAGGCAGAAGGTTGTACCTAGGCATGACCATCACTATGGCAAGGGAGTGCCTGGAAAGGCAGAAGGCTGAATGTGAGCATGGCCATCACTATGGTAAGGGAGTGTCTGGAAAAGCAGAAGGCAGAAGGTTGTACCTAGGCATGACCATCACTATGGTAAGGGAGTGTCTGGGAAGGCAGAAGGCTGAATGTGAGCATGACCATCACTATGGTAAGAGAGTGCCTGGAAAGGCAGAAGGTAGAAGGTTGTACCTAGGCATGACCATCACTATGGCAAGGGAGTGTCTGGGAAGGCAGAAGGCTGTACCTAGGCGTGACCATCACTATGGTAAGAGAGTGCCTGGAAAGGCAGAAGGCTGAATGTGAGCATGGCCATCACTATGGTAAGGGAGTGTCTGGGAAGGCAGAAGGTTGTACCTAGGCATGACCATCACTATGGCAAGGGAGTGTCTGGGAAGGCCGAAGGCTGTACCTAGGCATGACCATCACTATGGCAAGGGAGTGTCTGGGAAGGCAGAAGGTAGAAGGTTGTACCTAGGCATGACCATCACTATGGTAAGAGAGGGCCTGGAAAGGCAGAAGGCTGAATGTGAGCATGACCATCACTATGGTAAGGGAGTGTCTGGGAAGGCAGAAGGCAGAAGGTTGTACCTAGGCATGACCATCACTATGGCAAGGGAGTGTCTGGGAAGGCAGAAGGCTGAATGTGAGCATGACCATCACTATGGTAAGAGAGTGTCTGGAAAGGCAGAAGGCTGAATGTGAGCATGCCCATCACTATGGTAAGGGAGTGTCTGGGAAAGCAGAAGGCTGAATGTGAGCATGGCCATCACTATGGTAAGGGAGTGTCTGGGAAAGCAGAAGGCAGAGGTTGCACCTAGGCATGACCATCACTATGGCAAGGGAGTGCCTGGGAAGGCAGAAGGCTGAATGTGAGCATGACCATCACTATGGTAAGGGAGTGTCTGGGAAGGCAGAAGGTTATACCTAGGCATGACAATCACTATGGCAAGGGTGTCTGTGAAGGCAGAAGGTTGTCGCTAGGCATGACCATCACTATGGTAAGCGTCTGGAGGGCCTGGAAAGGCAGAAGGCTGAATGTGAGCATGGCCATCACTATGGTAAGGGAGTGTCTGGGAAGGCAGAAGGCTGAATGTGAGCATGGCCATCACTATGGTAAGGGAGTGTCTGGGAAAGCAGAAGGCTGAATGTGAGCATGGCCATCACTATGGTAAGGGAGTGTCTGGGAAAGCAGAGGCAGAAGGTTGTACCTAGGCATGACCATCACTATTGCAAGGGAGTGTCTGGGAAGGCAGTAGGCTGTATGTGAGCCTGGCCATCACTATGGTAAGGGAGGGTCTGGGAAGGCAGAAGGCTGAATGAGAGCATGGCCATCACTATGGTAAGGGATTGTCTGGGAAAGCAGAAGGCAGATGGTTGTACCTAGGCATGACCATCACTATGGCAAGGGAGTGTCTGGGAAGGCAGTAGGCTGAATGTGAGCATGACCATCACTATGGTAAGAGAGGGCTTGGAAAGGCAGAAGGCTGAATGTGAGCATGGCCATTACTATGGTAAGGGAGTGTCTGGGAAAGCAGAAGGCAGAAGGTTGTACCTAGGCATGACCATCACTATGGCAAGGGAGTGCCTGGAAAGGCAGAAGGCTGAATGTGAGCATGGCCATCACTATGGTAAGGGAGTGTCTGGGAAAGCAGAAGGCAGAAGGTTGTACCTAGGCATGACCATCACTATGGCAAGGGAGTGTCTGGGAAAGCAGAAGTCAGAAGGTTGTACCTAGGCATGACCATCACTATGGCAAGGGAGTGTCTGGGAAGGCAGAAGGCTGAATGTGAGCATGACCATCACTATGGTAAGAGAGTGCCTGGAAAGGCAGAAGGCTGAATGTGAGCATGGCCATCACTATGGTAAGGGAGTGTCTGGGAAAGCAGAAGGCAGAAGGTTGTACCTAGGCATGACCATCACTATGGCAAGGGAGTGTCTGGGAAAGCAGTAGGCTGAATGTGAGCGTGGCCATCACTATGGTAAGGGAGTGTCTGGGAAAGCAGAAGGCAGAAGGTTGTACCTAGGCATGACCATCACTATGGCAAGGGAGTGCCTGGGAAGGCAGAAGGCTGAATGTGAGCATGACCATCACTATGGTAAGGGAGTGTCTGGGAAGGCAGAAGGTTGTACCTAGGCATGACAATCACTATGGCAAGGGAGTGTCTGTGAAGGCAAAAGGCAGAAGGTTGTACCTAGGCATGACCATCACTATGGCAAAGGAGTGTCTGGGAAGGCAGAAGGCAGAAGGTTGTACCTAGGCATGACCATCACTATGGCAAGAGAGTGCCTGGAAAGGCAGAAGGCTGTATGTGAGCCTGGCCATCACTATGGTAAGGGAGTGTCTGGGAAGGCAGAAGGCTGAATGTGAGCATGACCATCACTACGGTAAGGGAGTGTCTGGGAAGGCAGAAGGTTGTACCTAGGCATGACAATCACTATGGCAAGGGAGTGTCTGGGAAGGCAGAAGGCATAAGGTTGTACCTAGGCATGACCATCACTATGGTAAGCGAGGGCCTGGAAAGGCAGAAGGCTGAATGTGAGCATGGCCATCACTATGGTAAGGGAGTGTCTGGGAAGGCAGAAGGCTGAATGTGAGCATGGCCATCACTATGGTAAGGGAGTGTCTGGGAAAGCAGAAGGCTGAATGTGAGCATGGCCATCACTATGGTAAGGGAGTGTCTGGGAAAGCAGAGGCAGAAGGTTGTACCTAGGCATGACCATCACTATTGCAAGGGAGTGTCTGGGAAGGCAGTAGGCTGTATGTGAGCCTAGCCATCACTATGGTAAGGGAGTGTCTGGGAAGGCAGAAGGCTGAATGTGAGCATGGCCATCACTATGGTAAGGGAGTGTCTGGGAAAGCAGAAGGCAGAAGGTTGTACCTAGGCATGACCATCACTATGGCAAGGGAGTGTCTGGGAAGGCAGTAGGCTGAATGTGAGCATGACCATCACTATGGTAAGAGAGGGCCTGGAAAGGCAGAAGGCTGAATGTGAGCATGGCCATTACTATGGTAAGGGAGTGTCTGGGAAAGCAGAAGGCAGAAGGTTGTACCTAGGCATGACCATCACTATGGCAAGGGAGTGCCTGGAAAGGCAGAAGGCTGAATGTGAGCATGACCATCACTATGGTAAGAGAGTGTCTGGAAAGGCAGAAGGCTGAATGTGAGCATGGCCATCACTATGGTAAGGGAGTGTCTGGGAAAGCAGAAGGCAGAAGGTTGTACCTAGGCATGACCATCACTATGGCAAGGGAGTGTCTGGGAAAGCAGTAGGCTGAATGTGAGCATGGCCATCACTATGGTAAGGGAGTGTCTGGGAAAGCAGAAGGCAGAAGGTTGTACCTAGGCATGACCATCACTATGGCAAGGGAGTGCCTGGGAAGGCAGAAGGCTGAATGTGAGCATGACCATCACTATGGTAAGAGAGTGTCTGGAAAGGCAGAAGGCTGAATGTGAGCATGGCCATCACTATGGTAAGGGAGTGTCTGGGAAAGCAGAAGGCAGAAGGTTGTACCTAGGCATGACCATCACTATGGCAAGGGAGTGTCTGGGAAAGCAGTAGGCTGAATGTGAGCGTGGCCATCACTATGGTAAGGGAGTGTCTGGGAAAGCAGAAGGCAGAAGGTTGTACCTAGGCATGACCATCACTATGGCAAGGGAGTGTCTGGGAAAGCAGTAGGCTGAATGTGAGCGTGGCCATCACTATGGTAAGGGAGTGTCTGGGAAAGCAGAAGGCAGAAGGTTGTACCTAGGCATGACCATCACTATGGCAAGGGAGTGCCTGGGAAGGCAGAAGGTTGTACCTAGGCATGACAATCACTATGGCAAGGGAGTGTCTGTGAAGGCAAAAGGCAGAAGGTTGTACCTAGGCATGACCATCACTATGGCAAAGGAGTGTCTGGGAAGGCAGAAGGCAGAAGGTTGTACCTAGGCATGACCATCACTATGGCAAGAGAGTGCCTGGAAAGGCAGAAGGCTGTATGTGAGCCTGGCCATCACTATGGTAAGGGAGTGTCTGGGAAGGCAGAAGGCTGAATGTGAGCATGACCATCACTACGGTAAGGGAGTGTCTGGGAAGGCAGAAGGTTGTACCTAGGCATGACAATCACTATGGCAAGGGAGTGTCTGGGAAGGCAGAAGGCATAAGGTTGTACCTAGGCATGACCATCACTATGGTAAGCGAGGGCCTGGAAAGGCAGAAGGCTGAATGTGAGCATGGCCATCACTATGGTAAGGGAGTGTCTGGGAAGGCAGAAGGCTGAATGTGAGCATGGCCATCACTATGGTAAGGGAGTGTCTGGGAAAGCAGAAGGCTGAATGTGAGCATGGCCATCACTATGGTAAGGGAGTGTCTGGGAAAGCAGAGGCAGAAGGTTGTACCTAGGCATGACCATCACTATTGCAAGGGAGTGTCTGGGAAGGCAGTAGGCTGAATGTGAGCATGGCCATCACTATGGTAAGGGAGTGTCTGGGAAAGCAGAGGCAGAAGGTTGTACCTAGGCATGACCATCACTATTGCAAGGGAGTGTCTGGGAAGGCAGTAGGCTGTATGTGAGCCTGGCCATCACTATGGTAAGGGAGGGTCTGGGAAGGCAGAAGGCTGAATGTGAGCATGGCCATCACTATGGTAAGGGATTGTCTGGGAAAGCAGAAGGCAGAAGGTTGTACCTAGGCATGACCATCACTATGGCAAGGGAGTGTCTGGGAAGGCAGTAGGCTGAATGTGAGCATGACCATCACTATGGTAAGAGAGGGCTTGGAAAGGCAGAAGGCTGAATGTGAGCATGGCCATTACTATGGTAAGGGAGTGTCTGGGAAAGCAGAAGGCAGAAGGTTGTACCTAGGCATGACCATCACTATGGCAAGGGAGTGCCTGGAAAGGCAGAAGGCTGAATGTGAGCATGGCCATCACTATGGTAAGGGAGTGTCTGGGAAAGCAGAAGGCAGAAGGTTGTACCTAGGCATGACCATCACTATGGCAAGGGAGTGTCTGGGAAAGCAGAAGGCAGAAGGTTGTACCTAGGCATGACCATCACTATGGCAAGGGAGTGTCTGGGAAGGCAGAAGGCTGAATGTGAGCATGACCATCACTATGGTAAGAGAGTGCCTGGAAAGGCAGAAGGCTGAATGTGAGCATGGCCATCACTATGGTAAGGGAGTGTCTGGGAAAGCAGAAGGCAGAAGGTTGTACCTAGGCATGACCATCACTATGGCAAGGGAGTGTCTGGGAAAGCAGTAGGCTGAATGTGAGCGTGGCCATCACTATGGTAAGGGAGTGTCTGGGAAAGCAGAAGGCAGAAGGTTGTACCTAGGCATGACCATCACTATGGCAAGGGAGTGCCTGGGAAGGCAGAAGGCTGAATGTGAGCATGACCATCACTATGGTAAGGGAGTGTCTGGGAAGGCAGAAGGTTGTACCTAGGCATGACAATCACTATGGCAAGGGAGTGTCTGTGAAGGCAAAAGGCAGAAGGTTGTACCTAGGCATGACCATCACTATGGCAAAGGAGTGTCTGGGAAGGCAGAAGGCAGAAGGTTGTACCTAGGCATGACCATCACTATGGCAAGAGAGTGCCTGGAAAGGCAGAAGGCTGTATGTGAGCCTGGCCATCACTATGGCAAGGGAGTGTCTGGGAAGGCAGAAGGCTGAATGTGAGCATGACCATCACTACGGTAAGGGAGTGTCTGGGAAGGCAGAAGGTTGTACCTAGGCATGACAATCACTATGGCAAGGGAGTGTCTGGGAAGGCAGAAGGCATAAGGTTGTACCTAGGCATGACCATCACTATGGTAAGCGAGGGCCTGGAAAGGCAGAAGGCTGAATGTGAGCATGGCCATCACTATGGTAAGGGAGTGTCTGGGAAGGCAGAAGGCTGAATGTGAGCATGGCCATCACTATGGTAAGGGAGTGTCTGGGAAAGCAGAAGGCTGAATGTGAGCATGGCCATCACTATGGTAAGGGAGTGTCTGGGAAAGCAGAGGCAGAAGGTTGTACCTAGGCATGACCATCACTATTGCAAGGGAGTGTCTGGGAAGGCAGTAGGCTGTATGTGAGCCTGGCCATCACTATGGTAAGGGAGTGTCTGGGAAGGCAGAAGGCTGAATGTGAGCATGGCCATTACTATGGTAAGGGAGTGTCTGGGAAAGCAGAAGGCAGAAGGTTGTACCTAGGCATGACCATCACTATGGCAAGGGAGTGCCTGGAAAGGCAGAAGGCTGAATGTGAGCATGACCATCACTATGGTAAGAGAGTGTCTGGAAAGGCAGAAGGCTGAATGTGAGCATGGCCATCACTATGGTAAGGGAGTGTCTGGGAAAGCAGAAGGCAGAAGGTTGTACCTAGGCATGACCATCACTATGGCAAGGGAGTGTCTGGGAAAGCAGTAGGCTGAATGTGAGCATGGCCATCACTATGGTAAGGGAGTGTCTGGGAAAGCAGAAGGCAGAAGGTTGTACCTAGGCATGACCATCACTATGGCAAGGGAGTGCCTGGGAAGGCAGAAGGCTGAATGTGAGCATGACCATCACTATGGTAAGAGAGTGTCTGGAAAGGCAGAAGGCTGAATGTGAGCATGGCCATCACTATGGTAAGGGAGTGTCTGGGAAAGCAGAAGGCAGAAGGTTGTACCTAGGCATGACCATCACTATGGCAAGGGAGTGTCTGGGAAAGCAGTAAGCTGAATGTGAGCGTGGCCATCACTATGGTAAGGGAGTGTCTGGGAAAGCAGAAGGCAGAAGGTTGTACCTAGGCATGACCATCACTATGGCAAGGGAGTGTCTGGGAAAGCAGTAGGCTGAATGTGAGCGTGGCCATCACTATGGTAAGGGAGTGTGTGGGAAAGCAGAAGGCAGAAGGTTGTACCTAGGAATGACCATCACTATGGCAAGGGAGTGCCTGGGAAGGCAGAAGGCTGAATGTGAGCATGACCATCACTATGGTAAGGGAGTGTCTGGGAAGGCAGAAGGTTGTACCTAGGCATGACAATCACTATGGCAAGGGAGTGTCTGGGAAGGCAGAAGGCAGAAGGTTGTACCTAGGCATGACCATCACTATGGCAAAGGAGTGTCTGGGAAGGCAGAAGGCAGAAGGTTGTACCTAGGCATGACCATCACGATGGCAAGGGAGTGTCTGGGAAGGCAGAAGGCTGAATGTGAGCATGGCCATCACTATGGTAAGGGAGTGTCTGGGAAGGCAGAAGGCTGAATGTGAGCATGGCCATCACTATGGTAAGGGAGTGTCTGGGAAAGCAGAAGGCAGAAGGTTGTACCTAGGCATGACCATCACTATGACAAGGGAGTGTCTGGGAAGGCAGTAGGCTGTATGTGACCATGGCCATCACTATGGTAAGAGAGTGCCTGGAAAGGCAGAAGGCTGAATGTGAGCATGGCCATCACTATGGTAAGGGAGTGTCTGGGAAAGCAGAAGGCAGAAGGTTGTACCTAGGCATGACCATCACTATGGCAAGGGAGTGTCTGGGAAGGCAGTAGGCTGTATGTGAACATGGCTATCACTATGGTAAGAGAGTGTCTGGGAAGGCAGAAGGTTGTACCTAGGCATGACCATCACTATGGTAAGAGAGTGTCTGGGAAGGCAGAAGGTTGTACCTAGGCATGACCATCACTATGGTAAGAGAGTGTCTGGGAAGGCAGTAGGCTGTATGTGAGCATGGCCATCACTATGGTAAGAGAGTTCCTGGAAAGGCAGAAGGCTGAATGTGAGCATGGCCATCACTATGGTAAGGGAGTGTCTGGGAAAGCAGAAGGCAGAAGGTTGTACCTAGGCATGACCATCACTATGGCAAGGGAGTGTCATGGAAGGCAGTAGGCTGTATGTGAGCATGGCCATCACTATGGTAAGAGAGTGCCTGGAAAGGCAGAAGGCTGAATGTGAGCATGGCCATCACTATGGTAAGGGAGTGTCTGGGAAGGCAGAAGGCTGAATGTGAGCATGACCATCACTATGGTAAGAGAGGGCCTGGAAAGGCAAAAGGCTGAATGTGAGCATGGCCATCACTATGGTAAGGGAGTGTCTGGGAAGGCAGAAGGTAGAAGGTTGTACCTAGGCATGACCATCACTATGGTAAGAGAGGGCCTGGAAAGGCAGAAGGCTGAATGTGAGCATGGCCATCACTATGGTAAGGGAGTCTCTGGGAAGGCAAAAGGCAGAAGGTTGTACCTAGGCATGACCATCACTATGGTAAGGGAGTGTCTAGGAAGGCAGAAGGCAAAAGGTTGTACCTAGGCATGACCATCACTATGGCAAGGGAGTGTCTGGGAAGGCAGTAGGCTGTATGTGAGCATGGCCATCACTATGGTAAGAGAGTGCCTGGAAAGGCAGAAGGCTGAATGTGAGCATGGCCATCACTATGGTAAGGGAGTGTCTGGGAAGGCAGAAGGCAGAAGGCAGAAGGCTGTACCTAGGCATGACCATCACTAAGGTAAGAGAGGGCCTGGAAAGGCAGAAGGCTGAATGTGAGCATGGCCATCACTATGGTAAGGGAGTGTCTGGGAAGGCAGAAGGTAGAAGGTTGTACCTAGGCATGACCATCACTATGGTAAGAGAGGGCCTGGAAAGGCATAAGGCTGAATGTGAGCATGGCCATCACTATGGTAAGAGAGTGTCTGGGAAGGCAAAAGGCAGAAGGTTGTACCTAGGCATGACCATCACTATGGTAAGGGAGTGTCTGGGAAGGCAGAAGGCTGTACCTAGGCGTGACCATCACTATGGTAAGAGAGTGCCTGGAAAGGCAGAAGGCTGAATGTGAGCATGGCCATCACTATGGTAAGGGAGTGTCTGCGAAGGCAGAAGGTAGAAGGTTGTACCTAGGCATGACCATCACTATGGTAAGAGAGGGCCTGGAAAGGCAGAAGGCTGAATGTGAGCATGGCCATCACTATGGTAAGGGAGTGTCTGGGAAGGCAAAAGGTTGTACCTAGGCATGACCATCACTATGGTAAGGGAGTGTCTAGGAAGGCAGAAGGTTGTACCTAGGCATGACAATCACTATGGCAAGGGAGTGTCTGGGAAGGCAGAAGGCAGAAGGTTGTACCTAGGCATGACCATCACTATGGCAAAGGAGTGTCTGGGAAGGCAGAAGGTTGTACCTAGGCATGACCATCACTATGGCAAGAGAGTGGCTGGAAAGGCAGAAGGCTGTATGTGAGCCTGGCCATCACTATGGTAAGGGAGTGTCTGGGGAGGCAGAAGGCTGAATGTGAGCATGACCATTACTATGGTAAGGGAGTGCCTGGGAAGGCAGAAGGCAGAAGGTTGTACCTAGGCATGACCATCACGATGGCAAGGGAGTGTCTGGGAAGGCAGAAGGCTGAATGTGAGCATGACCATCACTATGGTAAGGGAGTGTCTGGGAAGGCAGAAGGCTGAATGTGAGCATGGCCATCACTATGGTAAGGGAGTGTCTGGGAAAGCAGAAGGCAGAAGGTTGTACCTAGGCATGACCATCACTATGGCAAGGGAGTGTCTGGGAAGGCAGTAGGCTGTATGTGAGCATGGCCATCACTATGGTAAGAGAGTGCCTGGAAAGGCAGAAGGCTGAATGTGAGCATGACCATCACTATGGTAAGGGAGTGTCTGGGAAAGCAGAAGGCAGAAGGTTGTACCTAGGCATGACCATCACTATGGCAAGGGAGTGTCTGGGAAGGCAGTAGGCTGTATGTGAGCATGGCTATCACTATGGTAAGAGAGTGTCTGGGAAGGCAGAAGGCAGAAGGTTGTACCTAGGCATGACCATCACTATGGTAAGAGAGTGTCTGGGAAGGCAGAAGGTTGTACCTAGGCATGACCATCACTATGGTAAGAGAGTGTCTGGGAAGGCAGTAGGCTGTATGTGAGCATGGCCATCACTATGGTAAGAGAGTGTCTGGAAAGGCAGAAGGCTGAATGTGAGCATGCCCATCACTATGGTAAGGGAGTGTCTGGGAAAGCAGAAGGCAGAAGGTTGTACCTAGGCATGACCATCACTATGGCAAGGGAGTGTCATGGAAGGCAGTAGGCTGTATGTGAGCATGGCCATCACTATGGTAAGAGAGTGCCTGGAAAGGCAGAAGGCTGAATGTGAGCATGGCCATCACTATGGTAAGGGAGTGTCTGGGAAGGCAGAAGGCTGAATGTGAGCATGCCAGCACTATGGTAAGAGAGGGCCTGGAAAGGCAGAAGGCTGAATATGAGCATGGCCATCACTATGGTAAGGGAGTGTCTGGGAAGGCAGAAGGTAGAAGGTTGTACTTAGGCATGACCATCACTATGGCAAGAGAGTGCCTGGAAAGGCAGAAGGCTGAATGTGAGCATGACCATCAATATGGTAAGGGAGTGTCTGGGAAGGCAGAAGGCTGTACCTAGGCGTGACCGTCACTATGGTAAGCGAGTGCCTGGAAAGGCAGAAGGCTGAATGTGAGCATGGCCATCACTATGGTAAGGGAGTGTCTGGGAAGGCAGAAGGTAGAAGGTTGTACCTAGGCATGACCATCACTATGGCAAGGGAGTGCCTGGAAAGGCAGAAGGCTGAATGTGAGCATGGCCATCACTATGGTAAGGGAGTGTCTGGGAAAGCAGAAGGCAGAAGGTTGTACCTAGGCATGACCATCACTATGGTAAGGGAGTGTCTGGGAAGGCAGAAGGCTGAATGTGAGCATGACCATCACTATGGTAAGAGAGTGCCTGGAAAGGCAGAAGGTTGTACCTAGGCATGACCACCACTATGGCAAGGGAGTGTCTGGGAAGGCAGAAGGCTGTACCTAGGTGTGACCATCACTATGGTAAGAGAGTGCCTGGAAAGGCAGAAGGCTGAATGTGAGCATGGCCATCACTATGGTAAGGGAGTGTCTGGGAAGGCAGAAGGTTGTACCTAGGCATGACCATCACTATGGCAAGGGAGTGTCTGGGAAGGCAGAAGGCAGAGGGTTGTACCTAGGCATGACCATCACTATGGCAAGGGAGTATCTGGGAAGGCGGAAGGCAGAAGGTTGTACCTAGGCATGACCATCACTATGGCAAGGGAGTGCCTGGAAAGGCAGAAGGCTGAATGTGAGCATGGCCATCACTATGGTAAGGGAGTGTCTGGAAAAGCAGAAGGCAGAAGGTTGTACCTAGGCATGACCATCACTATGGTAAGGGAGTGTCTGGGAAGGCAGAAGGCTGAATGTGAGCATGACCATCACTATGGTAAGAGAGTGCCTGGAAAGGCAGAAGGTAGAAGGTTGTACCTAGGCATGACCATCACTATGGCAAGGGAGTGTCTGGGAAGGCAGAAGGCTGTACCTAGGCGTGACCATCACTATGGTAAGAGAGTGCCTGGAAAGGCAGAAGGCTGAATGTGAGCATGGCCATCACTATGGTAAGGGAGTGTCTGGGAAGGCAGAAGGTTGTACCTAGGCATGACCATCACTATGGCAAGGGAGTGTCTGGGAAGGCCGAAGGCTGTACCTAGGCATGACCATCACTATGGCAAGGGAGTGTCTGGGAAGGCAGAAGGTAGAAGGTTGTACCTAGGCATGACCATCACTATGGTAAGAGAGGGCCTGGAAAGGCAGAAGGCTGAATGTGAGCATGACCATCACTATGGTAAGGGAGTGTCTGGGAAGGCAGAAGGCAGAAGGTTGTACCTAGGCATGACCATCACTATGGCAAGGGAGTGTCTGGGAAGGCAGAAGGCTGAATGTGAGCATGACCATCACTATGGTAAGAGAGTGTCTGGAAAGGCAGAAGGCTGAATGTGAGCATGCCCATCACTATGGTAAGGGAGTGTCTGGGAAAGCAGAAGGCTGAATGTGAGCATGGCCATCACTATGGTAAGGGAGTGTCTGGGAAAGCAGAAGGCAGAGGTTGCACCTAGGCATGACCATCACTATGGCAAGGGAGTGCCTGGGAAGGCAGAAGGCTGAATGTGAGCATGACCATCACTATGGTAAGGGAGTGTCTGGGAAGGCAGAAGGTTATACCTAGGCATGACAATCACTATGGCAAGGGTGTCTGTGAAGGCAGAAGGTTGTCGCTAGGCATGACCATCACTATGGTAAGCGTCTGGAGGGCCTGGAAAGGCAGAAGGCTGAATGTGAGCATGGCCATCACTATGGTAAGGGAGTGTCTGGGAAGGCAGAAGGCTGAATGTGAGCATGGCCATCACTATGGTAAGGGAGTGTCTGGGAAAGCAGAAGGCTGAATGTGAGCATGGCCATCACTATGGTAAGGGAGTGTCTGGGAAAGCAGAGGCAGAAGGTTGTACCTAGGCATGACCATCACTATTGCAAGGGAGTGTCTGGGAAGGCAGTAGGCTGTATGTGAGCCTGGCCATCACTATGGTAAGGGAGGGTCTGGGAAGGCAGAAGGCTGAATGAGAGCATGGCCATCACTATGGTAAGGGATTGTCTGGGAAAGCAGAAGGCAGATGGTTGTACCTAGGCATGACCATCACTATGGCAAGGGAGTGTCTGGGAAGGCAGTAGGCTGAATGTGAGCATGACCATCACTATGGTAAGAGAGGGCTTGGAAAGGCAGAAGGCTGAATGTGAGCATGGCCATTACTATGGTAAGGGAGTGTCTGGGAAAGCAGAAGGCAGAAGGTTGTACCTAGGCATGACCATCACTATGGCAAGGGAGTGCCTGGAAAGGCAGAAGGCTGAATGTGAGCATGGCCATCACTATGGTAAGGGAGTGTCTGGGAAAGCAGAAGGCAGAAGGTTGTACCTAGGCATGACCATCACTATGGCAAGGGAGTGTCTGGGAAAGCAGAAGGCAGAAGGTTGTACCTAGGCATGACCATCACTATGGCAAGGGAGTGTCTGGGAAGGCAGAAGGCTGAATGTGAGCATGACCATCACTATGGTAAGAGAGTGCCTGGAAAGGCAGAAGGCTGAATGTGAGCATGGCCATCACTATGGTAAGGGAGTGTCTGGGAAAGCAGAAGGCAGAAGGTTGTACCTAGGCATGACCATCACTATGGCAAGGGAGTGTCTGGGAAAGCAGTAGGCTGAATGTGAGCGTGGCCATCACTATGGTAAGGGAGTGTCTGGGAAAGCAGAAGGCAGAAGGTTGTACCTAGGCATGACCATCACTATGGCAAGGGAGTGCCTGGGAAGGCAGAAGGCTGAATGTGAGCATGACCATCACTATGGTAAGGGAGTGTCTGGGAAGGCAGAAGGTTGTACCTAGGCATGACAATCACTATGGCAAGGGAGTGTCTGTGAAGGCAAAAGGCAGAAGGTTGTACCTAGGCATGACCATCACTATGGCAAGGGAGTGTCTGGGAAGGCAGAAGGCTGAATGTGAGCATGACCATCACTACGGTAAGGGAGTGTCTGGGAAGGCAGAAGGTTGTACCTAGGCATGACAATCACTATGGCAAGGGAGTGTCTGGGAAGGCAGAAGGCATAAGGTTGTACCTAGGCATGACCATCACTATGGTAAGCGAGGGCCTGGAAAGGCAGAAGGCTGAATGTGAGCATGGCCATCACTATGGTAAGGGAGTGTCTGGGAAGGCAGAAGGCTGAATGTGAGCATGGCCATCACTATGGTAAGGGAGTGTCTGGGAAAGCAGAAGGCTGAATGTGAGCATGGCCATCACTATGGTAAGGGAGTGTCTGGGAAAGCAGAGGCAGAAGGTTGTACCTAGGCATGACCATCACTATTGCAAGGGAGTGTCTGGGAAGGCAGTAGGCTGTATGTGAGCCTAGCCATCACTATGGTAAGGGAGTGTCTGGGAAGGCAGAAGGCTGAATGTGAGCATGGCCATCACTATGGTAAGGGAGTGTCTGGGAAAGCAGAAGGCAGAAGGTTGTACCTAGGCATGACCATCACTATGGCAAGGGAGTGTCTGGGAAGGCAGTAGGCTGAATGTGAGCATGACCATCACTATGGTAAGAGAGGGCCTGGAAAGGCAGAAGGCTGAATGTGAGCATGGCCATTACTATGGTAAGGGAGTGTCTGGGAAAGCAGAAGGCAGAAGGTTGTACCTAGGCATGACCATCACTATGGCAAGGGAGTGCCTGGAAAGGCAGAAGGCTGAATGTGAGCATGACCATCACTATGGTAAGAGAGTGTCTGGAAAGGCAGAAGGCTGAATGTGAGCATGGCCATCACTATGGTAAGGGAGTGTCTGGGAAAGCAGAAGGCAGAAGGTTGTACCTAGGCATGACCATCACTATGGCAAGGGAGTGTCTGGGAAAGCAGTAGGCTGAATGTGAGCATGGCCATCACTATGGTAAGGGAGTGTCTGGGAAAGCAGAAGGCAGAAGGTTGTACCTAGGCATGACCATCACTATGGCAAGGGAGTGCCTGGGAAGGCAGAAGGCTGAATGTGAGCATGACCATCACTATGGTAAGAGAGTGTCTGGAAAGGCAGAAGGCTGAATGTGAGCATGGCCATCACTATGGTAAGGGAGTGTCTGGGAAAGCAGAAGGCAGAAGGTTGTACCTAGGCATGACCATCACTATGGCAAGGGAGTGTCTGGGAAAGCAGTAGGCTGAATGTGAGCGTGGCCATCACTATGGTAAGGGAGTGTCTGGGAAAGCAGAAGGCAGAAGGTTGTACCTAGGCATGACCATCACTATGGCAAGGGAGTGCCTGGGAAGGCAGAAGGTTGTACCTAGGCATGACAATCACTATGGCAAGGGAGTGTCTGTGAAGGCAAAAGGCAGAAGGTTGTACCTAGGCATGACCATCACTATGGCAAAGGAGTGTCTGGGAAGGCAGAAGGCAGAAGGTTGTACCTAGGCATGACCATCACTATGGCAAGAGAGTGCCTGGAAAGGCAGAAGGCTGTATGTGAGCCTGGCCATCACTATGGTAAGGGAGTGTCTGGGAAGGCAGAAGGCTGAATGTGAGCATGACCATCACTACGGTAAGGGAGTGTCTGGGAAGGCAGAAGGTTGTACCTAGGCATGACAATCACTATGGCAAGGGAGTGTCTGGGAAGGCAGAAGGCATAAGGTTGTACCTAGGCATGACCATCACTATGGTAAGCGAGGGCCTGGAAAGGCAGAAGGCTGAATGTGAGCATGGCCATCACTATGGTAAGGGAGTTTCTGGGAAGGCAGAAGGCTGAATGTGAGCATGGCCATCACTATGGTAAGGGAGTGTCTGGGAAAGCAGAAGGCTGAATGTGAGCATGGCCATCACTATGGTAAGGGAGTGTCTGGGAAAGCAGAGGCAGAAGGTTGTACCTAGGCATGACCATCACTATTGCAAGGGAGTGTCTGGGAAGGCAGTAGGCTGAATGTGAGCATGGCCATCACTATGGTAAGGGAGTGTCTGGGAAAGCAGAGGCAGAAGGTTGTACCTAGGCATGACCATCACTATTGCAAGGGAGTGTCTGGGAAGGCAGTAGGCTGTATGTGAGCCTGGCCATCACTATGGTAAGGGAGGGTCTGGGAAGGCAGAAGGCTGAATGTGAGCATGGCCATCACTATGGTAAGGGATTGTCTGGGAAAGCAGAAGGCAGAAGGTTGTACCTAGGCATGACCATCACTATGGCAAGGGAGTGTCTGGGAAGGCAGTAGGCTGAATGTGAGCATGACCATCACTATGGTAAGAGAGGGCTTGGAAAGGCAGAAGGCTGAATGTGAGCATGGCCATTACTATGGTAAGGGAGTGTCTGGGAAAGCAGAAGGCAGAAGGTTGTACCTAGGCATGACCATCACTATGGCAAGGGAGTGCCTGGAAAGGCAGAAGGCTGAATGTGAGCATGGCCATCACTATGGTAAGGGAGTGTCTGGGAAAGCAGAAGGCAGAAGGTTGTACCTAGGCATGACCATCACTATGGCAAGGGAGTGTCTGGGAAAGCAGAAGGCAGAAGGTTGTACCTAGGCATGACCATCACTATGGCAAGGGAGTGTCTGGGAAGGCAGAAGGCTGAATGTGAGCATGACCATCACTATGGTAAAGAGAGTGCCTGGAAAGGCAGAAGGCTGAATGTGAGCATGGCCATCACTATGGTAAGGGAGTGTCTGGGAAAGCAGAAGGCAGAAGGTTGTACCTAGGCATGACCATCACTATGGCAAGGGAGTGTCTGGGAAAGCAGTAGGCTGAATGTGAGCGTGGCCATCACTATGGTAAGGGAGTGTCTGGGAAAGCAGAAGGCAGAAGGTTGTACCTAGGCATGACCATCACTATGGCAAGGGAGTGCCTGGGAAGGCAGAAGGCTGAATGTGAGCATGACCATCACTATGGTAAGGGAGTGTCTGGGAAGGCAGAAGGTTGTACCTAGGCATGACAATCACTATGGCAAGGGAGTGTCTGTGAAGGCAAAAGGCAGAAGGTTGTACCTAGGCATGACCATCACTATGGCAAAGGAGTGTCTGGGAAGGCAGAAGGCAGAAGGTTGTACCTAGGCATGACCATCACTATGGCAAGAGAGTGCCTGGAAAGGCAGAAGGCTGTATGTGAGCCTGGCCATCACTATGGCAAGGGAGTGTCTGGGAAGGCAGAAGGCTGAATGTGAGCATGACCATCACTACGGTAAGGGAGTGTCTGGGAAGGCAGAAGGTTGTACCTAGGCATGACAATCACTATGGCAAGGGAGTGTCTGGGAAGGCAGAAGGCATAAGGTTGTACCTAGGCATGACCATCACTATGGTAAGCGAGGGCCTGGAAAGGCAGAAGGCTGAATGTGAGCATGGCCATCACTATGGTAAGGGAGTGTCTGGGAAGGCAGAAGGCTGAATGTGAGCATGGCCATCACTATGGTAAGGGAGTGTCTGGGAAAGCAGAAGGCTGAATGTGAGCATGGCCATCACTATGGTAAGGGAGTGTCTGGGAAAGCAGAGGCAGAAGGTTGTACCTAGGCATGACCATCACTATTGCAAGGGAGTGTCTGGGAAGGCAGTAGGCTGTATGTGAGCCTGGCCATCACTATGGTAAGGGAGTGTCTGGGAAGGCAGAAGGCTGAATGTGAGCATGGCCATTACTATGGTAAGGGAGTGTCTGGGAAAGCAGAAGGCAGAAGGCAGAAGGTTGTACCTAGGCATGACCATCACTATGGCAAGGGAGTGCCTGGAAAGGCAGAAGGCTGAATGTGAGCATGACCATCACTATGGTAAGAGAGTGTCTGGAAAGGCAGAAGGCTGAATGTGAGCATGGCCATCACTATGGTAAGGGAGTGTCTGGGAAAGCAGAAGGCAGAAGGTTGTACCTAGGCATGACCATCACTATGGCAAGGGAGTGTCTGGGAAAGCAGTAGGCTGAATGTGAGCATGGCCATCACTATGGTAAGGGAGTGTCTGGGAAAGCAGAAGGCAGAAGGTTGTACCTAGGCATGACCATCACTATGGCAAGGGAGTGCCTGGGAAGGCAGAAGGCTGAATGTGAGCATGACCATCACTATGGTAAGAGAGTGTCTGGAAAGGCAGAAGGCTGAATGTGAGCATGGCCATCACTATGGTAAGGGAGTGTCTGGGAAAGCAGAAGGCAGAAGGTTGTACCTAGGCATGACCATCACTATGGCAAGGGAGTGTCTGGGAAAGCAGTAAGCTGAATGTGAGCGTGGCCATCACTATGGTAAGGGAGTGTCTGGGAAAGCAGAAGGCAGAAGGTTGTACCTAGGCATGACCATCACTATGGCAAGGGAGTGTCTGGGAAAGCAGTAGGCTGAATGTGAGCGTGGCCATCACTATGGTAAGGGAGTGTGTGGGAAAGCAGAAGGCAGAAGGTTGTACCTAGGCATGACCATCACTATGGCAAGGGAGTGCCTGGGAAGGCAGAAGGCTGAATGTGAGCATGACCATCACTATGGTAAGGGAGTGTCTGGGAAGGCAGAAGGTTGTACCTAGGCATGACAATCACTATGGCAAGGGAGTGTCTGGGAAGGCAGAAGGCAGAAGGTTGTACCTAGGCATGACCATCACTATGGCAAAGGAGTGTCTGGGAAGGCAGAAGGCAGAAGGTTGTACCTAGGCATGACCATCACGATGGCAAGGGAGTGTCTGGGAAGGCAGAAGGCTGAATGTGAGCATGGCCATCACTATGGTAAGGGAGTGTCTGGGAAGGCAGAAGGCTGAATGTGAGCATGGCCATCACTATGGTAAGGGAGTGTCTGGGAAAGCAGAAGGCAGAAGGTTGTACCTAGGCATGACCATCACTATGACAAGGGAGTGTCTGGGAAGGCAGTAGGCTGTATGTGACCATGGCCATCACTATGGTAAGAGAGTGCCTGGAAAGGCAGAAGGCTGAATGTGAGCATGGCCATCACTATGGTAAGGGAGTGTCTGGGAAAGCAGAAGGCAGAAGGTTGTACCTAGGCATGACCATCACTATGGCAAGGGAGTGTCTGGGAAGGCAGTAGGCTGTATGTGAACATGGCTATCACTATGGTAAGAGAGTGTCTGGGAAGGCAGAAGGTTGTACCTAGGCATGACCATCACTATGGTAAGAGAGTGTCTGGGAAGGCAGAAGGTTGTACCTAGGCATGACCATCACTATGGTAAGAGAGTGTCTGGGAAGGCAGTAGGCTGTATGTGAGCATGGCCATCACTATGGTAAGAGAGTTCCTGGAAAGGCAGAAGGCTGAATGTGAGCATGGCCATCACTATGGTAAGGGAGTGTCTGGGAAAGCAGAAGGCAGAAGGTTGTACCTAGGCATGACCATCACTATGGCAAGGGAGTGTCATGGAAGGCAGTAGGCTGTATGTGAGCATGGCCATCACTATGGTAAGAGAGTGCCTGGAAAGGCAGAAGGCTGAATGTGAGCATGGCCATCACTATGGTAAGGGAGTGTCTGGGAAGGCAGAAGGCTGAATGTGAGCATGACCATCACTATGGTAAGAGAGGGCCTGGAAAGGCAAAAGGCTGAATGTGAGCATGGCCATCACTATGGTAAGGGAGTGTCTGGGAAGGCAGAAGGTAGAAGGTTGTACCTAGGCATGACCATCACTATGGTAAGAGAGGGCCTGGAAAGGCAGAAGGCTGAATGTGAGCATGGCCATCACTATGGTAAGGGAGTCTCTGGGAAGGCAAAAGGCAGAAGGTTGTACCTAGGCATGACCATCACTATGGTAAGGGAGTGTCTAGGAAGGCAGAAGGCAAAAGGTTGTACCTAGGCATGACCATCACTATGGCAAGGGAGTGTCTGGGAAGGCAGTAGGCTGTATGTGAGCATGGCCATCACTATGGTAAGAGAGTGCCTGGAAAGGCAGAAGGCTGAATGTGAGCATGGCCATCACTATGGTAAGGGAGTGTCTGGGAAGGCAGAAGGCAGAAGGCAGAAGGCTGTACCTAGGCATGACCATCACTAAGGTAAGAGAGGGCCTGGAAAGGCAGAAGGCTGAATGTGAGCATGGCCATCACTATGGTAAGGGAGTGTCTGGGAAGGCAGAAGGTAGAAGGTTGTACCTAGGCATGACCATCACTATGGTAAGAGAGGGCCTGGAAAGGCATAAGGCTGAATGTGAGCATGGCCATCACTATGGTAAGAGAGTGTCTGGGAAGGCAAAAGGCAGAAGGTTGTACCTAGGCATGACCATCACTATGGTAAGGGAGTGTCTGGGAAGGCAGAAGGCTGTACCTAGGCGTGACCATCACTATGGTAAGAGAGTGCCTGGAAAGGCAGAAGGCTGAATGTGAGCATGGCCATCACTATGGTAAGGGAGTGTCTGCGAAGGCAGAAGGTAGAAGGTTGTACCTAGGCATGACCATCACTATGGTAAGAGAGGGCCTGGAAAGGCAGAAGGCTGAATGTGAGCATGGCCATCACTATGGTAAGGGAGTGTCTGGGAAGGCAAAAGGTTGTACCTAGGCATGACCATCACTATGGTAAGGGAGTGTCTAGGAAGGCAGAAGGTTGTACCTAGGCATGACAATCACTATGGCAAGGGAGTGTCTGGGAAGGCAGAAGGCAGAAGGTTGTACCTAGGCATGACCATCACTATGGCAAAGGAGTGTCTGGGAAGGCAGAAGGTTGTACCTAGGCATGACCATCACTATGGCAAGAGAGTGGCTGGAAAGGCAGAAGGCTGTATGTGAGCCTGGCCATCACTATGGTAAGGGAGTGTCTGGGGAGGCAGAAGGCTGAATGTGAGCATGACCATTACTATGGTAAGGGAGTGCCTGGGAAGGCAGAAGGCAGAAGGTTGTACCTAGGCATGACCATCACGATGGCAAGGGAGTGTCTGGGAAGGCAGAAGGCTGAATGTGAGCATGACCATCACTATGGTAAGGGAGTGTCTGGGAAGGCAGAAGGCTGAATGTGAGCATGGCCATCACTATGGTAAGGGAGTGTCTGGGAAAGCAGAAGGCAGAAGGTTGTACCTAGGCATGACCATCACTATGGCAAGGGAGTGTCTGGGAAGGCAGTAGGCTGTATGTGAGCATGGCCATCACTATGGTAAGAGAGTGCCTGGAAAGGCAGAAGGCTGAATGTGAGCATGACCATCACTATGGTAAGGGAGTGTCTGGGAAAGCAGAAGGCAGAAGGTTGTACCTAGGCATGACCATCACTATGGCAAGGGAGTGTCTGGGAAGGCAGTAGGCTGTATGTGAGCATGGCTATCACTATGGTAAGAGAGTGTCTGGGAAGGCAGAAGGCAGAAGGTTGTACCTAGGCATGACCATCACTATGGTAAGAGAGTGTCTGGGAAGGCAGAAGGTTGTACCTAGGCATGACCATCACTATGGTAAGAGAGTGTCTGGGAAGGCAGTAGGCTGTATGTGAGCATGGCCATCACTATGGTAAGAGAGTGTCTGGAAAGGCAGAAGGCTGAATGTGAGCATGCCCATCACTATGGTAAGGGAGTGTCTGGGAAAGCAGAAGGCAGAAGGTTGTACCTAGGCATGACCATCACTATGGCAAGGGAGTGTCATGGAAGGCAGTAGGCTGTATGTGAGCATGGCCATCACTATGGTAAGAGAGTGCCTGGAAAGGCAGAAGGCTGAATGTGAGCATGGCCATCACTATGGTAAGGGAGTGTCTGGGAAGGCAGAAGGCTGAATGTGAGCATGCCAGCACTATGGTAAGAGAGGGCCTGGAAAGGCAGAAGGCTGAATATGAGCATGGCCATCACTATGGTAAGGGAGTGTCTGGGAAGGCAGAAGGTAGAAGGTTGTACTTAGGCATGACCATCACTATGGCAAGAGAGTGCCTGGAAAGGCAGAAGGCTGAATGTGAGCATGACCATCAATATGGTAAGGGAGTGTCTGGGAAGGCAGAAGGCTGTACCTAGGCGTGACCATCACTATGGTAAGCGAGTGCCTGGAAAGGCAGAAGGCTGAATGTGAGCATGGCCATCACTATGGTAAGGGAGTGTCTGGGAAGGCAGAAGGTAGAAGGTTGTACCTAGGCATGACCATCACTATGGTAAGAGAGGGCCTGGAAAGGCAGAAGGCTGAATGTGAGCATGGCCATCACTATGGTAAGGGAGTGTCTGGGAAGGCAAAAGGCAGAAGGTTGTACCTAGGCATGACCATCACTATGGTAAGGGAGTGTCTAGGAAGGCAGAAGGCAGAAGGTTGTACCTAGGCATGACCATCACTATGGCAAGGGAGTGTCTGGGAAGGCAGTAGGCTGTATGTGAGGATGGCCATCA
Organism: Ambystoma mexicanum; assembly: GCF_040938575.1. NCBI lineage: Eukaryota > Metazoa > Chordata > Amphibia > Caudata > Ambystomatidae > Ambystoma > Ambystoma mexicanum. The sequence continues at coordinate 1,291,846,428 of NC_090926.1, forward strand.
CTATGGTAAGAGAGTGCCTGGAAAGGCAGAAGGCTGAATGTGAGCATGGCCATCATTATGGTAAGGGAGTGTCTGGGAAGGCAGAAGGCTGTACCTAGGCGTGACCGTCACTATGGTAAGCGAGTGCCTGGAAAGGCAGAAGGCTGAATGTGAGCATGGCCATCACTATGGTAAGGGAGTGTCTGGGAAGGCAGAAGGTAGAAGGTTGTACTTAGGCATGACCATCACTATGGCAAGAGAGTGCCTGGAAAGGCAGAAGGCTGAATGTGAGCATGACCATCAATATGGTAAGGGAGTGTCTGGGAAGGCAGAAGGCTGTACCTAGGCGTGACCGTCACTATGGTAAGCGAGTGCCTGGAAAGGCAGAAGGCTGAATGTGAGCATGGCCATCACTATGGTAAGGGAGTGTCTGGGAAGGCAGAAGGTAGAAGGTTGTACCTAGGCATGACCATCACTATGGTAAGAGAGGGCCTGGAAAGGCAGAAGGCTGAATGTGAGCATGGCCATCACTATGGTAAGAGAGTGTCTGGGAAGGCAAAAGGCAGAAGGTTGTACCTAGGCATGACAATCACTATGGTAAGGGAGTGTCTGGGAAGGCAGAAGGCTGTACCGAGGCGTGACCATCACTATGGTAAGAGAGTGCCTGGAAAGGCTGAATGTGAGCATGGCCATCACTATGGTAAGGGAGTGTCTGGGGAGGCAGAAGGTAGAAGGTTGTACCTAGGCATGACCATCACTATGGTAAGAGAGGGCCTGGAAAGGCAGAAGGCTGAATGTGAGCATGGTCATCAGTATGGTAAGGGAGTGTCTGGGAAGGCAAAAGGCAGAAGGTTGTACCTAGGCATGACCATCACTATGGTAAGGGAGTGTCTAGGAAGGCAGAAGGCAGAAGGCAGAAGGTTGTACCTAGGCATGACCATCACTATGGCAAGGGAGTGTCTGGGAAGGCAGTAGGCTGTATGTAAGCATGGCCATCACTATGGTAAGAGAGTGCCTGGAAAGGCAGAAGGCTGAATGTGAGCATGGCCATCACTATGGTAAGGGAGTGTCTGGGAAGGCAGAAGGCAGAAGGTTGTACCTAGGCATGACCATCACTATGGTAAGAAAGGGCCTGGAAAGGCAGAAGGCTGAATGTGAGCATGGCCATCACTATGGTAAGGGAGTGTCTGGGAAGGCAGAAGGTAGAAGGTTGTACCTAGGCATGACCATCACTATGGTAAGAGAGGGCCTGGAAAGGCAGAAGGCTGAATGTGAGCATGGCCATCGCTATGGTAAGGGAGTGTCTGGGAAAGCAGAAGGCAGAAGGTTGTACCTAGGCATGACCATCACTATGGCAAGGGAGTTTCTGGGAAGGCAGTAGGCTGTATTTGAGCAAGGCCATCACTATGGTAAGAGAGTGCCTGGAAAGGCAGAAGGCTGAATGTGAGCATGGCCATCACTATGGTAAGGGAGTGTCTGGGAAGGCAGAAGGTTGTACCTAGGCATGACCATCACTATGGTAAGAGAGGGCCTGGAAAGGCAGAAGGCTGAGTGTGAGCATGGCCGTCACTATGGTAAGGGAGTGTCTGGGAAGGCAGAAGGCTGAATGTGAGCATGGCCATCACTATGGTAAGGGAGTGTCTGGGAAAGCAGAAGGCAGAAGGTTGTACCTAGGCATGACCATCACTATGGCAAGGGAGTGTCTGGGAAGGCAGTAGGCTGTATGTGAGCATGGCCATCACTATGGTAAGAGAGTGCCTGGAAAGGCAGAAGGCTGAATGTGAGCATGACCATCACTATGGTAAGGGAGTGTCTGGGAAAGCAGAAGGCAGAAGGTTGTACCTAGGCATGACCATCACTATGGCAAGGGAGTGTCTGGGAAGGCAGTAGGCTGTATGTGAGCATGGCTATCACTATGGTAAGAGAGTGTCTGGGAAGGCAGAAGGCAGAAGGTTGTACCTAGGCATGACCATCACTATGGTAAGAGAGTGTCTGGGAAGGCAGAAGGTTGTACCTAGGCATGACCATCACTATGGTAAGAGAGTGTCTGGGAAGGCAGTAGGCTGTATGTGAGCATGGCCATCACTATGGTAAGAGAGTGTCTGGAAAGGCAGAAGGCTGAATGTGAGCATGCCCATCACTATGGCAAGGGAGTGTCTGGGAAAGCAGAAGGCAGAAGGTTGTACCTAGGCATGACCATCACTATGGTAAGAGAGGGCCTGGAAAGGCAGAAGGCTGAATGTGAGCATGGCCATCACTATGGTAAGGGAGTGTCTGGGAAGGCAGAAGGTAGAAGGTTGTACCTAGGCATGACCATCACTATGGTAAGAGAGGGCCTGGAAAGGCAGAAGGCTGAATGTGAGCATGGCCATCACTATGGTAAGGGAGTGTCTGGGAAGGCAAAAGGCAGAAGGTTGTACCTAGGCATGACCATCACTATGGTAAGGGAGTGTCTAGGAAGGCAGAAGGCAGAAGGTTGTACCTAGGCATGACCATCACTATGGCAAGGGAGTGTCTGGGAAGGCAGTAGGCTGTATGTGAGGATGGCCATCACTATGGTAAGAGAGTGCCTGGAAAGGCAGAAGGCTGAATGTGAGCATGGCCATCATTATGGTAAGGGAGTGTCTGGGAAGGCAGAAGGCAGAAGGTTGTACCTACGCATGACCATCACTATGGTAAGAGAGGGCCTGGAAAGGCAGAAGGCTGAATGTGAGCATGGCCATCACTATGGTAAGGGAGTGTCTGGGAAGGCAGAAGGTAGAAGGTTGTACCTAGGCATGACCATCACTATGGTAAGAGAGGGCCTGGAAAGGCAGAAGGCTGAATGTGAGCATGGCCATCACTATGGTAAGAGAGTGTCTGGGAAGGCAAAAGGCAGAAGGTTGTACCTAGGCATGACAATCACTATGGTAAGGGAGTGTCTGGGAAGGCAGAAGGCTGTACCGAGGCGTGACCATCACTATGGTAAGAGAGTGCCTGGAAAGGCTGAATGTGAGCATGGCCATCACTATGGTAAGGGAGTGTCTGGGAAGGCAGAAGGTAGAAGGTTGTACCTAGGCATGACCATCACTATGGTAAGAGAGGGCCTGGAAAGGCAGAAGGCTGAATGTGAGCATGGTCATCACTATGGTAAGGGAGTGTCTGGGAAGGCAAAAGGCAGAAGGTTGTACCTAGGCATGACCATCACTATGGTAAGGGAGTGTCTAGGAAGGCAGAAGGCAGAAGGCAGAAGGTTGTACCTAGGCATGACCATCACTATGGCAAGGGAGTGTCTGGGAAGGCAGTAGGCTGTATGTAAGCATGGCCATCACTATGGTAAGAGAGTGCCTGGAAAGGCAGAAGGCTGAATGTGAGCATGGCCATCACTATGGTAAGGGAGTGTCTGGGAAGGCAGAAGGCAGAAGGTTGTACCTAGGCATGACCATCACTATGGTAAGAAAGGGCCTGGAAAGGCAGAAGGCTGAATGTGAGCATGGCCATCACTATGGTAAGGGAGTGTCTGGGAAGGCAGAAGGTAGAAGGTTGTACCTAGGCATGACCATCACTATGGTAAGAGAGGGCCTGGAAAGGCAGAAGGCTGAATGTGAGCATGGCCATCGCTATGGTAAGGGAGTGTCTGGGAAAGCAGAAGGCAGAAGGTTGTACCTAGGCATGACCATCACTATGGCAAGGGAGTTTCTGGGAAGGCAGTAGGCTGTATGTGAGCAAGGCCATCACTATGGTAAGAGAGTGCCTGGAAAGGCAGAAGGCTGAATGTGAGCATGGCCATTACTATGGTAAGGGAGTGTCTGGGAAGGCAGAAGGTTGTACCTAGGCATGACCATCACTATGGTAAGAGAGGGCCTGGAAAGGCAGAAGGCTGAATGTGAGCATGGCCATCACTATGGTAAGGGAGTGTCTGGGAAGGCAGAAGGCAGAAGGTTGTACCTAGGCATGACCATCACTATGGTAAGAGAGGGCCTGGAAAGGCAGAAGGCTGAATGTGAGCATGGCCATCACTATGGTAAGGGAGTGTCTGGGAAGGCAGAAGGCAGAAGGTTGTACCTAGGCATGACCATCACCATGGTAAGAGAGGGCCTGGAAAGGCAGAAGGCTGAATGTGAGCATGGCCATCACTATGGTAAGGGAGTGTCTGGGAAGGCAGAAGGTTGTACCTAGGCATGACCATCACTGTGGTAAGAGAGGGCCTGGAAAGACAGAAGGCTGAATGTGAGCATGGCCATCACTATGGTAAGAGAGTGCCTGGAAAGGCAGAAGGCTGAATGTGAGCATGGCCATCACTATGGTAAGAGAGTGTCTGGGAAGGCAGAAGGTTGTACCTAGGCATGACCATCACTATGGTAAGAGAGGGCCTGGAAAGGCAGAAGGCTGAATGTGAGCATGGCCATCACTATGGTAAGGGAGTGTCTGGGAAGGCAGAAGGTAGAAGGTTGTACCTAGGCATGACCATCACTATGGTAAGAGAGTGCCTGGAAAGGCAGAAGGCTGAATGTGAGCATGGCCATCACTATGGTAAGGGAGTGTCTGGGAAGGCAGAAGGCAGAAGGTTGTACCTAGGCATGACCATCACTATGGTAAGAAAGGGCCTGGAAAGGCAGAAGGCTGAATGTGAGCATGGCCATCACTATGGTAAGGGAGTGTCTGGGAAGGCAGAAGGTAGAAGGTTGTACCTAGGCATGACCATCACTATGGTAAGAGAGGGCCTGGAAAGGCAGAAGGCTGAATGTGAGCATGGCCATTCACTATGGTAAGGGAGTGTCTGGGAAGGCAGAAGGTTGTACCTAGGCATGACCATCACTGTGGTAAGAGAGGGCCTGGAAAGACAGAAGGCTGAATGTGAGCATGGCCATCACTATGGTAAGAGAGTGCCTGGAAAGGCAGAAGGCTGAATGTGAGCATGGCCATCACTATGGTAAGAGAGTGTCTGGGAAGGCAGAAGGTTGTACCTAGGCATGACCATCACTATGGTAAGAGAGGGCCTGGAAAGGCAGAAGGCTGAATGTGAGCATGGCCATCACTATGGTAAGGGAGTGTCTGGGAAGGCAGAAGGTAGAAGGTTGTACCTAGGCATGACCATCACTATGGTAAGAGAGGGCCTGGAAAGGCAGAAGGCTGAATGTGAGCATGGCCATCACTATGGTAAGGGAGTGTCTGGGAAGGCAAAAGGCAGAAGGTTGTACCTAGGCATGACCATCACTATGGTAAGGGAGTGTCTGGGAAGGCAGAAGGCTGTACCTAGGCGTGACCATCACTATGGTAAGAGAGGGCCTGGAAAGGCAGAAGGCTGAATGTGAGCATGGCCATCACTATGGTAAGGGAGTGTCTGGGAAGGCAGAAGGTAGAAGGTTGTAACTAGGCATGACCATCACTATGGTAAGAGAGGGCCTGGAAAGGCAGAAGGCTGAATGTGAGCATGGCCATCACTATGGTAAGGGAGTGTCTGGGAAGGCAAAAGGCAGAAGGTTGTACCTAGGCATGACCATCACTATGGTAAGGGAGTGTCTAGGAAGGAAGAAGGCAGAAGGTTGTACCTAGGCATGACCATCACTATGGCAAGGGAGTGTCCGGGAAGGCAGTAGGCTGTATGTGAGCATGGCCATCACTATGGTAAGAGAGTGCCTGGAAAGGCAGAAGGCTGAATGTGAGCATGGCCATCACTATGGTAAGGGATTTTCTGGGAAGGCAGAAGGCAGAAGGTTGTACCTAGGCATGACCATCACTATGGTAAGAGAGGGCCTGGAAAGGCAGAAGGCTGAATGTGAGCATGGCCATCACTATGGTAAGGGAGTGTCTGGGAAGGCAGAAGGTAGAAGGTTGTACCTAGGCATGACCATCACTATGGTAAGAGAGGACCTGGAAAGGCAGAAGGCTGAATGTGAGCATGGCCATCACTATGGTAAGGGAGTGTCTGGGAAAGCAGAAGGCAGAAGGTTGTACCTAGGCATGACCATCACTATGGCAAGGGAGTGTCTGGGAAGGCAGTAGGATGTATGTGAGCATGGCCATCACTATGGTAAGAGAGTGCCTGGAAAGGCAGAAGGCTGAATGTGAGCATGGCCATCACTATGGTAAGGGAGTGTCTGGGAAGGCAGAAGGCAGAAGGTTGTACCTAGGCATGACCATCACTATGGTAAGAGAGGGCCTGGAAAGGCAGAAGGCTGAATGTGAGCATGGCCATCACTATGGTAAGGGAGTGTCTGGGAAGGCAGAAGGCAGAAGGTTGTACCTAGGCATGACCATCACTATGGTAAGAGAGTGCCTGGAAAGGCAGAAGGCTGAATGTGAGCATGGCCATCACTATGGTAAGGGAGTGTCTGGGAAAGCAGAAGGCAGAAGGTTGTACCTAGGCATGACCATCACTATGGCAAGGGAGTGCCTGGAAAGGCAGAAGGCTGAATGTGAGCATGGCCATCACTATGGTAAGGGAGTGTCTGGGAAGGCAGAAGGCAGAAGGTTGTACCTAGGCATGACCATCACTATGGCAAGAGAGTGCCTGGAAAGGCAGAAGGCTGAATGTGAGCATGGCCATCACTATGGTAAGGGAGTGTCTGGGAAGGCAGAAGGCAGTAGGTTGTACCTAGGCATGACCATCACTATGGTAAGGGAGTGTCTGGGAAGGCAGAAGGCTGAATGTGAGCATGACCATCACTATGGTAAGAGAGTGCCTGGAAAGGCAGAAGGTAGAAGGTTGTACCTAGGCATGACCATCACTATGGCAAGGGAGTGTCTGGGAAGGCAGTAGGCTGTATGTGAGCATGACCATCACTATGGTAAGAGAGGGCCTGGAAAGGCAGAAGGCTGAATGCGAGCATGGCCATCACTATGGTAAGGGAGTGTCTGGGAAGGCAGAAGGCTGAATGTGAGCATGACCATCACTATGGTAAGGGAGTGTCTGGGAAGGCAGAAGGCAGAAGGTTGTACCTAGGCATGACCATCACGATGGCAAGGGAGTGTCTGGGAAGGCAGTAGGCTGTATGTGAGCATGACCATCACTATGGTAAGAGAGGGCCTGGAAAGGCAGAAGGCTGAATGTGAGCATGGCCATCACTATGGTAAGGGAGTGTCTGGGAAGGCAAAAGGCAGAAGGTTGTACCTAGGCATGGCCATCTCTATGGTAAGGGAGTGTCTAGGAAGGCAGAAGGCAGAAGGTTGTACCTAGGCATGACCATCACTATGGTAAGGGAGTGTCTAGGAAGGAAGAAGGCAGAAGGTTGTACCTAGGCATGACCATCACTATGGCAAGGGAGTGTCTGGGAAGGCAGAAGGCTGAATGTGAGCATGGCCTTCACTATGGTAAGAGAGTGCCTGGAAAGGCAGAAGGCTGAATGTGAGCATGGCCATCACTATGGTAAGGGAGTGTCTGGGAAGGCAGAAGGCAGAAGGTTGTACCTAGGCATGACCATCACTATGGTAAGGGAGTGTCTGGGAAGGCAGAAGGTGGAAGGTTGTACCTAGGCATGACCATCACTATGGCAAGGGAGTGTCTCGGAAGGCAGTAGGCTGTATGTGAGCATGGCCATCACTATGGCAAGGGAGTGTCTCGGAAGGCAGTAGGCTGTATGTGAGCATGGCCATCCCTATGGTAAGGGAGTGTCTCGGAAGGCAGTAGGCTGTATGTGAGCATGGCCATCACTATGGTAAGGGAGTGTCTGGGAAGGCAGAAGGCTGGATGTGAGAATGGCCGTCACTATCGTAAGGGAGTGTCTAGGAAGGCAGAAGGCAGAAGGCTGTACCTAGGCATGACCATCACTATGGCAAGGGAGTGTCTGGGAAGGAAGAAGGCTGAATGTGAGCATGGCCATCACTATGGTAAGGGAGTGACTGGGAAGGCAGAAGGCAGAAGGTTGTACCTAGGCATGACCATCACTATGGCAAGGGAGTGTCTGGTAAGGCAGAAGGCTGAATGTGAGCATGGCCATCACTATGGTAAGGGAGTGTCTGGGAAGGCAGAAGGTTGTACCTAGGCATGACAATCACTATGGCAAGGGAGTGTCTGGGAAGGCAGAAGGCTGAATGTGAGCATGGCCATCACTATGGTAAGGGAGTGTCTGGGAAGGCAGAAGGCAGAAGGTTGTACCTAGGCATGACCATCACTATGGCAAGGGAGTGTCTGGTAAGGCAGAAGGCTGAATGTGAGCATGGCCATCACTATGGTAAGGGAGTGTCTGGGAAGGCAGAAGGTTGTACCTAGGCATGACAATCACTATGGCAAGGGAGTGTCTGGTAAGGCAGAAGGCTGAATGTGAGCATGGCCATCACTATGGTGAGGGAGTGTCTGGGAAGGCAGTAGGCTGTATGTGAGCATGGCCATCACTATGGTAAGGGAGTATCTGGGAAGGCAGAAGGCTGAATGTGAGCATGAGCATCACTATGGTAAGGGAGTATCTGGGAAGGCAGAAGAGTGTCTGGGAAGGCAGAAGGCAGAAGGTTGTACCTAGGCATGACCATCACTATGGCAAGGGAGTGTCTGGTAAGGCAGAAGGCTGAATGTGAGCATGGCCATCACTATGGTAAGGGAGTGTCTGGGAAGGCAGAAGGTTGTACCTAGGCATGACAATCACTATGGCAAGGGAGTGTCTGGTAAGGCAGAAGGCTGAATGTGAGCATGGTCATCACTATGGTAAGAGAGTGCCTGGAAAGGCAGAAGGCTGAATGTGAGCATGGCCATCACTATGGTAAGGGAGTGTCTGGGAAGGCAGAAGGCTGAATGTGAGCATGACCATCACTATGGTAAGAGAGGGCCTGGAAAGGCAGAAGGCTGAATGTGAGCATGGCCATCACTATGATAAGGGAGTGTCTGGGAAGGCAGAAGGTAGAAGGTTGTACCTAGGCATGACCATCACTATGGCAAGAGAGTGCCTGGAAAGGCAGAAGGCTGAATGTGAGCATGGCCATCACTATGGTAAGGGAGTGTCTGGGAAGGCAGAAGGTAGAAGGTTGTACCTAGGCATGACCATCATGATGGTAAGAGAGGGCCTGGAAAGGCAGAAGGCTGAATGTGAGCATGGCCATCACTATGGTAAGGGAGTGTCTGGGAAGGCAAAAGGCAGAAGGTTGTACCTAGGCATGACCTTCACTATGGTAAGGAAGTGTCTAGGAAGGCAGAAGGTTGTACCTAGGCATGACAATCACTATGGCATGGGAGTGTCTGGGAAGGCAGAAGGCAGAAGGTTGTACCTAGGCATGACCATCACTATGGCAAAGGAGTGTCTGGGAAGGCAGAAGGTTGTACCTAGGCATGACCATCACTATGGCAAGAGAGTGGCTAGAAAGGCAGAAGGCTGTATGTGAGCCTGGCCATCACTATGGTAAGGGAGTGTCTGGGAAGGCAGAAGGCTGAATGTGAGCATGACCATTACTATGGTAAGGGAGTGCCTGGGAAGGCAGAAGGCAGAAGGTTGTACCTAGGCATGACCATCACGATGGCAAGGGAGTGTCTGGGAAGGCAGAAGGCTGAATGTGAGCATGACCATCACTATGGTAAGGGAGTGCCTGGGAAGGCAGAAGGCTGAATGTGAGCATGGCCATCACTATGGTAAGGGAGTGTCTGGGAAAGCAGAAGGCAGAAGGTTGTACCTAGGCATGACCATCACTATGGCAAGGGAGTGTCTGGGAAGGCAGTAGGCTGTATGTGAGCATGGCTATCTCTATGGTAAGAGAGTGTCTGGGAAGGCAGAAGGTTGTACCTAGGCATGACCATCACTATGGTAAGAGAGTGTCTGGGAAGGCAGAAGGCAGAAGGTTGTACCTAGGCATGACCATCACTATGGTAAGAGAGTGTCTGGGAAGGCAGTAGGCTGAATGTGAGCATGGCCATCACTATGGTAAGGGAGTGTCTGGGAAGGCAGAAGGTAGAAGGTTGTACCTAGGCATGACCATCACTATGGCAAGAGAGTGCCTGGAAAGGCAGAAGGCTGAATGTGAGCATGACCATCAATATGGTAAGGGAGTGTCTGGGAAGGCAGAAGGCTGTACCTAGGCGTGACCATCACTATGGTAAGCGAGTGCCTGGAAAGGCAGAAGGCTGAATGTGAGCATGGCCATCACTATGGTAAGGGAGTGTCTGGGAAGGCAAAAGGCAGAAGGTTGTACCTAGGCATGACCATCACTATGGTAAGGGAGTGTCTAGGAAGGCAGAAGGCAGAAGGTTGTACCTAGGCATGACCATCACTATGGCAAGGGAGTGTCTGGGAAGGCAGTAGGCTGTATGTGAGCATGGCCATCACTATGGTAAGAGAGTGCCTGGAAAGGCAGAAGGCTGAATGTGAGCATGGCCATCACTATGGTAAGGGAGTGTCTGGGAAGGCAGAAGGTTGTACCTACGCATGACCATCACTATGGTAAGAGAGGGCCTGGAAAGGCAGAAGGCAGAATGTGAGCATGGCCATCACTATGGTAAGGGAGTGTCTGGGAAGGCAGAAGGTAGAAGGTTGTACCTAGGCATGACCATCACTATGGTAAGAGAGGGCCTGGAAAGGCAGAAGGCTGAATGTGAGCATGGCCATCACTATGGTAAGAGAGTGTCTGGGAAGGCAAAAGGCAGAAGGTTGTACCTAGGCATGACCATCACTATGGTAAGGGAGTGTCTGGGAAGGCAGAAGGCTGTACCTAGGCGTGACCATCACTATGGTAAGAGAGTGCCTGGAAAGGCAGAAGGCTGAATGTGAGCATGGCCATCACTATGGTAAGGGAGTGTCTGGGAAGGCAGAAGGTAGAAGGTTGTACCTAGGCATGACCATCACTATGGTAAGAGAGGGCCTGGAAAGGCAGAAGGCTGAATGTGAGCATGGCCATCACTATGGTAAGGGAGTGTCTGGGAAGGCAAAAGGCAGAAGGTTGTACCTAGGCATGACCATCACTATGGTAAGGGAGTGTCTAGGAAGGCAGAAGGCAGGAGGTTGTACCTAGGCATGACCATCACTATGGCAAGGGAGTGTCTGGGAAGGCAGTAGGCTGTATGTAAGCATGGCCATCACTATGGTAAGAGAGTGCCTGGAAAGGCAGAAGGCTGAATGTGAGCATGGCCATCACTATGGTAAGGGAGTGTCTGGGAAGGCAGAAGGCAGAAGGTTGTACCTAGGCATGACCATCACTATGGTAAGAAAGGGCCTGGAAAGGCAGAAGGCTGAATGTGAGCATGGCCATCACTATGGTAAGGGAGTGCCTGGGAAGGCAGAAGGCAGAAGGTTGTACCTAGGCATGACCATCACGATGGCAAGGGAGTGTCTGGGAAGGCAGAAGGCTGAATGTGAGCATGACCATCACTATGGTAAGGGAGTGTCTGGGAAGGCAGAAGGCTGAATGTGAGCATGGCCATCACTATGGTAAGGGAGTGTCTGGGAAAGCAGAAGGCAGAAGGTTGTACCTAGGCATGACCATCACTATGGCAAGGGAGTGTCTGGGAAGGCAGTAGGCTGTATGTGAGCAAGGCCATCACTATGGTAAGAGAGTGCCTGGAAAGGCAGAAGGCTGAATGTGAGCATGGCCATCACTATGGTAAGGGAGTGTCTGGGAAGGCAGAAGGTTGTACCTAGGCATGACCATCACTGTGGTAAGAGAGGGCCTGGAAAGACAGAAGGCTGAATGTGAGCATGGCCATCACTATGGTAAGGGAGTGTCTGGGAAGGCAGAAGGCAGAAGGTTGTACCTAGGCATGACCATCACTATGGTAAGAGAGGGCCTGGAAAGGCAGAAGGCTGAATGTGAGCATGGCCATCACTATGGTAAGGGAGTGTCTGGGAAGGCAGAAGGCAGAAGGTTGTACCTAGGAATGACCATCACTATGGTAAGAGAGGGCCTGGAAAAGCAGAAGGCTGAATGTGAGCATGGCCATCACTATGGTAAGGGAGTGTCTGGGAAGGCAGAAGGTTGTACCTAGGCATGACCATCACTATGGTAAGAGAGGGCCTGGAAAGGCAGAAGGCTGAATGTGAGCATGGCCATCACTATGGTAAGGGAGTGTCTGGGAAGGCAGAAGGCAGAAGGTTGTACCTAGGCATGACCATCACTGTGGTAAGAGAGGGTCTGGAAAGGCAGAAGGCTGAATGTGAGCATGGCCATCACTATGGTAAGGGAGTGTCTGGGAAGGCAGAAGGCAGAAGGTTGTACCTAGGCATGACCATCACTATGGTAAGAGAGGGCCTGGAAAGGCAGAAGGCTGAATGTGAGCATGGCCATCACTATGGTAAGGGAGTGTCTGGGAAGGCAGTAGGCTGTATGTGAGCATGGCCATCACTATGGTAAGAGAGTGCCTGGAAAGGCAGAAGGCTGAACGTGAGCATGGCCATCACTATGGTAAGAGAGTGTCTAGGAAGGCAGAAGGCTGTACCTAGGCGTGACCATCACTATGGTAAGCAAGTGCCTGGAAAGGCAGAAGGCTGAATGTGAGCATGGCCATCACTATGGTAAGGGAGTGTCTGGGAAGGCAGAAGGTTGTACCTAGGCATGACCATCACTGTGGTAAGAGAGGGTCTGGAAAGGCAGAAGGCTGAATGTGAGCATGGCCATCACTATGGTAAGGGAGTGTCTGGGAAGGCAGTAGGCTGTATGTGAGCATGGCCATCACTATGGTAAGAGAGTGCCTGGAAAGGCAGAAGGCTGAATGTGATCATGGCCATCACTATGGTAAGAGAGTGTCTAGGAAGGCAGAAGGCTGTACCTAGGCGTGACCATCACTATGGTAAGCAAGTGCCTGGAAAGTTAGAAGGCTGAATGTGAGCATGGCCATCACTATGGTAAGGGAGTGTCTGGAAAGGCAGAAGGCTGAATGTGAGCATGGCCATCACTATGGTAAGGGAGTGTCTGGGAAGGCAGAAGGTTGTACCTAGGCATGACCATCACTATGGTAGGAGAGGGCCTGGAAAGGCAGAAGGCTGAATGTGAGCATGGCCATCACTATGGTAAGGGAGTGTCTGGGAAGGCAGAAGGCAGAAGGTTGTACCTAGGCATGACCATCACTATGGTAAGGGAGTGTCTAGGAAGGCAGAAGGCAGAAGGTTGTACCTAGGCATGACCATCACTATGGCAAGGGAGTGTCTGGGAAGGCAGTAGGCTGTATGTGAGCATGGCCATTACTATGGTAAGAGAGTGCCTGGAAAGGCAGAAGGCTGAATGTGAGCATGGCCATCACTATGGTAAGGGAGTGTCTGGGAAGGCAGAAGGTTGTACCTAGGCATGACCATCACTATGGTAAGAGAGGGCCTGGAAAGGCAGAAGGCTGAATGTGAGCATGGCCATCACTATGGTAAGGGAGTGTCTGGGAAGGTAGAAGGTAGAAGGTTGTACCTAGGCATGACCATCACTATGGTAAGAGAGGGCCTGGAAAGGCAGAAGGCTGAATGTGAGCATGGCCATCACTATGGTAAGGGAGTGTCTGGGAAGGCAGAAGGTAGAAGGTTGTAACTAGGCATGACCATCACTATGGTAAGAGAGGGCCTGGAAAGGCAGAAGGCTGAATGTGAGCATGGCCATCACTATGGTAAGGGAGTGTCTGGGAAGGCAAAAGGCAGAAGGTTGTACCTAGGCATGACCATCACTATGGTAAGGGAGTGTCTAGGAAGGAAGAAGGCAGAAGGTTGTACCTAGGCATGACCATCACTATGGCAAGGGAGTGTCTGGGAAGGCAGTAGGCTGTATGTGAGTATGGCCATCACTATGGTAAGAGAGTGCCTGGAAAGGCAGAAGGCTGAATGTGAGCATGGCCATCACTATGGTAAGGGAGTGTCTGGGAAGGCAGAAGGCAGAAGGTTGTACCTAGGCATGACCATCACTATGGTAAGAGAGGGCCTGGAAAGGCAGAAGGCTGAATGTGAGCATGGCCATCACTATGGTAAGGGAGTGTCTGGGAAGGCAGAAGGTAGAAGGTTGTACCTAGGCATGACCATCACTATGGTAAGAGAGGACCTGGAAAGGCAGAAGGCTGAATGTGAGCATGGCCATCACTATGGTAAGGGAGTGTCTGGGAAAGCAGAAGGCAGAAGGTTGTACCTAGGCATGACCATCACCATGGCAAGGGAGTGTCTGGGAAGGCAGTAGGATGTATGTGAGCATGCCCATCACTATGGTAAGAGAGTGCCTGGAAAGGCAGAAGGCTGAATGTGAGCATGGCCATCACTATGGTAAGGGAGTGTCTGGGAAGGCAGAAGGCAGAAGGTTGTACCTAGGCATGACCATCACTATGGTAAGAGAGGGCCTGGAAAGGCAGAAGGCTGAATGTGAGCATGGCCATCACTATGGTAAGGGAGTGTCTGGGAAGGCAGAAGGCAGAAGGTTGTACCTAGGCATGACCATCACTATGGTAAGAGAGGGCCTGGAAAGTTAGAAGGCTGAATGTGAGCATGGCCATCACTATGGTAAGGGAGTGTCTGGAAAGGCAGAAGGCTGAATGTGAGCATGGCCATCACTATGGTAAGGGAGTGTCTGGGAAGGCAAAAGGCAGAAGGTTGTACCTAGGCATGACCATCACTATGGTAAGAGAGGGCCTGGAAAGGCAGAAGGCTGAATGTGAGCATGGCCATCACTATGGTAAGGGAGTGTCTGGGAAGGCAGAAGGCAGAAGGTTGTACCTAGGCATGACCATCACTATGGTAAGGGAGTGTCTAGGAAGGCAGAAGGCAGAAGGTTGTACCTAGGCATGACCATCACTATGGCAAGGGAGTGTCTGGGAAGGCAGTAGGCTGTATGTGAGCATGGCCATCACTATGGTAAGAGAGTGCCTGGAAAGGCAGAAGGCTGAATGTGAGCATGGCCATCACTATGGTAAGGGAGTGTCTGGGAAGGCAGAAGGCAGAAGGTTGTACCTAGGCATGACCATCACTATGGTAAGAGAGGGCCTGGAAAGGCAGAAGGCTGAATGTGAGCATGGCCATCACTATGGTAAGGGAGTGTCTGGGAAGGCAGAAGGTAGAAGGTTGTACCTAGGCATGACCATCACTATGGTAAGAGAGGGCCTGGAAAGGCAGAAGGCTGAATGTGAGCATGGCCATCACTATGGTAAGGGAGTGTCTGGGAAGGCAAAAGGCAGAAGGTTGTACCTAGGCATGACCATCACTATGGTAAGGGAGTGTCTGGGATGGCAGATGGCTGTACCTAGGCGTGACCATCACTATGGTAAGAGAATGCCTGGAAAGGCAGAAGGCTGAATGTGAGCATGGCCATCACTATGGTAAGGGAGTGTCTGGGAAGGCAGAAGGTAGAAGGTTGTAACTAGGCATGGCCATCACTATGGTAAGAGAGGGCCTGGAAAGGCAGAAGGCTGAATGTGAGCATGGCCATCACTATGGTAAGGGAGTGTCTGGGAAGGCAAAAGGCAGAAGGTTGTACCTAGGCATGACCATCACTATGGTAAGGGAGTGTCTAGGAAGGAAGAAGGCAGAAGGTTGTACCTAGGCATGACCATCACTATGGCAAGGGAGTGTCTGGGAAGGCAGTAGGCTGTATGTGAGCATGGCCATCACTATGGTAAGAGAGTGCCTGGAAAGGCAGAAGGCTGAATGTGAGCATGGCCATCACTATGGTAAGGGAGTGTCTGGGAAGGCAGAAGGCAGAAGGTTGTACCTAGGCATGACCATCACTATGGTAAGAGAGGGCCTGGAAAGGCAGAAGGCTGAATGTGAGCATGGCCATCACTATGGTAAGGGAGTGTCTGGGAAGGCAGAAGGTAGAAGGTTGTACCTAGGCATGACCATCACTATGGTAAGAGAGGACCTGGAAAGGCAGAAGGCTGAATGTGAGCATGGCCATCACTATGGTAAGGGAGTGTCTGGGAAAGCAGAAGGCAGAAGGTTGTACCTAGGCATGACCATCACTATGGCAAGGGAGTGTCTGGGAAGGCAGTAGGATGTATGTGAGCATGGCCATCACTATGGTAAGAGAGTGCCTGGAAAGGCAGAAGGCTGAATGTGAGCATGGCCATCACTATGGTAAGGGAGTGTCTGGGAAGGCAGAAGGCAGAAGGTTGTACCTAGGCATGACCATCACTATGGTAAGAGAGGGCCTGGAAAGGCAGAAGGCTGAATGTGAGCATGGCCATCACTATGGTAAGGGAGTGTCTGGGAAGGCAGAAGGCAGAAGGTTGTACCTAGGCATGACCATCACTATGGTAAGAGAGTGCCTGGAAAGGCAGAAGGCTGAATGTGAGCATGGCCATCACTATGGTAAGGGAGTGTCTGGGAAAGCAGAAGGCAGAAGGTTGTACCTAGGCATGACCATCACTATGGTAAGGGAGTGTCTGGGAAGGCAGAAGGCAGTAGGTTGTACCTAGGCATGACCATCACTATGGTAAGGGAGTGTCTGGGAAGGCAGAAGGCTGAATGTGAGCATGACCATCACTATGGTAAGAGAGTGCCTGGAAAGGCAGAAGGTAGAAGGTTGTACCTAGGCATGGCCATCACTATGCTAAGGGAGTGTCTGGGAAGGCAGAAGGCAGAAGGTTGTACCTAGGCATGACCATCACTATGGCAAGGGAGTGTCTGGGAAGGCAGAAGGCTGAATGTGAGCATGACCATCACTATGGTAAGAGAGGGCCTGGAAAGGCAGAAGGCTGAATGTGGGCATGACCATCACTATGGCAAGGGAGTGTCTGGGAAGGCAGTAGGCTGTATGTGAGCATGACCATCACTATGGTAAGAGAGGGCCTGGAAAGGCAGAAGGCTGAATGTGAGCATCGCCATCACTATGGTAAGGGAGTGTCTGGGAAGGCAGAAGGCTGAATGTGGGCATGACCATCACTATGGTAAGGGAGTGTCTGGGAAGGCAGAAGGCAGAAGGTTGTACCTAGGCATGACCATCACGATGGCAAGGGAGTGTCTGGGAGGGCAGTAGGCTGTATGTGAGCATGACCATCACTATGGTAAGAGAGGGCCTGGAAAGGCAGAAGGCTGAATGTGGGCATGGCCATCACTATGGTAAGGGAGTGTCTGGGAAGGCAAAAGGCAGAAGGTTGTACCTAGGCATGACCATCTCTATGGTAAGGGAGTGTCTAGGAAGGCAGAAGGCAGAAGGTTGTACCTAGGTATGACCATCACTATGGTAAGAGAGTGCCTGGAAAGGCAGAAGGCAGAAGGTTGTACCTAGGCATGGCCATCACTATGCTAAGGGAGTGTCTGGGAAGGCAGAAGGCAGAAGGTTGTACCTAGGCATGACCATCACTATGGCAAGGGAGTGTCTGGGAAGGCAGAAGGCTGAATGTGAGCATGGCCTTCACTATGGTAAGAGAGTGCCTGGAAAGGCAGAAGGCTGAATGTGAGCATGGCCATCACTATGGTAAGGGAGTGTCTGGGAAGGCAGAAGGTTGTACCTAGGCATGACCATCACTATGGCAAGGGAATGTCTGGGAAGGCAGAAGGCTGAATGTGAGCATGGCCATCACTATGGTAAGGGAGTGTCTGGGAAGGCAGAAGGCAGAAGGTTGTACCTAGGCATGACCATCACTATGGTAAGGGAGTGTCTGGGAAGGCAGAAGGTGGAAGGTTGTACCTAGGCATGACCATCACTATGGCAAGGGAGTGTCTCGGAAGGCAGTAGGCTGTATGTGAGCATGGCCATCACTATGGTAAGGGAGTGTCTCGGAAGGCAGTAGGCTGTATGTGAGCATGGCCATCACTATGGTAAGGGAGTGTCTCGGAAGGCAGTAGGCTGTATGTGAGCATGGCCATCACTATGGTAAGGGAGTGTCTGGGAAGGCAGAAGGCTGAATGTGAGCATGGCCGTCACTATGGTAAGGGAGTGTCTAGAAAGGCAGAAGGCAGAAGGCTGTACCTAGGCATGACCATCACTATGGCAAGGGAGTGTCTGGGAAGGCAGAAGGCTGAATGTGAGCATGGCCATCACTATGGTAAGGGAGTGTCTGGGAAGGCAGAAGGCAGAAGGTTGTACCTAGGCATGACCATCACTATGGCAAGGGAGTGTCTGGGAAGGCAGTAGGCTGTATGTGAGCATGGCCATCACTATGGTAAGGGAGTGTCTGGGAAGGCAGAAGGCTGAATGTGAGCATGGCCGTCACTATGGTAAGGGAGTGTCTAGAAAGGCAGAAGGCAGAAGGCTGTACCTAGGCATGACCATCACTATGGCAAGGGAGTGTCTGGTAAGGCAGAAGGCTGAATGTGAGCATGGCCATCACTATGGTAAGGGAGTGTCTGGGAAGGCAGAAGGTTGTACCTAGGCATGACAATCACTATGGCAAGGGAGTGTCTGGTAAGGCGGAAGGCTGAATGTGAGCATGGCCATCACTATGGTAAGGGAGTGTCTGGGAAGGCAGAAGGTTGTACCTAGGCATGACAATCACTATGGCACGGGCGTGTCTGGGAAGACAGAAGGCTGAATGTGAGCATGGCCATCACTATGGTAAGGGAGTGTCTGGGAAGGCAGAAGGCAGAAGGTTGTACCTAGGCATGGCCATCACTATGGCAAGGGAGTGTCTGGTAAGGCAGAAGGCTGAATGTGAGCATGGCCATCACTATGGTAAGGGAGTGTCTGGGAAGGCAGAAGGTTGTACCTAGGCATGACAATCACTATGGCAAGGGAGTGTCTGGTAAGGCAGAAGGCTGAATGTGAGCATGGCCATCACTATGGTAAGAGAGTGCCTGGAAAGGCAGAAGGCTGAATGTGAGCATGGCCATCACTATGGTAAGGGAGTGTCTGGGAAGGCAGAAGGCTGAATGTGAGCATGACCATCACTATGGTAAGAGAGGGCCTGGAAAGGCAGAAGGCTGAATGTGAGCATGGCCATCACTATGGTAAGGGAGTGTCTGGGAAGGCAGAAGGTAGAAGGTTGTACCTAGGCATGACCATCACTATGGCAAGAGAGTGCCTGGAAAGGCAGAAGGCTGAATGTGAGCATGGCCATCAATATGGTAAGGGAGTGTCTGGGAAGGCAGAAGGCTGTACCTAGGCGTGACCATCACTATGGTAAGCGAGTGCCTGGAAAGGCACAAGGCTGAATGTGAGCATGGCCATCACTATGGTAAGGGAGTGTCTGGGAAGGCAGAAGGTAGAAGGTTGTACCTAGGCATGACCATCACTATGGTAAGAGAGGGCCTGGAAAGGCAGAAGGCTGAATGTGAGTATGGCCATCACGATGGTAAGGGAGTCTCTGGGAAGGCAAAAGGCAGAAGGTTGTACCTAGGCATGACCATCACTATGGTAAGGGAGTGTCTAGGAAGGCAGTAGGCTGTATGTGAGCATGGCCATCACTATGGTAAGAGAGTGCCTGGAAAGGCAGAAGGCTGAATGTGAGCATGGCCATCACTATGGTAAGGGAGTGTCTGGGAAGGCAGAAGGCAGAAGGTTGTACCTAGGCATGACCATCACTAAGGTAAGAGAGGGCCTGGAAAGGCAGAAGGCTGAATGTGAGCATGGCCATCACTATGGTAAGGGAGTGTCTGGGAAGGCAGAAGGTAGAAGGTTGTACCTAGGCATGACCATCACTATGGTAAGAGAGGGCCTGGAAAGGCAGAAGGCTGAATGTGAGCATGGCCATCACTATGGTGAGAGAGTGTCTGGGAAGGCAAAAGGCAGAAGGTTGTACCTAGGCATGACCATCACTATGGTAAGGGAGTGTCTGGGAAGGCAGAAGGCTGTACTTAGGCGTGACCATCACTATGGTAAGAGAGTGCCTGGAAAGGCAGAAGGCTGAATGTGAGCATGGCCATCACTATGGTAAGGGAGTGTCTGGGAAGGCAGAAGGTAGAAGGTTGTACCTAGGCATGACCATCACTATGGTAAGAGAGGGCCTGGAAAGGCAGAAGGCTGAATGTGAGCATGGCCATCACTATGGTAAGGGAGTGTCTGGGAAGGCAAAAGGCAGAAGGTTGTACCTAGGCATGACCATCACTATGGTAAGGGAGTGTCTAGGAAGGCAGAAGGTTGTACCTAGGCATGACAATCACTATGGCAAGGGAGTGTCTGGGAAGGCAGAAGGCAGAAGGTTGTACCTAGGCATGACCATCACTATGGCAAAGGAGTGTCTGGGAAGGCAGAAGGTTGTACCTAGGCATGACCATCACTATGGCAAGAGAGTGGCTGGAAAGGCAGAAGGCTGTATGTGAGCCTGGCCATCACTATGGTAAGGGAGTGTCTGGGAAGGCAGAAGGCTGAATGTGAGCATGACCATCACTATGGCAAGGGAATGCCTGGGAAGGCAGAAGGTTGTACCTAGGCATGACCATCACGATGGCAAGGGAGTGTCTGGGAAGGCAGAAGGCTGAATGTGAGCATGACCATCACTATGGTAAGGGAGTGTCTGGGAAGGCAGAAGGCTGAATGTGAGCATGGCCATCACTATGGTAAGGGAGTGTCTGGGAAAGCAGAAGGCAGAAGGTTGTACCTAGGCATGACCATCACTATGGCAAGGGAGTATCTGGGAAGGCAGTAGGGTGTATGTGAGCATGGCCATCACTATGGTAAGAGAGTGCCTGGAAAGGCAGAAGGCTGAATGTGAGCATGGCCATCACTATGGTAAGGGAGTGTCTGGGAAAGCAGAAGGCAGAAGGTTGTACCTAGGCATGACCATCACTATGGCAAGGGAGTGTCTGGGAAGGCAGTAGGCTGTATGTGTGCATGGCTATCACTATGGTAAGAGAGTGTCTGGGAAGGCAGAAGGCAGAAGGTTGTACCTAGGCATGACCATCACTATGGTAAGAGAGTGTCTGGGAAGGCAGAAGGCAGAAGGTTGTACCTAGGCATGACCATCACTATGGTAAGAGAGTGTCTGGGAAGGCAGTAGGCTGTATGTGAGCATGGCCATCACTATGGTAAGAGAGTGCCTGGAAAGGCAGAAGGCTGAATGTGAGCATGGCCATCACTATGGTAAGGGAGTGTCTGGGAAAGCAGAAGGCAGAAGGTTGTACCTAGGCATGACCATCACTATGGCAAGGGAGTGTCATGGAAGGCAGTAGGCTGTATGTGAGCATGGCCATCACTATGGTAAGAGAGTGCCTGGAAAGGCAGAAGGCTGAATGTGAGCATGGCCATCACTATGGTAAGGGAGTGTCTGGGAAGGCAGAAGGCTGAATGTGAGCATGACCATCACTATGGTAAGAGAGGGCCTGGAAAGGCAGAAGGCTGAATGTGAGCATGGCCATCACTATGGTAAGGGAGTGTCTGGGAAGGCAGAAGGTAGAAGGTTGTACCTAGGCATGACCATCACTATGGCAAGAGAGTGCCTGGAAAGGCAGAAGGCTGAATGTGAGCATGACCATCAATATGGTAAGGGAGTGTCTGGGAAGGCAGAAGGTTGTACCTAGGCGTGACCGTCACTATGGTAAGCGAGTGCCTGGAAAGGCAGAAGGCTGAATGTGAGCATGGCCATCACTATGGTAAGGGAGTGTCTGGGAAGGCAGAAGGTAGAAGGTTGTACCTAGGCATGACCATCACTATGGTAAGAGAGGGCCTGGAAAGGCATAAGGCTGAATGTGAGCATGGCCATCACTATGGTAAGGGAGTGTCTGGGAAGGCAAAAGGCAGAAGGTTGTACCTAGGCATGACCATCACTATGGTAAGGGAGTGTCTAGGAAGGCAGAAGGCAGAAGGTTGTACCTAGGCATGACCATCACTATGGCAAGGGAGTGTCTGGGAAGGCAGTAGGCTGTATGTGAGCATGGCCATCACTATGGTAAGAGAGTGCCTGGAAAGGCAGACGGCTGAATGTGAGCATGGCCATCACTATGGTAAGGGAGTGTCTGGGAAGGCAGAAGGCAGAAGGTTGTACCTACGCATGACCATCACTATGGTAAGAGAGGGCCTGGAAAGGCAGAAGGCTGAATGTGAGCATGGCCATCACTATGGTAAGGGAGTGTCTGGGAAGGCAGAAGGTAGAAGGTTGTACCTAGGCATGACCATCACTATGGTAAGAGAGGGCCTGGAAAGGCAGAAGGCTGAATGTGAGCATGGCCATCACTATGGTAAGAGAGTGTCTGGGAAGGCAAAAGGCAGAAGGTTGTACCTAGGCATGACCATCACTATGGTAAGGGAGTGTCTGGGAAGGCAGAAGGCTGTACCTAGGCGTGACCATCACTATGGTAGGAGAGTGCCTGGAAAGGCAGAAGGCTGAATGTGAACATGGCCATCACTATGGTAAGGGAGTGTCTGGGAAGGCAGAAGGTAGAAGGTTGTACCTAGGCATGACCATCACTATGGTAAGAGAGGGCCTGGAAAGGCAGAAGGCTGAATGTGAGCATGGCCATCACTATGGTAAGGGAGTGTCTGGGAAGGCAAAAGGCAGAAGGTTGTACCTAGGCATGACCATCACTATGGTAAGGGAGTGTCTAGGAAGGCAGAAGGCAGAAGGTTGTACCTAGGCATGACCATCACTATGGCAAGGGAGTGTCTAGGAAGGCAGAAGGCAGAAGGTTGTACCTAGGCATGACCATCACTATGGCAAGGGAGTGTCTGGGAAGGCAGTAGGCTGTATGTGAGCATGGCCATCACTATGGTAAGAGAGTGCCTGGAAAGGCAGAAGGCTGAATGTGAGCATGGCCATCACTATGGTAAGGGAGTGTCTGGGAAGGCAGAAGGCAGAAGGTTGTACCTAGGCATGACCATCACTATGGTAAGGGAGTGTCTAAGAAGGCAGAAGGTTGTACCTAGGCATGACCATCACTATGGCAAGGGAGTGTCTGGGAAGGCAGTAGGCTGTATGTGAGCATGGCCATCACTATGGTAAGAGAGTTCCTGGAAAGGCAGAAGGCTGAATGTGAGCATGGCCATCACTATGGTAAGGGAGTGTCTGGGAAGGCAGAAGGTTGTACCTAGGCATGACCATCACTATGGTAAGGGAGTGTCTAGGAAGGCAGAAGGCAGAAGGTTGTACCTAGGCATGACCATCACTATGGCAAGGGAGTGTCTGGGAAGGCAGTAGGCTGTATGTGAGCATGGCCATCACTATGGTAAGAGAGTGCCTGGAAAGGCAGACGGCTGAATGTGAGCATGGCCATCACTATGGTAAGGGAGTGTCTGGGAAGGCAGAAGGCAGAAGGTTGTACCTACGCATGACCATCACTATGGTAAGAGAGGGCCTGGAAAGGCAGAAGGCTGAATGTGAGCATGGCCATCACTATGGTAAGGGAGTGTCTGGGAAGGCAGAAGGTAGAAGGTTGTACCTAGGCATGACCATCACTATGGTAAGAGAGGGCCTGGAAAGGCAGAAGGCTGAATGTGAGCATGGCCATCACTATGGTAAGAGAGTGTCTGGGAAGGCAAAAGGCAGAAGGTTGTACCTAGGCATGACCATCACTATGGTAAGGGAGTGTCTGGGAAGGCAGAAGGCTGTACCTAGGCGTGACCATCACTATGGTAAGAGAGTGCCTGGAAAGGCAGAAGGCTGAATGTGAGCATGGCCATCACTATGGTAAGGGAGTGTCTGGGAAGGCAGAAGGTAGAAGGTTGTACCTAGGCATGACCATCACTATGGTAAGAGAGGGCCTGGAAAGGCAGAAGGCTGAATGTGAGCATGGCCATCACTATGGTAAGGGAGTGTCTGGGAAGGCAAAAGGCAGAAGGTTGTACCTAGGCATGACCATCACTATGGTAAGGGAGTGTCTAGGAAGGCAGAAGGCAGAAGGTTGTACCTAGGCATGACCATCACTATGGCAAGGGAATGTCTGGGAAGGCAGTAGGCTGTATGTAAGCATGGCCATCACTATGGTAAGAGAGTGCCTGGAAAGGCAGAAGGCTGAAATTGAGCATGGCCATCACTATGGTAAGGGAGTGTCTGGGAAGGCAGAAGGCAGAAGGTTGTACCTAGGCATGACCATCACTATGGTAAGAGAGGGCCTGGAAAGGCAGAAGGCTGAATGTGAGCATGGCCATCAATATGGTAAGGGAGTGTCTGGGAAAGCAGAAGGCAGAAGGTTGTACCTAGGCATGACCATCACTATGGCAAGCGAGTGTCTGGGAAGGCAGTAGGCTGTATGTGAGCAAGGCCATCACTATGGTAAGAGAGTGCCTGGAAAGGCAGAAGGCTGAATGTGAGCATGGCCATCACTATGGTAAGGGAGTGTCTGGGAAGGCAGATGGTTGTACCTAGGCATGACCATCACTATGGTAAGAGAGGGCCTGGAAAGGCAGAAGGCTGAATGTGAGCATGGCCATCACTATGGTAAGGGAGTGTCTGGGAAGGCAGAAGGTTGTACCTAGGCATGACCATCACTATGGTAAGAGAGGGCCTGGAAAGGCAGAAGGCTGAATGTGAGCATAGCCATCACTATGGTAAGGGAGTGTCTGGGAAGGCAGACGGCAGAAGGTTGTACCTAGGCATGACCATCACTATGGTAAGAGAGGGCCTGGAAAAGCAGAAGGCTGAATGTGAGCATGACCATCACTATGGTAAGAGAGGGCCTGGAAAGGCAGAAGGCTGAATGTGAGCATGGCCATCACTATGGTAAGGGAGTGTCTGGGAAGGCAGAAGGCAGAAGGTTGTACCTAGGCATGACCATCACTGTGGTAAGAGAGGGCCTGGAAAGGCAGAAGGCTGAATGTGAGCATGGCCATCACTATGGTAAGAGAGTGCCTGGAAAGGCAGAAGGCTGAATGTGAGCATGGCCATCACTATGGTAAGAGAGTGTCTGGGAAGGCAGAAGGCTGTACCTAGGCGTGACCATCACTATGGTAAGCAAGTGCCTGGAAAGGCAGAAGGCTGAATGTGAGCATGGCCATCACTATGGTAAGGGAGTGTCTGGAAAGGCAGAAGGTAGAAGGTTGTACCTAGGCATGACCATCACTATGGTAAGAGAGGGCCTGGAAAGTTAGAAGGCTGAATGTGAGCATGGCCATCACTATGGTAAGGGAGTGTCTGGAAAGGCAGAAGGCTGAATGTGAGCATGGCCATCACTATGGTAAGGGAGTGTCTGGGAAGGCAGAAGGCAGAAGGTTGTACCTGGGAATGACCATCACTATGGTAAGAGAGGGCCTGGAAAGGCAGAAGGCTGAATGTGAGCATGGCCATCACTATGGTAAGGGAGTGTCTGGGAAGGCAGAAGGCAGAAGGTTGTACCTAGGCATGACCATCACTATGGTAAGGGAGTGTCTAGGAAGGCAGAAGGCAGAAGGTTGTACCTAGGCATGACCATCACTATGGCAAGGGAGTGTCTGGGAAGGCAGTAGGCTGTATGTGAGCATGGCCATCACTATGGTAAGAGAGTGCCTGGAAAGGCAGAAGGCTGAATGTGAGCATGGCCATCACTATGGTAAGGGAGTGTCTGGGAAGGCAGAAGGCAGAAGGTTGTACCTAGGCATGACCATCACTATGGTAAGAGAGGGCCTGGAAAGGCAGAAGGCTGAATGTGAGCATGGCCATCACTATGGTAAGGGAGTGTCCGGGAAGGCAGAAGGTAGAAGGTTGTACCTAGGCATGACCATCACTATGATAAGAGGACCTGGAAAGGCAGAAGGCTGAATGTGAGCATGGCCATCACTATGGTAAGGGAGTGTCTGGGAAAGCAGAAGGCAGAAGGTTGTACCTAGGCATGACCATCACTATGGCAAGGGAGTGTCTGGGAAGGCAGTAGGATGTATGTGAGCATGGCCATCACTATGGTAAGAGAATGCCTGGAAAGGCAGAAGGCTGAATGTGAGAATGGCCATCACTATGGTAAGGGAGTGTCTGGGAAGGCAGAAGGCAGAAGGTTGTACCTAGGCATGACCATCACTATGGTAAGAGAGGGCCTGGAAAGGCAGAAGGCTGAATGTGAGCATGGCCATCACTATGGTAAGGGAATGTCTGGGAAGGCAGAAGGCAGAAGGTTGTACCTAGGCATGACCATCACTATGGTAAGAGAGTGCCTGGAAAGGCAGAAGGCTGAATGTGAGCATGGCCATCACTATGGTAAGGGAGTGTCTGGGAAAGCAGAAGGCAGAAGGTTGTACCTAGGCATGACCATCACTATGGCAAGGAAGTGCCTGGAAAGGCAGAAGGCTGAATGTGAGCATGGCCATCACTATGGTAAGGGAGTGTCTGGGAAGGCAGAAGGCAGAAGGTTGTACCTAGGCATGACCATCACTATGGCAGGAGAGTGCCTGGAAAGGCAGAAGGCTGAATGTGAGCATGGCCATCACTATGGTAAGGGAATGTCTGGGAAGGCAGAAGGCAGAAGGTTGTACCTAGGCATGACCATCACTATGGTAAGAGAGTGCCTGGAAAGGCAGAAGGCTGAATGTGAGCATGGCCATCACTATGGTAAGGGAGTGTCTGGGAAAGCAGAAGGCAGAAGGTTGTACCTAGGCATGACCATCACTATGGCAAGGGAGTGCCTGGAAAGGCAGAAGGCTGAATGTGAGCATGGCCATCACTATGGTAAGGGAGTGTCTGGGAAGGCAGAAGGCAGAAGGTTGTACCTAGGCATGACCATCACTATGGCAGGAGAGTGCCTGGAAAGGCAGAAGGCTGAATGTGAGCATGGCCATCACTATGGTAAGGGAGTGTCTGGGAAGGCAGAAGGCAGTAGGTTGTACCTAGGCATGACCATCACTATGGTAAGGGAGTGTCTGGGAAGGCGGAAGGCTGAATGTGAGCATGACCATCACTATGGTAAGAGAGTGCCTGGAAAGGCAGAAGGTAGAAGGTTGTACCTAGGCATGACCATCACTATGGCAAGGGAGTGTCTGGGAAGGCAGTAGGCTGTATGTGAGCATGACCATCACTATGGTAAGAGAGGGCCTGGAAAGGCAGAAGGCTGAATGTGAGCATGGCCATCACTATGGTAAGGGAGTGTCTGGGAAGGCAAAAGGCAGAAGGTTGTACCTAGGCATGACCATCACTATGGTAAGGGAGTGTCTAGGAAGGCAGAAGGCAGAAGGCAGAAGGTTGTACCTAGGTATGACCATCACTATGGTAAGAGAGTGCCTGGAAAGGCAGAAGGCAGAAGGTTGTACCTAGACATGGCCATCACTATGCTAAGGGAGTGTCTGGGAAGGCAGAAGGCTGTACCTAGGCATGACCATCACTATGGCAAGGGAGTGGCTGGGAAGGCAGAAGGCTGAATGTGAGCATGGCCTTCACTATGGTAAGAGAGTGCCTGGAAAGGCAGAAGGTTGAATGTGAGCATGGCCATCACTATGGTAAGGGAGTGTCTGGGAAGGCAGAAGGTTGTACCTAGGCATGACCATCACTATGGCAAGGGAGTGTCTGGGAAGGCAGAAGGCTGAATGTGAGCATGGCCATCACTATGGTAAGGGAGTGTCTGGGAAGGCAGAAGGCAGAAGGTTGTACCTAGGCATGACCATCACTATGGTAAGGGAGTGTCTGGGAAGGCAGAAGGTGGAAGGTTGTACCTAGGCATGACCATCACTATGGCAAGGGAGTGTCTCAGAAGGCAGTAGGCTGTATGTGAGCATGGCCATCATTATGGTAAGGGAGTGTCTCGGAAGGCAGTAGGCTGTATGTGAGCATGGCCATCACTATGGTAAGGGAGTGTCTCGGAAGGCAGTAGGCTGTATGTGAGCATGGCCATCACTATGGTAAGGGAGTGTCTGGGAAGGCAGAAGGCTGAATGTGAGCATGGCCGTCACTATGGTAAGGGAGTGTCTAGGAAGGCAGAAGGCAGAAGGCTGTACCTAGGCATGACCATCACTATGGCAAGGGAGTGTCTGGGAAGGCAGAAGGCTGAATGTGAGCATGGCCATCACTATGGTAAGGGAGTGACTGGGAAGGCAGAAGGTTGTACCTAGGCATGACCATCACTATGGCAAGGGAGTGTCTGGTAAGGCAGAAGGCTGAATGTGAGCATGGCCATCACTATGGTAAGGGAGTGTCTGGGAAGGCAGAAGGTTGTACCTAGGCATGACAATCACTATGGCAAGGGAGTGTCTGGGAAGGCAGAAGACTGAATGTGAGCATGGCCATCACTATGGTAAGGGAGTGTCTGGGAAGGCAGAAGGCAGAAGGTTGTACCTAGGCATGACCATCACTATGGCAAGGGAGTGTCTGGTAAGGCAGAAGGCTGAATGTGAGCATGGCCATCACTATGGTAAGGGAGTGTCTGGGAAGGCAGAAGGTTGTACCTAGGCATGACAATCACTATGGCAAGTGAGTGTCTGGTAAGGCAGAAGGCTGAATGTGAACATGGCCATCACTATGGTAAGGGAGTGTCTGGGAAGGCAGAAGGTTGTACCTAGGCATGACAATCACTATGGCAAGGGAGTGTCTGGGAAGGCAGAAGGCTGAATGTGAGCATGGCCATCACTATGGCAAGGGAGTGTCTGGGAAGGCAGTAGGCTGTATGTGGGCATGGCCATCACTATGGTGAGGGAGTGTTTGGGAAGGCAGTAGGCTGTATGTGAGCATGGCCATCACTATGGTAAGGGAGTGTCTGGGAAGGCAGAAGGCTGAATGTGAGCATGAGCATCACTATGGTAAGGGAGTATCTGGGAAGGCAGAAGAGTGTCTGGGAAGGCAGAAGGTTGTACCTAGGCATGACCATCACTATGGCAAGGGAGTGTCTGGTAAGGCGGAAGGCTGAATGTGAGCATGGCCATCACTATGGTAAGGGAGTGTCTGGGAAGGCAGAAAGATGTACCTAGGCATGACAATCACTATGGCAAGGGAGTGTCTGGGAAGGCAGAAGGCTGAATGTGAGCATGGCCATCACTATGGTAAGGGAGTGTCTGGGAAGGCAGAAGGCAGAAGGTTGTACCTAGGCATGACCATCACTATGGCAAGGGAGTGTCTGGTAAGGCAGAAGGCTGAATGTGAGCATGGCCATCACTATGGTAAGGGAGTGTCTGGGAAGGCAGAAGGTTGTACCTAGGCATGACAATCACTATGGCAAGGGAGTGTCTGGTAAGGCAGAAGGCTGAATGTGAGCATGGCCATCACTATGGTAAGAGAGTGCCTGGAAAGGCAGAAGGCTGAATGTGAGCATGGCCATCACTATGGTAAGGGAGTGTCTGGGAAGGCAGAAGGCTGAATGTGAGCATGACCATCACTATGGTAAGAGAGGGCCTGGAAAGGCAGAAGGCTGAATGTGAGCATGGCCATCACTATGGTAAGGGACTGTCTGGGAAGGCAGAAGGTAGAAGGTTGTACCTAGGCATGACCATCACTATGGCAAGAGAGTGCCTGGAAAGGCAGAAGGCTGAATGTGAGCATGGCCATCAATATGGTAAGGGAGTGTCTGGGAAGGCAGAAGGCTGTACCTAGGCGTGACCATCACTATGGTAAGCGAGTGCCTGGAAAGGCACAAGGCTGAATGTGAGCATGGCCATCACTATGGTAAGGGAGTGTCTGGGAAGGCAGAAGGTAGAAGGTTGTACCTAGGCATGACCATCACTATGGTAAGAGAGGGCCTGGAAAGGCAGAAGGCTGAATGTGAGCATGGCCATCACTATGGTAAGGGAGTGTCTGGGAAGGCAGAAGGTTGTACCTAGGCATGACCATCACTATGGCAAGGGAGTGTCTGGGAAGGCAGAAGGCTGAATGTGAGCATGGCCATCACTATGGTAAGGGAGTGTCTGGGAAGGCAGAAGGCAGAAGGTTGTACCTAGGCATGACCATCACTATGGTAAGGGAGTGTCTGGGAAGGCAGAAGGTGGAAGGTTGTACCTAGGCATGACCATCACTATGGCAAGGGAGTGTCTCGGAAGGCAGTAGGCTGTATGTGAGCATGGCCATCACTATGGTAAGGGAGTGTCTCGGAAGGCAGTAGGCTGTATGTGAGCATGGCCATCACTATGGTAAGGGAGTGTCTCGGAAGGCAGTAGGCTGTATGTGAGCATGGCCATCACTATGGTAAGGGAGTGTCTGGGAAGGCAGAAGGCTGAATGTGAGCATGGCCGTCACTATGGTAAGGGAGTGTCTAGGAAGGCAGAAGGCAGAAGGCTGTACCTAGGCATGACCATCACTATGGCAAGGGAGTGTCTGGGAAGGCAGAAGGCTGAATGTGAGCATGGCCATCACTATGGTAAGGGAGTGACTGGGAAGGCAGAAGGCAGAAGGTTGTACCTAGGCATGACCATCACTATGGCAAGGGAGTGTCTGGTAAGGCAGAAGGCTGAATGTGAGCATGGCCATCACTATGGTAAGGGAGGGTCTGGGAAGGCAGAAGGTTGTACCTAGGCATGACAATCACTATGGCAAGGGAGTGTCTGGGAAGGCAGAAGGCTGAATGTGAGCATGGCCATCACTATGGTAAGGGAGTGTCTGGGAAGGCAGAAGGCAGAAGGTTGTACCTAGGCATGACCATCACTATGGCAAGGGAGTGTCTGGTAAGGCAGAAGGCTGAATGTGAGCATGGCCATCACTATGGTAAGGGAGTGTCTGGGAAGGCAGAAGGTTGTACCTAGGCATGACAATCACTATGGCAAGGGAGTGTCTGGTAAGGCGGAAGGCTGAATGTGAGCATGGCCATCACTATGGTAAGGGAGTGTCTGGGAAGGCAGAAGGTTGTACCTAGGCATGACAATCACTATGGCAAGGGAGTGTCTGGGAAGGCAGAAGGCTGAATGTGAGCATGGCCATCACTATGGTAAGGGAGTGTCTCGGAAGGCAGAAGGCAGAAGGTTGTACCTAGGCATGGCCATCACTATGGTAAGGGAGTGTCTGGGAAGGCAGAAGGTTGTACCTAGGCATGACCATCACTATGGTAAGAGAGGGCCTGGAAAGGCAGAAGGCTGAATGTGAGCATAGCCATCACTATGGTAAGGGAGTGTCTGGGAAGGCAGACGGCAGAAGGTTGTACCTAGGCATGACCATCACTATGGTAAGAGAGGGCCTGGAAAAGCAGAAGGCTGAATGTGAGCATGGCCATCACTATGGTAAGGGAGTGTCTGGGAAGGCAGAAGGTTGTACCTAGGCATGACCATCACTATGGTAAGAGAGTGCCTGGAAAGGCAGAAGGCTGAATGTGAGCATGGCCATCACTATGGTAAGGGAGTGTCTGGGAAGGCAGAAGGCAGAAGGTTGTACCTAGGCATGACCATCACTGTGGTACGAGAGGGCCTGGAAAGGCAGAAGGCTGAATGTGAGCATGGCCATCACTATGGTAAGAGAGTGCCTGGAAAGGCAGAAGGCTGAATGTGAGCATGGCCATCACTATGGTAAGAGAGTGTCTGGGAAGGCAGAAGGCTGTACCTAGGCGTGACCATCACTATGGTAGGAGAGTGCCTGGAAAGGCAGAAGGCTGAATGTGAACATGGCCATCACTATGGTAAGGGAGTGTCTGGGAAGGCAGAAGGTAGAAGGTTGTACCTAGGCATGACCATCACTATGGTAAGAGAGGGCCTGGAAAGGCAGAAGGCTGAATGTGAGCATGGCCATCACTATGGTAAGGGAGTGTCTGGGAAGGCAAAAGGCAGAAGGTTGTACCTAGGCATGACCATCACTATGGTAAGGGAGTGTCTAGGAAGGCAGAAGGCAGAAGGTTGTACCTAGGCATGACCATCACTATGGCAAGGGAGTGTCTAGGAAGGCAGAAGGCAGAAGGTTGTACCTAGGCATGACCATCACTATGGCAAGGGAGTGTCTGGGAAGGCAGTAGGCTGTATGTGAGCATGGCCATCACTATGGTAAGAGAGTGCCTGGAAAGGCAGAAGGCTGAATGTGAGCATGGCCATCACTATGGTAAGGGAGTGTCTGGGAAGGCAGAAGGCAGAAGGTTGTACCTAGGCATGACCATCACTATGGTAAGGGAGTGTCTAAGAAGGCAGAAGGTTGTACCTAGGCATGACCATCACTATGGCAAGGGAGTGTCTGGGAAGGCAGTAGGCTGTATGTGAGCATGGCCATCACTATGGTAAGAGAGTTCCTGGAAAGGCAGAAGGCTGAATGTGAGCATGGCCATCACTATGGTAAGGGAGTGTCTGGGAAGGCAGAAGGCAGAAGGTTGTACCTAGGCATGACCATCACTATGGTAAGGGAGTGTCTAGGAAGGCAGAAGGCAGAAGGTTGTACCTAGGCATGACCATCACTATGGCAAGGGAGTGTCTGGGAAGGCAGTAGGCTGTATGTGAGCATGGCCATCACTATGGTAAGAGAGTGCCTGGAAAGGCAGACGGCTGAATGTGAGCATGGCCATCACTATGGTAAGGGAGTGTCTGGGAAGGCAGAAGGCAGAAGGTTGTACCTACGCATGACCATCACTATGGTAAGAGAGGGCCTGGAAAGGCAGAAGGCTGAATGTGAGCATGGCCATCACTATGGTAAGGGAGTGTCTGGGAAGGCAGAAGGTAGAAGGTTGTACCTAGGCATGACCATCACTATGGTAAGAGAGGGCCTGGAAAGGCAGAAGGCTGAATGTGAGCATGGCCATCACTATGGTAAGAGAGTGTCTGGGAAGGCAAAAGGCAGAAGGTTGTACCTAGGCATGACCATCACTATGGTAAGGGAGTGTCTGGGAAGGCAGAAGGCTGTACCTAGGCGTGACCATCACTATGGTAAGAGAGTGCCTGGAAAGGCAGAAGGCTGAATGTGAGCATGGCCATCACTATGGTAAGGGAGTGTCTGGGAAGGCAGAAGGTAGAAGGTTGTACCTAGGCATGACCATCACTATGGTAAGAGAGGGCCTGGAAAGGCAGAAGGCTGAATGTGAGCATGGCCATCACTATGGTAAGGGAGTGTCTGGGAAGGCAAAAGGCAGAAGGTTGTACCTAGGCATGACCATCACTATGGTAAGGGAGTGTCTAGGAAGGCAGAAGGCAGAAGGTTGTACCTAGGCATGACCATCACTATGGCAAGGGAATGTCTGGGAAGGCAGTAGGCTGTATGTAAGCATGGCCATCACTATGGTAAGAGAGTGCCTGGAAAGGCAGAAGGCTGAAATTGAGCATGGCCATCACTATGGTAAGGGAGTGTCTGGGAAGGCAGAAGGCAGAAGGTTGTACCTAGGCATGACCATCACTATGGTAAGAGAGGGCCTGGAAAGGCAGAAGGCTGAATGTGAGCATGGCCATCAATATGGTAAGGGAGTGTCTGGGAAAGCAGAAGGCAGAAGGTTGTACCTAGGCATGACCATCACTATGGCAAGGGAGTGTCTGGGAAGGCAGTAGGCTGTATGTGAGCAAGGCCATCACTATGGTAAGAGAGTGCCTGGAAAGGCAGAAGGCTGAATGTGAGCATGGCCATCACTATGGTAAGGGAGTGTCTGGGAAGGCAGATGGTTGTACCTAGGCATGACCATCACTATGGTAAGAGAGGGCCTGGAAAGGCAGAAGGCTGAATGTGAGCATGGCCATCACTATGGTAAGGGAGTGTCTGGGAAGGCAGAAGGTTGTACCTAGGCATGACCATCACTATGGTAAGAGAGGGCCTGGAAAGGCAGAAGGCTGAATGTGAGCATAGCCATCACTATGGTAAGGGAGTGTCTGGGAAGGCAGACGGCAGAAGGTTGTACCTAGGCATGACCATCACTATGGTAAGAGAGGGCCTGGAAAAGCAGAAGGCTGAATGTGAGCATGGCCATCACTATGGTAAGGGAGTGTCTGGGAAGGCAGAAGGTTGTACCTAGGCATGACCATCACTATGGTAAGAGAGGGCCTGGAAAGGCAGAAGGCTGAATGTGAGCATGGCCATCACTATGGTAAGGGAGTGTCTGGGAAGGCAGAAGGCAGAAGGTTGTACCTAGGCATGACCATCACTGTGGTAAGAGAGGGCCTGGAAAGGCAGAAGGCTGAATGTGAGCATGGCCATCACTATGGTAAGAGAGTGCCTGGAAAGGCAGAAGGCTGAATGTGAGCATGGCCATCACTATGGTAAGAGAGTGTCTGGGAAGGCAGAAGGCTGTACCTAGGCGTGACCATCACTATGGTAAGCAAGTGCCTGGAAAGGCAGAAGGCTGAATGTGAGCATGGCCATCACTATGGTAAGGGAGTGTCTGGAAAGGCAGAAGGTAGAAGGTTGTACCTAGGCATGACCATCACTATGGTAAGAGAGGGCCTGGAAAGTTAGAAGGCTGAATGTGAGCATGGCCATCACTATGGTAAGGGAGTGTCTGGAAAGGCAGAAGGCTGAATGTGAGCATGGCCATCACTATGGTAAGGGAGTGTCTGGGAAGGCAGAAGGCAGAAGGTTGTACCTGGGAATGACCATCACTATGGTAAGAGAGGGCCTGGAAAGGCAGAAGGCTGAATGTGAGCATGGCCATCACTATGGTAAGGGAGTGTCTGGGAAGGCAGAAGGCAGAAGGTTGTACCTAGGCATGACCATCACTATGGTAAGGGAGTGTCTAGGAAGGCAGAAGGCAGAAGGTTGTACCTAGGCATGACCATCACTATGGCAAGGGAGTGTCTGGGAAGGCAGTAGGCTGTATGTGAGCATGGCCATCAC
This sequence comes from Ambystoma mexicanum, assembly GCF_040938575.1. Taxonomy (NCBI): domain Eukaryota; kingdom Metazoa; phylum Chordata; class Amphibia; order Caudata; family Ambystomatidae; genus Ambystoma; species Ambystoma mexicanum. Next base: position 1,291,880,656 of record NC_090926.1, read on the forward strand.
TATGGTAAGAGAGTGCCTGGAAAGGCAGAAGGCTGAATGTGAGCATGGCCATCACTATGGTAAGGGAGTGTCTGGGAAGGCAGAAGGCAGAAGGTTGTACCTAGGCATGACCATCACTATGGTAAGAGAGGGCCTGGAAAGGCAGAAGGCTGAATGTGAGCATGGCCATCACTATGGTAAGGGAGTGTCCGGGAAGGCAGAAGGTAGAAGGTTGTACCTAGGCATGACCATCACTATGATAAGAGAGGACCTGGAAAGGCAGAAGGCTGAATGTGAGCATGGCCATCACTATGGTAAGGGAGTGTCTGGGAAAGCAGAAGGCAGAAGGTTGTACCTAGGCATGACCATCACTATGGCAAGGGAGTGTCTGGGAAGGCAGTAGGATGTATGTGAGCATGGCCATCACTATGGTAAGAGAATGCCTGGAAAGGCAGAAGGCTGAATGTGAGCATGGCCATCACTATGGTAAGGGAGTGTCTGGGAAGGCAGAAGGCAGAAGGTTGTACCTAGGCATGACCATCACTATGGTAAGAGAGGGCCTGGAAAGGCAGAAGGCTGAATGTGAGCATGGCCATCACTATGGTAAGGGAATGTCTGGGAAGGCAGAAGGCAGAAGGTTGTACCTAGGCATGACCATCACTATGGTAAGAGAGTGCCTGGAAAGGCAGAAGGCTGAATGTGAGCATGGCCATCACTATGGTAAGGGAGTGTCTGGGAAAGCAGAAGGCAGAAGGTTGTACCTAGGCATGACCATCACTATGGCAAGGAAGTGCCTGGAAAGGCAGAAGGCTGAATGTGAGCATGGCCATCACTATGGTAAGGGAGTGTCTGGGAAGGCAGAAGGCAGAAGGTTGTACCTAGGCATGACCATCACTATGGCAGGAGAGTGCCTGGAAAGGCAGAAGGCTGAATGTGAGCATGGCCATCACTATGGTAAGGGAATGTCTGGGAAGGCAGAAGGCAGAAGGTTGTACCTAGGCATGACCATCACTATGGTAAGAGAGTGCCTGGAAAGGCAGAAGGCTGAATGTGAGCATGGCCATCACTATGGTAAGGGAGTGTCTGGGAAAGCAGAAGGCAGAAGGTTGTACCTAGGCATGACCATCACTATGGCAAGGGAGTGCCTGGAAAGGCAGAAGGCTGAATGTGAGCATGGCCATCACTATGGTAAGGGAGTGTCTGGGAAGGCAGAAGGCAGAAGGTTGTACCTAGGCATGACCATCACTATGGCAGGAGAGTGCCTGGAAAGGCAGAAGGCTGAATGTGAGCATGGCCATCACTATGGTAAGGGAGTGTCTGGGAAGGCAGAAGGCAGTAGGTTGTACCTAGGCATGACCATCACTATGGTAAGGGAGTGTCTGGGAAGGCGGAAGGCTGAATGTGAGCATGACCATCACTATGGTAAGAGAGTGCCTGGAAAGGCAGAAGGTAGAAGGTTGTACCTAGGCATGACCATCACTATGGCAAGGGAGTGTCTGGGAAGGCAGTAGGCTGTATGTGAGCATGACCATCACTATGGTAAGAGAGGGCCTGGAAAGGCAGAAGGCTGAATGTGAGCATGGCCATCACTATGGTAAGGGAGTGTCTGGGAAGGCAAAAGGCAGAAGGTTGTACCTAGGCATGACCATCACTATGGTAAGGGAGTGTCTAGGAAGGCAGAAGGCAGAAGGTTGTACCTAGGTATGACCATCACTATGGTAAGAGAGTGCCTGGAAAGGCAGAAGGCAGAAGGTTGTACCTAGACATGGCCATCACTATGCTAAGGGAGTGTCTGGGAAGGCAGAAGGCTGTACCTAGGCATGACCATCACTATGGCAAGGGAGTGGCTGGGAAGGCAGAAGGCTGAATGTGAGCATGGCCTTCACTATGGTAAGAGAGTGCCTGGAAAGGCAGAAGGTTGAATGTGAGCATGGCCATCACTATGGTAAGGGAGTGTCTGGGAAGGCAGAAGGTTGTACCTAGGCATGACCATCACTATGGCAAGGGAGTGTCTGGGAAGGCAGAAGGCTGAATGTGAGCATGGCCATCACTATGGTAAGAGAGTGTCTGGGAAGACAGAAGGCAGAAGGTTGTACCTAGGCATGACCATCACTATGGTAAGGGAGTGTCTGGGAAGGCAGAAGGTGGAAGGTTGTACCTAGGCATGACCATCACTATGGCAAGGGAGTGTCTCAGAAGGCAGTAGGCTGTATGTGAGCATGGCCATCATTATGGTAAGGGAGTGTCTCGGAAGGCAGTAGGCTGTATGTGAGCATGGCCATCACTATGGTAAGGGAGTGTCTCGGAAGGCAGTAGGCTGTATGTGAGCATGGCCATCACTATGGTAAGGGAGTGTCTGGGAAGGCAGAAGGCTGAATGTGAGCATGGCCGTCACTATGGTAAGGGAGTGTCTAGGAAGGCAGAAGGCAGAAGGCTGTACCTAGGCATGACCATCACTATGGCAAGGGAGTGTCTGGGAAGGCAGAAGGCTGAATGTGAGCATGGCCATCACTATGGTAAGGGAGTGACTGGGAAGGCAGAAGGTTGTACCTAGGCATGACCATCACTATGGCAAGGGAGTGTCTGGTAAGGCAGAAGGCTGAATGTGAGCATGGCCATCACTATGGTAAGGGAGTGTCTGGGAAGGCAGAAGGTTGTACCTAGGCATGACAATCACTATGGCAAGGGAGTGTCTGGGAAGGCAGAAGACTGAATGTGAGCATGGCCATCACTATGGTAAGGGAGTGTCTGGGAAGGCAGAAGGCAGAAGGTTGTACCTAGGCATGACCATCACTATGGCAAGGGAGTGTCTGGTAAGGCAGAAGGCTGAATGTGAGCATGGCCATCACTATGGTAAGGGAGTGTCTGGGAAGGCAGAAGGTTGTACCTAGGCATGACAATCACTATGGCAAGTGAGTGTCTGGTAAGGCAGAAGGCTGAATGTGAACATGGCCATCACTATGGTAAGGGAGTGTCTGGGAAGGCAGAAGGTTGTACCTAGGCATGACAATCACTATGGCAAGGGAGTGTCTGGGAAGGCAGAAGGCTGAATGTGAGCATGGCCATCACTATGGCAAGGGAGTGTCTGGGAAGGCAGTAGGCTGTATGTGGGCATGGCCATCACTATGGTGAGGGAGTGTTTGGGAAGGCAGTAGGCTGTATGTGAGCATGGCCATCACTATGGTAAGGGAGTGTCTGGGAAGGCAGAAGGCTGAATGTGAGCATGAGCATCACTATGGTAAGGGAGTATCTGGGAAGGCAGAAGAGTGTCTGGGAAGGCAGAAGGTTGTACCTAGGCATGACCATCACTATGGCAAGGGAGTGTCTGGTAAGGCGGAAGGCTGAATGTGAGCATGGCCATCACTATGGTAAGGGAGTGTCTGGGAAGGCAGAAAGATGTACCTAGGCATGACAATCACTATGGCAAGGGAGTGTCTGGGAAGGCAGAAGGCTGAATGTGAGCATGGCCATCACTATGGTAAGGGAGTGTCTGGGAAGGCAGAAGGCAGAAGGTTGTACCTAGGCATGACCATCACTATGGCAAGGGAGTGTCTGGTAAGGCAGAAGGCTGAATGTGAGCATGGCCATCACTATGGTAAGGGAGTGTCTGGGAAGGCAGAAGGTTGTACCTAGGCATGACAATCACTATGGCAAGGGAGTGTCTGGTAAGGCAGAAGGCTGAATGTGAGCATGGCCATCACTATGGTAAGAGAGTGCCTGGAAAGGCAGAAGGCTGAATGTGAGCATGGCCATCACTATGGTAAGGGAGTGTCTGGGAAGGCAGAAGGCTGAATGTGAGCATGACCATCACTATGGTAAGAGAGGGCCTGGAAAGGCAGAAGGCTGAATGTGAGCATGGCCATCACTATGGTAAGGGACTGTCTGGGAAGGCAGAAGGTAGAAGGTTGTACCTAGGCATGACCATCACTATGGCAAGAGAGTGCCTGGAAAGGCAGAAGGCTGAATGTGAGCATGGCCATCAATATGGTAAGGGAGTGTCTGGGAAGGCAGAAGGCTGTACCTAGGCGTGACCATCACTATGGTAAGCGAGTGCCTGGAAAGGCACAAGGCTGAATGTGAGCATGGCCATCACTATGGTAAGGGAGTGTCTGGGAAGGCAGAAGGTAGAAGGTTGTACCTAGGCATGACCATCACTATGGTAAGAGAGGGCCTGGAAAGGCAGAAGGCTGAATGTGAGCATGGCCATCACTATGGTAAGGGAGTGTCTGGGAAGGCAGAAGGTTGTACCTAGGCATGACCATCACTATGGCAAGGGAGTGTCTGGGAAGGCAGAAGGCTGAATGTGAGCATGGCCATCACTATGGTAAGGGAGTGTCTGGGAAGGCAGAAGGCAGAAGGTTGTACCTAGGCATGACCATCACTATGGTAAGGGAGTGTCTGGGAAGGCAGAAGGTGGAAGGTTGTACCTAGGCATGACCATCACTATGGCAAGGGAGTGTCTCGGAAGGCAGTAGGCTGTATGTGAGCATGGCCATCACTATGGTAAGGGAGTGTCTCGGAAGGCAGTAGGCTGTATGTGAGCATGGCCATCACTATGGTAAGGGAGTGTCTCGGAAGGCAGTAGGCTGTATGTGAGCATGGCCATCACTATGGTAAGGGAGTGTCTGGGAAGGCAGAAGGCTGAATGTGAGCATGGCCGTCACTATGGTAAGGGAGTGTCTAGGAAGGCAGAAGGCAGAAGGCTGTACCTAGGCATGACCATCACTATGGCAAGGGAGTGTCTGGGAAGGCAGAAGGCTGAATGTGAGCATGGCCATCACTATGGTAAGGGAGTGACTGGGAAGGCAGAAGGCAGAAGGTTGTACCTAGGCATGACCATCACTATGGCAAGGGAGTGTCTGGTAAGGCAGAAGGCTGAATGTGAGCATGGCCATCACTATGGTAAGGGAGGGTCTGGGAAGGCAGAAGGTTGTACCTAGGCATGACAATCACTATGGCAAGGGAGTGTCTGGGAAGGCAGAAGGCTGAATGTGAGCATGGCCATCACTATGGTAAGGGAGTGTCTGGGAAGGCAGAAGGCAGAAGGTTGTACCTAGGCATGACCATCACTATGGCAAGGGAGTGTCTGGTAAGGCAGAAGGCTGAATGTGAGCATGGCCATCACTATGGTAAGGGAGTGTCTGGGAAGGCAGAAGGTTGTACCTAGGCATGACAATCACTATGGCAAGGGAGTGTCTGGTAAGGCGGAAGGCTGAATGTGAGCATGGCCATCACTATGGTAAGGGAGTGTCTGGGAAGGCAGAAGGTTGTACCTAGGCATGACAATCACTATGGCAAGGGAGTGTCTGGGAAGGCAGAAGGCTGAATGTGAGCATGGCCATCACTATGGTAAGGGAGTGTCTCGGAAGGCAGAAGGCAGAAGGTTGTACCTAGGCATGGCCATCACTATGGTAAGGGAGTGTCTGGGAAGGCAGAAGGTTGTACCTAGGCATGACCATCACTATGGTAAGAGAGGGCCTGGAAAGGCAGAAGGCTGAATGTGAGCATAGCCATCACTATGGTAAGGGAGTGTCTGGGAAGGCAGACGGCAGAAGGTTGTACCTAGGCATGACCATCACTATGGTAAGAGAGGGCCTGGAAAAGCAGAAGGCTGAATGTGAGCATGGCCATCACTATGGTAAGGGAGTGTCTGGGAAGGCAGAAGGTTGTACCTAGGCATGACCATCACTATGGTAAGAGAGTGCCTGGAAAGGCAGAAGGCTGAATGTGAGCATGGCCATCACTATGGTAAGGGAGTGTCTGGGAAGGCAGAAGGCAGAAGGTTGTACCTAGGCATGACCATCACTGTGGTACGAGAGGGCCTGGAAAGGCAGAAGGCTGAATGTGAGCATGGCCATCACTATGGTAAGAGAGTGCCTGGAAAGGCAGAAGGCTGAATGTGAGCATGGCCATCACTATGGTAAGAGAGTGTCTGGGAAGGCAGAAGGCTGTACCTAGGCGTGACCATCACTATGGTAAGCAAGTGCCTGGAAAGGCAGAAGGCTGAATGTGAGCATGGCCATCACTATGGTAAGGGAGTGTCTGGAAAAGCAGAAGGTAGAAGGTTGTACCTAGGCATGACCATCACTATGGTAAGAGAGGGCCTGGAAAGTTAGAAGGCTGAATGTGAGCATGGCCATCACTATGGTAAGGGAGTGTCTGGAAAGGCAGAAGGCTGAATGTGAGCATGGCCATCACTATGGTAAGGGAGTGTCTGGGAAGGCAGAAGGCAGAAGGTTGTACCTGGGAATGACCATCACTATGGTAAGAGAGGGCCTGGAAAGGCAGAAGGCTGAATGTGAGCATGGCCATCACTATGGTAAGGGAGTGTCTGGGAAGGCAGAAGGCAGAAGGTTGTACCTAGGCATGACCATCACTATGGTAAGGGAGTGTCTAGGAAGGCAGAAGGCAGAAGGTTGTACCTAGGCATGACCATCACTATGGCAAGGGAGTGTCTGGGAAGGCAGTAGGCTGTATGTGAGCATGGCCATCACTATGGTAAGAGAGTGCCTGGAAAGGCAGAAGGCTGAATGTGAGCATGGCCATCACTATGGTAAGGGAGTGTCTGGGAAGGCAGAAGGCAGAAGGTTGTACCTAGGCATGACCCTCACTATGGTAAGAGAGGGCCTGGAAAGGCAGAAGGCTGAATGTGAGCATGGCCATCACTATGGTAAGGGAGTGTCCGGGAAGGCAGAAGGTAGAAGGTTGTACCTAGGCATGACCATCACTATGATAAGAGAGGACCTGGAAAGGCAGAAGGCTGAATGTGAGCATGGCCATCACTATGGTAAGGGAGTGTCTGGGAAAGCAGAAGGCAGAAGGTTGTACCTAGGCATGACCATCACTATGGCAAGGGAGTGTCTGGGAAGGCAGTAGGATGTATGTGAGCATGGCCATCACTATGGTAAGAGAATGCCTGGAAAGGCAGAAGGATGAATGTGAGCATGGCCATCACTATGGTAAGGGAGTGTCTGGGAAGGCAGAAGGCAGAAGGTTGTACCTAGGCATGACCATCACTATGGTAAGAGAGGGCCTGGAAAGGCAGAAGGCTGAATGTGAGCATGGCCATCACTATGGTAAGGGAATGTCTGGGAAGGCAGAAGGCAGAAGGTTGTACCTAGGCATGACCATCACTATGGTAAGAGAGTGCCTGGAAAGGCAGAAGGCTGAATGTGAGCATGGCCATCACTATGGTAAGGGAGTGTCTGGGAAAGCAGAAGGCAGAAGGTTGTACCTAGGCATGACCATCACTATGGCAAGGAAGTGCCTGGAAAGGCAGAAGGCTGAATGTGAGCATGGCCATCACTATGGTAAGGGAGTGTCTGGGAAGGCAGAAGGCAGAAGGTTGTACCTAGGCATGACCATCACTATGGCAGGAGAGTGCCTGGAAAGGCAGAAGGCTGAATGTGAGCATGGCCATCACTATGGTAAGGGAATGTCTGGGAAGGCAGAAGGCAGAAGGTTGTACCTAGGCATGACCATCACTATGGTAAGAGAGTGCCTGGAAAGGCAGAAGGCTGAATGTGAGCATGGCCATCACTATGGTAAGGGAGTGTCTGGGAAAGCAGAAGGCAGAAGGTTGTACCTAGGCATGGCCATCACTATGGCAAGGGAGTGCCTGGAAAGGCAGAAGGCTGAATGTGAGCATGGCCATCACTATGGTAAGGGAGTGTCTGGGAAGGCAGAAGGCAGAAGGTTGTACCTAGGCATGACCATCACTATGGCAGGAGAGTGCCTGGAAAGGCAGAAGGCTGAATGTGAGCATGGCCATCACTATGGTAAGGGAGTGTCTGGGAAGGCAGAAGGCAGTAGGTTGTACCTAGGCATGACCATCACTATGGTAAGGGAGTGTCTGGGAAGGCGGAAGGCTGAATGTGAGCATGACCATCACTATGGTAAGAGAGTGCCTGGAAAGGCAGAAGGTAGAAGGTTGTACCTAGGCATGACCATCACTATGGCAAGGGAGTGTCTGGGAAGGCAGTAGGCTGTATGTGAGCATGACCATCACTATGGTAAGAGAGGGCCTGGAAAGGCAGAAGGCTGAATGTGAGCATGGCCATCACTATGGTAAGGGAGTGTCTGGGAAGGCAAAAGGCAGAAGGTTGTACCTAGGCATGACCATCACTATGGTAAGGGAGTGTCTAGGAAGGCAGAAGGCAGAAGGTTGTACCTAGGTATGACCATCACTATGGTAAGAGAGTGCCTGGAAAGGCAGAAGGCAGAAGGTTGTACCTAGGCATGGCCATCACTATGCTAAGGGAGTGTCTGGGAAGGCAGAAGGCAGAAGGTTGTACCTAGGCATGACCATCACTATGGCAAGGGAGTGGCTGGGAAGGCAGAAGGCTGAATGTGAGCATGGCCTTCACTATGGTAAGAGAGTGCCTGGAAAGGCAGAAGGTTGAATGTGAGCATGGCCATCACTATGGTAAGGGAGTGTCTGGGAAGGCAGAAGGTTGTACCTAGGCATGACCATCACTATGGCAAGGGAGTGTCTGGGAAGGCAGAAGGCTGAATGTGAGCATGGCCATCACTATGGTAAGGGAGTGTCTGGGAAGGCAGAAGGCAGAAGGTTGTACCTAGGCATGACCATCACTATGGTAAGGGAGTGTCTGGGAAGGCAGAAGGTGGAAGGTTGTACCTAGGCATGACCATCACTATGGCAAGGGAGTGTCTCAGAAGGCAGTAGGCTGTATGTGAGCATGGCCATCACTATGGTAAGGGAGTGTCTCGGAAGGCAGTAGGCTGTATGTGAGCATGGCCATCACTATGGTAAGGGAGTGTCTCGGAAGGCAGTAGGCTGTATGTGAGCATGGCCATCACTATGGTAAGGGAGTGTCTGGGAAGGCAGAAGGCTGAATGTGAGCATGGCCGTCACTATGGTAAGGGAGTGTCTAGGAAGGCAGAAGGCTGTACCTAGGCATGACCATCACTATGGCAAGGGAGTGTCTGGGAAGGCAGAAGGCTGAATGTGAGCATGGCCATCACTATGGTAAGGGAGTGACTGGGAAGGCAGAAGGCAGAAGGTTGTACCTAGGCATGACCATCACTATGGCAAGGGAGTGTCTGGTAAGGCAGAAGGCTGAATGTGAGCATGGCCATCACTATGGTAAGGGAGTGTCTGGGAAGGCAGAAGGTTGTACCTAGGCATGACAATCACTATGGCAAGGGAGTGTCTGGGAAGGCAGAAGGCTGAATGTGAGCATGGCCATCACTATGGTAAGGGAGTGTCTGGGAAGGCAGAAGGCAGAAGGTTGTACCTAGGCATGACCATCAGTATGGCAAGGGAGTGTCTGGTAAGGCAGAAGGCTGAATGTGAGCATGGCCATCACTATGGTAAGGGAGTGTCTGGGAAGGCAGAAGGTTGTACCTAGGCATGACAATCACTATGGCAAGTGAGTGTCTGGTAAGGCAGAAGGCTGAATGTGAGCATGGCCATCACTATGGTAAGGGAGTGTCTGGGAAGGCAGAAGGTTGTACCTAGGCATGACAATCACTATGGCAAGGGAGTGTCTGGGAAGGCAGAAGGCTGAATGTGAGCATGGCCATCACTATGGCAAGGGAGTGTCTGGGAAGGCAGTAGGCTGTATGTGGGCATGGCCATCACTATGGTGAGGGAGTGTTTGGGAAGGCAGTAGGCTGTATGTGAGCATGGCCATCACTATGGTAAGGGAGTGTCTGGGAAGGCAGAAGGCTGAATGTGAGCATGAGCATCACTATGGTAAGGGAGTATCTGGGAAGGCAGAAGAGTGTCTGGGAAGGCAGAAGGTTGTACCTAGGCATGACCATCACTATGGCAAGGGAGTGTCTGGTAAGGCGGAAGGCTGAATGTGAGCATGGCCATCACTATGGTAAGGGAGTGTCTGGGAAGGCAGAAAGATGTACCTAGGCATGACAATCACTATGGCAAGGGAGTGTCTGGGAAGGCAGAAGGCTGAATGTGAGCATGGCCATCACTATGGTAAGGGAGTGTCTGGGAAGGCAGAAGGCAGAAGGTTGTACCTAGGCATGACCATCACTATGGCAAGGGAGTGTCTGGTAAGGCAGAAGGCTGAATGTGAGCATGGCCATCACTATGGTAAGGGAGTGTCTGGGAAGGCAGAAGGTTGTACCTAGGCATGACAATCACTATGGCAAGGGAGTGTCTGGTAAGGCAGAAGGCTGAATGTGAGCATGGCCATCACTATGGTAAGAGAGTGCCTGGAAAGGCAGAAGGCTGAATGTGAGCATGGCCATCACTATGGTAAGGGAGTGTCTGGGAAGGCAGAAGGCTGAATGTGAGCATGACCATCACTATGGTAAGAGAGGGCCTGGAAAGGCAGAAGGCTGAATGTGAGCATGGCCATCACTATGGTAAGGGACTGTCTGGGAAGGCAGAAGGTAGAAGGTTGTACCTAGGCATGACCATCACTATGGCAAGAGAGTGCCTGGAAAGGCAGAAGGCTGAATGTGAGCATGGCCATCAATATGGTAAGGGAGTGTCTGGGAAGGCAGAAGGCTGTACCTAGGCGTGACCATCACTATGGTAAGCGAGTGCCTGGAAAGGCACAAGGCTGAATGTGAGCATGGCCATCACTATGGTAAGGGAGTGTCTGGGAAGGCAGAAGGTAGAAGGTTGTACCTAGGCATGACCATCACTATGGTAAGAGAGGGCCTGGAAAGGCAGAAGGCTGAATGTGAGCATGGCCATCACTATGGTAAGGGAGTGTCTGGGAAGGCAGAAGGTTGTACCTAGGCATGACCATCACTATGGCAAGGGAGTGTCTGGGAAGGCAGAAGGCTGAATGTGAGCATGGCCATCACTATGGTAAGGGAGTGTCTGGGAAGGCAGAAGGCAGAAGGTTGTACCTAGGCATGACCATCACTATGGTAAGGGAGTGTCTGGGAAGGCAGAAGGTGGAAGGTTGTACCTAGGCATGACCATCACTATGGCAAGGGAGTGTCTCGGAAGGCAGTAGGCTGTATGTGAGCATGGCCATCACTATGGTAAGGGAGTGTCTCGGAAGGCAGTAGGCTGTATGTGAGCATGGCCATCACTATGGTAAGGGAGTGTCTCGGAAGGCAGTAGGCTGTATGTGAGCATGGCCATCACTATGGTAATGGAGTGTCTGGGAAGGCAGAAGGCTGAATGTGAGCATGGCCGTCACTATGGTAAGGGAGTATCTAGGAAGGCAGAAGGCAGAAGGCTGTACCTAGGCATGACCATCACTATGGCAAGGGAGTGTCTGGGAAGGCAGAAGGCTGAATGTGAGCATGGCCATCACTATGGTAAGGGAGTGACTGGGAAGGCAGAAGGCAGAAGGTTGTACCTAGGCATGACCATCACTATGGCAAGGGAGTGTCTGGTAAGGCAGAAGGCTGAATGTGAGCATGGCCATCACTATGGTAAGGGAGGGTCTGGGAAGGCAGAAGGTTGTACCTAGGCATGACAATCACTATGGCAAGGGAGTGTCTGGGAAGGCAGAAGGCTGAATGTGAGCATGGCCATCACTATGGTAAGGGAGTGTCTGGGAAGGCAGAAGGCAGAAGGTTGTACCTAGGCATGACCATCACTATGGCAAGGGAGTGTCTGGTAAGGCAGAAGGCTGAATGTGAGCATGGCCATCACTATGGTAAGGAAGTGTCTGGGAAGGCAGAAGGTTGTACCTAGGCATGACAATCACTATGGCAAGGGAGTGTCTGGTAAGACGGAAGGCTGAATGTGAGCATGGCCATCACTATGGTAAGGGAGTGTCTGGGAAGGCAGAAGGTTGTACCTAGGCATGACAATCACTATGGCAAGGGAGTGTCTGGGAAGGCAGAAGGCTGAATGTGAGCATGGCCATCACTATGGTAAGGGAGTGTCTGGGAAGGCAGAAGGCAGAAGGTTGTACCTAGGCATGGCCATCACTATGGCAAGGGAGTGTCTGGTAAGGCAGAAGGCTGAATGCGAGCATGGCCATCACTATGGTAAGGGAGTGTCTGGGAAGGCAGAAGGTTGTACCTAGGCATGACAATCACTATGGCAAGGGAGTGTCTGGTAAGGCAGAAGGCTGAATGTGAGCATGGCCATCACTATGGTAAGAGAGTGCCTGGAAAGGCAGAAGGCTGAATGTGAGCATGGCCATCACTATGGTAAGGGAGTGTCTGGGAAGGCAGAAGGCTGAATGTGAGCATGACCATCACTATGGTAAGAGAGGGCCTGGAAAGGCAGAAGGCTGAATGTGAGCATGGCCATCACTATGGTAAGGGAGTGTCTGGGAAGGCAGAAGGTAGAAGGTTGTACCTAGGCATGACCATCACTATGGCAAGAGAGTGCCTGGAAAGGCAGAAGGCTGAATGTGAGCATGGCCATCAATATGGTAAGGGAGTGTCTGGGAAGGCAGAAGGCTGTACCTAGGCGTGACCATCACTATGGTAAGCGAGTGCCTGGAAAGGCACAAGGCTGAATGTGAGCATGGCCATCACTATGGTAAGGGAGTGTCTGGGAAGGCAGAAGGTAGAAGGTTGTACCTAGGCATGACCATCACTATGGTAAGAGAGGGCCTGGAAAGGCAGAAGGCTGAATGTGAGCATGGCCATCACTATGGTAAGGGAGTCTCTGGGAAGGCAAAAGGCAGAAGGTTGTACCTAGGCATGACCATCACTATGGTAAGGGAGTGTCTAGGAAGGCAGAAGGCAAAAGGTTGTACCTAGGCATGACCATCACTATGGCAAGGGAGTGTCTGGGAAGGCAGTAGGCTGTATGTGAGCATGGCCATCACTATGGTAAGAGAGTGCCTGGAAAGGCAGAAGGCTGAATGTGAGCATGGCCATCACTATGGTAAGGGAGTGTCTGGGAAAGCAGAAGGCAGAAGGTTGTACCTAGGCATGACCATCACTAAGGTAAGAGAGGGCCTGGAAAGGCAGAAGGCTGAATGTGAGCATGGCCATCACTATGGTAAGGGAGTGTCTGGGAAGGCAGAAGGTAGAAGGTTGTACCTAGGCATGACCATCACTATGGTAAGAGAGGGCCTGGAAAGGCAGAAGGCTGAATGTGAGCATGGCCATCACTATGGTAAGAGAGTGTCTGGGAAGGCAAAAGGCAGAAGGTTGTACCTAGGCATGACCATCACTATGGTAAGGGAGTGTCTGGGAAGGCAGAAGGCTGTACTTAGGCGTGACCATCACTATGGTAAGAGAGTGCCTGGAAAGGCAGAAGGCTGAATGTGAGCATGGCCATCACTATGGTAAGGGAGTGTCTGGGAAGGCAGAAGGTAGAAGGTTGTACCTAGGCATGACCATCACTATGGTAAGAGAGGGCCTGGAAAGGCAGAAGGCTGAATGTGAGCATGGCCATCACTATGGTAAGGGAGTGTCTGGGAAGGCAAAAGGCAGAAGGTTGTACCTAGGCATGACCATCACTATGGTAAGGGAGTGTCTAGGAAGGCAGAAGGTTGTACCTAGGCATGACAATCACTATGGCAAGGGAGTGTCTGGGAAGGCAGAAGGCAGAAGGTTGTACCTAGGCATGACCATCACTATGGCAAGAGAGTGGCTGGAAAGGCAGAAGGCTGTATGTGAGCCTGGCCATCACTATGGTAAGGGAGTGTCTGGGAAGGCAGAAGGCTGAATGTGAGCATGACCATCACTATGGCAGGGGAATGCCTGGGAAGGCAGAAGGCAGAAGGTTGTACCTAGGCATGACCATCACGATGGCAAGGGAGTGTCTGGGAAGGCAGAAGGCTGAATGTGAGCATGACCATCACTATGGTAAGGGAGTGTCTGGGAAGGCAGAAGGCTGAATGTGAGCATGGCCATCACTATGGTAAGGGAGTGTCTGGGAAAGCAGAAGGCAGAAGGTTGTACCTAGGCATGACCATCACTATGGCAAGGGAGTATCTGGGAAGGCAGTAGGGTGTATGTGAGCATGGCCATCACTATGGTAAGAGAGTGCCTGGAAAGGCAGAAGGCTGAATGTGAGCATGGCCATCACTATGGTAAGGGAGTGTCTGGGAAAGCAGAAGGCAGAAGGTTGTACCTAGGCATGACCATCACTATGGCAAGGGAGTGTCTGGGAAGGCAGTAGGCTGTATGTGAGCATTGTTATGCAATACTAGAACCTTAGGCTAGTTACAATAACTCCCGATTGAATAGGTTTGGAGGTCTTACCTGAGCAGACTGATATGTTCAACGGGAAAGCAAATGCTGAGCTCAAGAATCTCCCCGACCAATGCGTCAACCTCTCAACCGGTAGGGAAACTCAGCGTGAGAAGTACGCACCAGTCAGGGAAACCCTCTGGGGAAGAAAACCCTGGTCGAGCGCAGGATCCGAAGATTGGAGTGTGGTTTGAGTGTGGTTCGCAGGCTGATGACTCCTATTCGATCATGGCGTTGAGTATCGGAAGACTGCTTCTGGAGAGGGGAGAGATGAGAAGCGAAGAGATGAATAGTAGCAGTACAGGAAGGGAAATGGGTAAAAACAGGCAGGAGACTGATTTCCCTGACCTCTTAACCAGCCGGATTAGAAATACCAGGAGAGAAGCCGAGAATACGGGACACAGAGAGTGGTAACTGGAACACTAGTCTGTAAGAAGAAAGTAAAGGTAAGTAGAATCAGATCCTAAAATACTCGAAGAAGGAAGGGACTTGGACGAGAGTTTTTGTTAATACCCAGAATGCAGTAACTCGAGAACTCTGAGGCAGCGTTTCAGAATGAGACGCTAGATGAATCCGGGGAATATGTATCTGCCAAGAATGCTGGATAGAGGATCTGGAAGGTCAAGAGAAGAGGGGTTAGTAATGGTAGAGGTAGAGGCTTTACGAAGGATTGAGATTGCCTAGTTGCGAACTCACGGAGCATCCGCTAGCACAGTAGCGACGCGAAGAGCTGGAAGTCTCCATGGCCTATGAAGAGTCACGTGAGCGGTACGCCGTACCTCTGGCGAACGTGAGAGGACTGGAACGGCAATAGCGGAACCGTTCGTACTGCGATCCACCATCTTGGAGGTACCATTCCGAACGGAACCGCAGAGCCGGCTTCTAGACCAAAGGGACCAGCGCTTCGTGAGTGTAACAGTATGCCCCCTTCTCCTGGGGGGCGACCCTGGTTTCCCTGGATGCAACCTAAAGAATCGTCGGACCAGACGTGGAGCATGAACTCCAGAGGCCGGCTCCCACGTTCTTTCTGCAGGGGAGTACCCCTTCCAGTCCACCAAGAACTGTAGCCTCCCCCTCCGATAACGGGAATCACAGATACTGGCGACTTCATATTCTGGACCAGTATCGGTAGAGATAGGAGGAGGAGGGGTACAATCCGACCGGTGAAATCGATCCGGTACTGTCAACCGAATCTGGGAGAGGTGAAAAACAGGATGAATCCGGGACCATGACGAGGGCAAATCGAGCTTGACTGCCGCAGAACCCACCATCGATAAGATCCTGAATGGACCGAAGAACCTAGGGGATAACTTGGAAGGGACCAAATGCCGGGGAAGAAAGCGAGAAGCCAACCAAACAGTATCTCCCGGGCTCAAAGGTGGGACGTCTTGGCGATGTTTATCAGCAGTCCGCTTGGCCCTATCTTGAGCCATTCGTAATGAGACTCTAGCCGATTTATGTCCTTCTTGTATTTCGGAAATAAGGCCATCCACTCCTGGACAACTAGAAGGGGATAAAGGGACAGAAGGAACAAAGGAAGGATGGAATCCATAAGTACAATGGAAAGGGCTAGTATGAAGGGCCGAATGAAGGGCATTGTTATATGCAAATTCGGCTAAAGGCAACAAGTCCAACCAATTGTCTTGGGCGGCTGATGTGAAACACCGTAGATAGGCCTCCAAGGTTTGGTTAAGGCGTTCCGTCTGTCCGTTCGTCTGTGGGTGATATCCCGAGCTGAGAGCCCGCTTGATTTCTAAGACTTGGCAAACCTTTTCCCAAAACTTGGAGGTGTATTGAGGGCCCCTATCGGAGACCACTGTGTCCGGTAGGCCATGTCTGGAGAAAATTTCAGAAAGGAAAATCTTAGACATTTCCCCAGCCCCAGGCAGCTTGTTCATGGGAGTGAAATGTGCCAATTTCGTAAGATAATCAATGGTGACCATTATGGCGGTCTTGTTGCGTGAGGGAGGAAGATCTACTATAAAGTCGGTAGAGATCACTTGCCAAGGTTTCTCTGGAATCGGCATCCGGGTGAGCAGCCCCAAAGGTGGAGTTCTGGGATTCTTGGATTGGGAACAAACGATGCAGGCTGCTACATAGTCCTGTACATCCTTGCGGACTTCCGGCCACCAAAAATATCTTAGCACTAGGTTCAAAGTGCCTTGAACGCCTCGATGCCCAGCGGCCCGAGAGTCGTGACACATTCGTAATACTTCATGCTGCAACTCTGAAGTAGGGATGAAGACTTGCGATTTGTGAAAGAAAAAGGAATCGTCCTGGGAAAGATGGTAAGTACTGGCTGTCTTCTTGCAGGCGTCAAGGTTAGAAACCGATGCAGTCCTCAATTCGCTTAAGAAGTCGGTGATGACAGCGATGAATCTTGCTTTGGGGAACAATTGTTCAGAGCTGAATTGGGAGACAGGAACGTCCTTACGAGAGAGAGCATCCGCCCTCTGGTTTTGTTTTCCTGGAAGAATAGTGAATTCGATCCGGAATGGAAGGAAGAAATACGCCCAACGTGCTTGTCGGCTGTTGGTTGTATGTGCATTCTGTAGGACCCTGAGATTTTGATGATCTGTTCGTACCACTACAGGAAAGGGTGAACCTAGTAACAAGTGTCTCCACTCTTCAAACGCCCTTTTTATAGCCAACAATTCTTTTTCGAGCACAGAGTAGTTCTGTTCCGAAGCATTGAAGGTTTTAGAAAGATATGCAACTGGTCTTTCATCTCTTTGGTCGGTTTGTTGGAGTAAGACCGCGCCCAGAGCATGATGAGATGCATCAGTTTCCACAAAAAACTGTTTATTCTGGTCGGGGGTAATCAAACAGGATGCAGAAGTGAACAAGGATTTAAGTGTTTGAAATGCAGAATCGGTGGATTTATCCCAAACAAACGGAATTCCCTTCTTTAACAGTCGAGTCAGGGGCAGAATAATATCCGAAAAGTTAGGGATGAATTTCCTATAGAAATTAGCAAAACCTAAAAACCGTTGGATCTCCTTAACGTTAGAAGGTATGGGCCAATCAACCACAGCGGAGATCTTTTTTGGATCCATGGAAATGCCTTGGGCTGACATCACAAACCCGAGATAGGTTACCTGTCTTTGGTGAAATTCACATTTAGATGCTTTACAGTACAGCTGATTTGACTGCAGTCGTTTGAGTACAGTTTCTACATGTATCAGGTGTTCTTCTTGAGAGTAGGAGTATACTAAGATGTCGTCTAAGTAGATGATTACAAAATGGAATAGAATATCTGCGAACAGATGGTCCATGAAACGCTGGAACACAGCAGGTGCGTTCACCAATCCAAAAGGCATGACGTGATACTCAAAATGCCCAAATGGGGTTCGAAATGCTGTCTTCCATTCGTCTCCAGGGGCAATCCGGATGAGATGGTATGCTCCGCGAAGGTCCAGTTTAGTATAAAAGGAAGCTCCTCGGACTGCCTCCAAGATGTCAGGGATTAAAGGCATAGGATATTTATCTGCCACTGTGATTTTGTTAAGACCCCTGTAGTCAATACAAGGTCGAAGTTCATTAGTCTCCTTCTTTGGAATGAAGAAGAGAGAGGCTCCGGCCGGGGAAACCGACTCAGTAATGAGCCCGTTCCTTAAATTGGTTTGGAGATATTCTTTGAGGACTACCTTTTCTTGTTGGGAAAGGACATACATCCTCCCAAACGGGATAGGTTTGTCCGGAAGAAGTTCAATGTGACAGTCATCTCTTCTATGAGGCGGTAGAGTAGGGAACTGGGGATTGGAAAAGACAGACTGATACTTAGAATAGCATTCCGGAACAATCTCCAAGTTGTTTATTGAGGATACTGGTGAAGGGATCGAGTTTTCAGTCGGGATGTAGATGCCAACTGATTCCTTGGCTAAACAATGGCTGACACAGTATTCCGAGCCGAGGAAAAGAGTACCTGCTGTCCAATTTATAAAGGGGTTATGTCTCCTTAACCAGGGGAGACCCAATATAATGGGGAAATGGGCTGCCTTGATTAAATCGAAAGATAAGGTCTCTTTATGAGAGGCAATTTGACAGACAACAGGTTCTGTCTGTTCTCGGATAGGACCAGAACTTAGTGGATGTCCGTCCACTCCTTGAATAGGAGTGACCATCGCTTTGGGTATACAGTTAATTCCATGTTTATTGGCCCATTGGTCATCAATGAAATTCCCTGCAGCACCGCAATCTATCAGAGCAGGTATGTTCTGTACCATCTGAGTGTGAAAAACAAGAGTAACAGAAATAATAACCATGTTTTGAGTGGTTGCTACTGAGTCCAGATTTACAGGGATTCTCTTCGGGGAATCAGAATCTTGCGCCCCTACCGTTGTTCCCCCTGCGGTAGGGCTTTGAAGTTTCCCGACCCCTTGGCTGGAGTGCGTCGGGGGGGAACTAAAGGACAATCTCGTAACTTATGAGACGAAGCTCCGCAATACATGCATAGTCCCATACTCTTCCTTCTCTCTTTCTCACCTATCGATAGGGGCCCTCTCACTGTTCCTATTTGCATAGGCTCGTCTGAAGTGATAGCTTTATTTGTTACGGGGGGATAATCGAGTTGAGATCGTATGCCTCTAGTTTTCTTCTTTTCAAAAGAACGTTCATGTAAGCGGTAATCGATTTGCATGATGAGTGTGATCATATCCGCTAGATTTGCCGGACGCGGAACCTTAGCTACCTCATCCTTTAATTCGTCTGAAAGTCCTCGTCGGAATAAGGTGAGCAACCCATCGTCTGGCCATCCTGACTCAGAGGAAAGCTGTTTGAAGAGAGTGATATAGGTAAGTAGGTCTTTGTTACCTTGTCTAAGATCTAACAGTCTTTCTTGCGTGGATACCGAGATCTCTTGTCTACTAAACATTGCTTTCAAACTGTTGGTGAAAGCAGAATAAGAGTCCAAGATCACATTATTAGAGGTCACTAAAGGTGTAGCCCAGGCCAAAGCAGGTCCGGCCAAATGAGAAATCACAAAGCCAATCTTATCTTTGTCTGTTGGAAAGAAGCGGGACTTGAAGGTAAATTGCACAGTGCAGCTATCAAGAAACTCCTTGAGTTTGTGTGGGTCTCCGTCAAACTTGCCTGTATTCAAACATACTGGAGGAGAGTCTGAGAAGGCACGAGTAACCTGTTGTCGTAATTGGGCATTATCCTGTTTAAGAGCTTGTATCTCTAGGGACATTGATTGCATGGCGGCAATTAGTTGTTGCATTTGCTGTTCCATTGAATCACAGTCTGCCGTAGCCTTATTTTATATTTTTATTTTGGGCGTCGCTAACTGTTATGCAATACTAGAACCTTAGGCTAGTTACAATAACTCCCGATTGAATAGGTTTGGAGGTCTTACCTGAGCAGACTGATATGTTCAACGGGAAAGCAAATGCTGAGCTCAAGAATCTCCCCGACCAATGCGTCAACCTCTCAACCGGTAGGGAAACTCAGCGTGAGAAGTACGCACCAGTCAGGGAAACCCTCTGGGGAAGAAAACCCTGGTCGAGCGCAGGATCCGAAGATTGGAGTGTGGTTTGAGTGTGGTTCGCAGGCTGATGACTCCTATTCGATCATGGCGTTGAGTATCGGAAGACTGCTTCTGGAGAGGGGAGAGATGAGAAGCGAAGAGATGAATAGTAGCAGTACAGGAAGGGAAATGGGTAAAAACAGGCAGGAGACTGATTTCCCTGACCTCTTAACCAGCCGGATTAGAAATACCAGGAGAGAAGCCGAGAATACGGGACACAGAGAGTGGTAACTGGAACACTAGTCTGTAAGAAGAAAGTAAAGGTAAGTAGAATCAGATCCTAAAATACTCGAAGAAGGAAGGGACTTGGACGAGAGTTTTTGTTAATACCCAGAATGCAGTAACTCGAGAACTCTGAGGCAGCGTTTCAGAATGAGACGCTAGATGAATCCGGGGAATATGTATCTGCCAAGAATGCTGGATAGAGGATCTGGAAGGTCAAGAGAAGAGGGGTTAGTAATGGTAGAGGTAGAGGCTTTACGAAGGATTGAGATTGCCTAGTTGCGAACTCACGGAGCATCCGCTAGCACAGTAGCGACGCGAAGAGCTGGAAGTCTCCATGGCCTATGAAGAGTCACGTGAGCGGTACGCCGTACCTCTGGCGAACGTGAGAGGACTGGAACGGCAATAGCGGAACCGTTCGTACTGCGATCCACCATCTTGGAGGTACCATTCCGAACGGAACCGCAGAGCCGGCTTCTAGACCAAAGGGACCAGCGCTTCGTGAGTGTAACAAGCATGGCTATCACTATGGTAAGAGAGTGTCTGGGAAGGCAGAAGGTTGTACCTAGGCATGACCATCACTATGGTAAGAGAGTGTCTGGGAAGGCAGACGGTTGTACCTAGGCATGACCATCACTATGGTAAGAGAGTGTCTGGGAAGGCAGTAGGCTGTATGTGAGCATGGCCATCACTATGGTAAGAGAGTGCCTGGAAAGGCAGAAGGCTGAATGTGAGCATGGCCATCACTATGGTAAGGGAGTGTCTGGGAAAGCAGAAGGCAGAAGGTTGTACCTAGGCATGACCATCACTATGGCAAGGGAGTGTCATGGAAGGCAGTAGGCTGTATGTGAGCATGGCCATCACTATGGTAAGAGAGTGCCTGGAAAGGCAGAAGGCTGAATGTGAGCATGGCCATCACTATGGTAAGGGAGTGTCTGGGAAGGCAGAAGGCTGAATGTGAGCATGACCATCACTATGGTAAGAGAGGGCCTGGAAAGGCAGAAGGCTGAATGTGAGCATGGCCATCACTATGGTAAGGGAGTGTCTGGGAAGGCAGAAGGTAGAAGGTTGTACCTAGGCATGACCATCACTATGGTAAGAGAGGGCCTGGAAAGGCAGAAGGCTGAATGTGAGCATGGCCATCACTATGGTAAGGGAGTGTCTGGGAAGGCAAAAGGCAGAAGGTTGTACCTAGGCATGACCATCACTATGGTAAGGGAGTGTCTAGGAAGGCAGAAGGCAGAAGGTTGTACCTAGGCATGACCATCACTATGGCAAGGGAATGTCTGGGAAGGCAGTAGGCTGTATGTAAGCATGGCCATCACTATGGTAAGAGAGTGCCTGGAAAGGCAGAAGGCTGAAATTGAGCATGGCCATCACTATGGTAAGGGAGTGTCTGGGAAGGCAGAAGGTTGTACCTAGGCATGACCATCACTATGGTAAGAGAGGGCCTGGAAAGGCAGAAGGCTGAATGTGAGCATGGCCATCAATATGGTAAGGGAGTGTCTGGGAAAGCAGAAGGCAGAAGGTTGTACCTAGGCATGACCATCACTATGGCAAGCGAGTGTCTGGGAAGGCAGTAGGCTGTATGTGAGCAAGGCCATCACTATGGTAAGAGAGTGCCTGGAAAGGCAGAAGGCTGAATGTGAGCATGGCCATCACTATGGTAAGGGAGTGTCTGGGAAGGCAGATGGTTGTACCTAGGCATGACCATCACTATGGTAAGAGAGGGCCTGGAAAGGCAGAAGGCTGAATGTGAGCATGGCCATCACTATGGTAAGGGAGTGTCTGGGAAGGCAGAAGGTTGTACCTAGGCATGACCATCACTATGGTAAGAGAGGGCCTGGAAAGGCAGAAGGCTGAATGTGAGCATAGCCATCACTATGGTAAGGGAGTGTCTGGGAAGGCAGACGGCAGAAGGTTGTACCTAGGCATGACCATCACTATGGTAAGAGAGGGCCTGGAAAAGCAGAAGGCTGAATGTGAGCATGACCATCACTATGGTAAGAGAGGGCCTGGAAAGGCAGAAGGCTGAATGTGAGCATGGCCATCACTATGGTAAGGGAGTGTCTGGGAAGGCAGAAGGCAGAAGGTTGTACCTAGGCATGACCATCACTGTGGTAAGAGAGGGCCTGGAAAGGCAGAAGGCTGAATGTGAGCATGGCCATCACTATGGTAAGAGAGTGCCTGGAAAGGCAGAAGGCTGAATGTGAGCATGGCCATCACTATGGTAAGAGAGTGTCTGGGAAGGCAGAAGGCTGTACCTAGGCGTGACCATCACTATGGTAAGCAAGTGCCTGGAAAGGCAGAAGGCTGAATGTGAGCATGGCCATCACTATGGTAAGGGAGTGTCTGGAAAGGCAGAAGGTAGAAGGTTGTACCTAGGCATGACCATCACTATGGTAAGAGAGGGCCTGGAAAGTTAGAAGGCTGAATGTGAGCATGGCCATCACTATGGTAAGGGAGTGTCTGGAAAGGCAGAAGGCTGAATGTGAGCATGGCCATCACTATGGTAAGGGAGTGTCTGGGAAGGCAGAAGGCAGAAGGTTGTACCTGGGAATGACCATCACTATGGTAAGAGAGGGCCTGGAAAGGCAGAAGGCTGAATGTGAGCATGGCCATCACTATGGTAAGGGAGTGTCTGGGAAGGCAGAAGGCAGAAGGTTGTACCTAGGCATGACCATCACTATGGTAAGGGAGTGTCTAGGAAGGCAGAAGGCAGAAGGTTGTACCTAGGCATGACCATCACTATGGCAAGGGAGTGTCTGGGAAGGCAGTAGGCTGTATGTGAGCATGGCCATCACTATGGTAAGAGAGTGCCTGGAAAGGCAGAAGGCTGAATGTGAGCATGGCCATCACTATGGTAAGGGAGTGTCTGGGAAGGCAGAAGGCAGAAGGTTGTACCTAGGCATGACCATCACTATGGTAAGAGAGGGCCTGGAAAGGCAGAAGGCTGAATGTGAGCATGGCCATCACTATGGTAAGGGAGTGTCCGGGAAGGCAGAAGGTAGAAGGTTGTACCTAGGCATGACCATCACTATGATAAGAGGACCTGGAAAGGCAGAAGGCTGAATGTGAGCATGGCCATCACTATGGTAAGGGAGTGTCTGGGAAAGCAGAAGGCAGAAGGTTGTACCTAGGCATGACCATCACTATGGCAAGGGAGTGTCTGGGAAGGCAGTAGGATGTATGTGAGCATGGCCATCACTATGGTAAGAGAATGCCTGGAAAGGCAGAAGGCTGAATGTGAGCATGGCCATCACTATGGTAAGGGAGTGTCTGGGAAGGCAGAAGGCAGAAGGTTGTACCTAGGCATGACCATCACTATGGTAAGAGAGGGCCTGGAAAGGCAGAAGGCTGAATGTGAGCATGGCCATCACTATGGTAAGGGAATGTCTGGGAAGGCAGAAGGCAGAAGGTTGTACCTAGGCATGACCATCACTATGGTAAGAGAGTGCCTGGAAAGGCAGAAGGCTGAATGTGAGCATGGCCATCACTATGGTAAGGGAGTGTCTGGGAAAGCAGAAGGCAGAAGGTTGTACCTAGGCATGACCATCACTATGGCAAGGAAGTGCCTGGAAAGGCAGAAGGCTGAATGTGAGCATGGCCATCACTATGGTAAGGGAGTGTCTGGGAAGGCAGAAGGCAGAAGGTTGTACCTAGGCATGACCATCACTATGGCAGGAGAGTGCCTGGAAAGGCAGAAGGCTGAATGTGAGCATGGCCATCACTATGGTAAGGGAATGTCTGGGAAGGCAGAAGGCAGAAGGTTGTACCTAGGCATGACCATCACTATGGTAAGAGAGTGCCTGGAAAGGCAGAAGGCTGAATGTGAGCATGGCCATCACTATGGTAAGGGAGTGTCTGGGAAAGCAGAAGGCAGAAGGTTGTACCTAGGCATGACCATCACTATGGCAAGGGAGTGCCTGGAAAGGCAGAAGGCTGAATGTGAGCATGGCCATCACTATGGTAAGGGAGTGTCTGGGAAGGCAGAAGGCAGAAGGTTGTACCTAGGCATGACCATCACTATGGCAGGAGAGTGCCTGGAAAGGCAGAAGGCTGAATGTGAGCATGGCCATCACTATGGTAAGGGAGTGTCTGGGAAGGCAGAAGGCAGTAGGTTGTACCTAGGCATGACCATCACTATGGTAAGGGAGTGTCTGGGAAGGCGGAAGGCTGAATGTGAGCATGACCATCACTATGGTAAGAGAGTGCCTGGAAAGGCAGAAGGTAGAAGGTTGTACCTAGGCATGACCATCACTATGGCAAGGGAGTGTCTGGGAAGGCAGTAGGCTGTATGTGAGCATGACCATCACTATGGTAAGAGAGGGCCTGGAAAGGCAGAAGGCTGAATGTGAGCATGGCCATCACTATGGTAAGGGAGTGTCTGGGAAGGCAAAAGGCAGAAGGTTGTACCTAGGCATGACCATCACTATGGTAAGGGAGTGTCTAGGAAGGCAGAAGGCAGAAGGCAGAAGGTTGTACCTAGGTATGACCATCACTATGGTAAGAGAGTGCCTGGAAAGGCAGAAGGCAGAAGGTTGTACCTAGACATGGCCATCACTATGCTAAGGGAGTGTCTGGGAAGGCAGAAGGCTGTACCTAGGCATGACCATCACTATGGCAAGGGAGTGGCTGGGAAGGCAGAAGGCTGAATGTGAGCATGGCCTTCACTATGGTAAGAGAGTGCCTGGAAAGGCAGAAGGTTGAATGTGAGCATGGCCATCACTATGGTAAGGGAGTGTCTGGGAAGGCAGAAGGTTGTACCTAGGCATGACCATCACTATGGCAAGGGAGTGTCTGGGAAGGCAGAAGGCTGAATGTGAGCATGGCCATCACTATGGTAAGGGAGTGTCTGGGAAGGCAGAAGGCAGAAGGTTGTACCTAGGCATGACCATCACTATGGTAAGGGAGTGTCTGGGAAGGCAGAAGGTGGAAGGTTGTACCTAGGCATGACCATCACTATGGCAAGGGAGTGTCTCAGAAGGCAGTAGGCTGTATGTGAGCATGGCCATCATTATGGTAAGGGAGTGTCTCGGAAGGCAGTAGGCTGTATGTGAGCATGGCCATCACTATGGTAAGGGAGTGTCTCGGAAGGCAGTAGGCTGTATGTGAGCATGGCCATCACTATGGTAAGGGAGTGTCTGGGAAGGCAGAAGGCTGAATGTGAGCATGGCCGTCACTATGGTAAGGGAGTGTCTAGGAAGGCAGAAGGCAGAAGGCTGTACCTAGGCATGACCATCACTATGGCAAGGGAGTGTCTGGGAAGGCAGAAGGCTGAATGTGAGCATGGCCATCACTATGGTAAGGGAGTGACTGGGAAGGCAGAAGGTTGTACCTAGGCATGACCATCACTATGGCAAGGGAGTGTCTGGTAAGGCAGAAGGCTGAATGTGAGCATGGCCATCACTATGGTAAGGGAGTGTCTGGGAAGGCAGAAGGTTGTACCTAGGCATGACAATCACTATGGCAAGGGAGTGTCTGGGAAGGCAGAAGACTGAATGTGAGCATGGCCATCACTATGGTAAGGGAGTGTCTGGGAAGGCAGAAGGCAGAAGGTTGTACCTAGGCATGACCATCACTATGGCAAGGGAGTGTCTGGTAAGGCAGAAGGCTGAATGTGAGCATGGCCATCACTATGGTAAGGGAGTGTCTGGGAAGGCAGAAGGTTGTACCTAGGCATGACAATCACTATGGCAAGTGAGTGTCTGGTAAGGCAGAAGGCTGAATGTGAACATGGCCATCACTATGGTAAGGGAGTGTCTGGGAAGGCAGAAGGTTGTACCTAGGCATGACAATCACTATGGCAAGGGAGTGTCTGGGAAGGCAGAAGGCTGAATGTGAGCATGGCCATCACTATGGCAAGGGAGTGTCTGGGAAGGCAGTAGGCTGTATGTGGGCATGGCCATCACTATGGTGAGGGAGTGTTTGGGAAGGCAGTAGGCTGTATGTGAGCATGGCCATCACTATGGTAAGGGAGTGTCTGGGAAGGCAGAAGGCTGAATGTGAGCATGAGCATCACTATGGTAAGGGAGTATCTGGGAAGGCAGAAGAGTGTCTGGGAAGGCAGAAGGTTGTACCTAGGCATGACCATCACTATGGCAAGGGAGTGTCTGGTAAGGCGGAAGGCTGAATGTGAGCATGGCCATCACTATGGTAAGGGAGTGTCTGGGAAGGCAGAAAGATGTACCTAGGCATGACAATCACTATGGCAAGGGAGTGTCTGGGAAGGCAGAAGGCTGAATGTGAGCATGGCCATCACTATGGTAAGGGAGTGTCTGGGAAGGCAGAAGGCAGAAGGTTGTACCTAGGCATGACCATCACTATGGCAAGGGAGTGTCTGGTAAGGCAGAAGGCTGAATGTGAGCATGGCCATCACTATGGTAAGGGAGTGTCTGGGAAGGCAGAAGGTTGTACCTAGGCATGACAATCACTATGGCAAGGGAGTGTCTGGTAAGGCAGAAGGCTGAATGTGAGCATGGCCATCACTATGGTAAGAGAGTGCCTGGAAAGGCAGAAGGCTGAATGTGAGCATGGCCATCACTATGGTAAGGGAGTGTCTGGGAAGGCAGAAGGCTGAATGTGAGCATGACCATCACTATGGTAAGAGAGGGCCTGGAAAGGCAGAAGGCTGAATGTGAGCATGGCCATCACTATGGTAAGGGACTGTCTGGGAAGGCAGAAGGTAGAAGGTTGTACCTAGGCATGACCATCACTATGGCAAGAGAGTGCCTGGAAAGGCAGAAGGCTGAATGTGAGCATGGCCATCAATATGGTAAGGGAGTGTCTGGGAAGGCAGAAGGCTGTACCTAGGCGTGACCATCACTATGGTAAGCGAGTGCCTGGAAAGGCACAAGGCTGAATGTGAGCATGGCCATCACTATGGTAAGGGAGTGTCTGGGAAGGCAGAAGGTAGAAGGTTGTACCTAGGCATGACCATCACTATGGTAAGAGAGGGCCTGGAAAGGCAGAAGGCTGAATGTGAGCATGGCCATCACTATGGTAAGGGAGTGTCTGGGAAGGCAGAAGGTTGTACCTAGGCATGACCATCACTATGGCAAGGGAGTGTCTGGGAAGGCAGAAGGCTGAATGTGAGCATGGCCATCACTATGGTAAGGGAGTGTCTGGGAAGGCAGAAGGCAGAAGGTTGTACCTAGGCATGACCATCACTATGGTAAGGGAGTGTCTGGGAAGGCAGAAGGTGGAAGGTTGTACCTAGGCATGACCATCACTATGGCAAGGGAGTGTCTCGGAAGGCAGTAGGCTGTATGTGAGCATGGCCATCACTATGGTAAGGGAGTGTCTCGGAAGGCAGTAGGCTGTATGTGAGCATGGCCATCACTATGGTAAGGGAGTGTCTCGGAAGGCAGTAGGCTGTATGTGAGCATGGCCATCACTATGGTAAGGGAGTGTCTGGGAAGGCAGAAGGCTGAATGTGAGCATGGCCGTCACTATGGTAAGGGAGTGTCTAGGAAGGCAGAAGGCAGAAGGCTGTACCTAGGCATGACCATCACTATGGCAAGGGAGTGTCTGGGAAGGCAGAAGGCTGAATGTGAGCATGGCCATCACTATGGTAAGGGAGTGACTGGGAAGGCAGAAGGCAGAAGGTTGTACCTAGGCATGACCATCACTATGGCAAGGGAGTGTCTGGTAAGGCAGAAGGCTGAATGTGAGCATGGCCATCACTATGGTAAGGGAGGGTCTGGGAAGGCAGAAGGTTGTACCTAGGCATGACAATCACTATGGCAAGGGAGTGTCTGGGAAGGCAGAAGGCTGAATGTGAGCATGGCCATCACTATGGTAAGGGAGTGTCTGGGAAGGCAGAAGGCAGAAGGTTGTACCTAGGCATGACCATCACTATGGCAAGGGAGTGTCTGGTAAGGCAGAAGGCTGAATGTGAGCATGGCCATCACTATGGTAAGGGAGTGTCTGGGAAGGCAGAAGGTTGTACCTAGGCATGACAATCACTATGGCAAGGGAGTGTCTGGTAAGGCGGAAGGCTGAATGTGAGCATGGCCATCACTATGGTAAGGGAGTGTCTGGGAAGGCAGAAGGTTGTACCTAGGCATGACAATCACTATGGCAAGGGAGTGTCTGGGAAGGCAGAAGGCTGAATGTGAGCATGGCCATCACTATGGTAAGGGAGTGTCTCGGAAGGCAGAAGGCAGAAGGTTGTACCTAGGCATGGCCATCACTATGGTAAGGGAGTGTCTGGGAAGGCAGAAGGTTGTACCTAGGCATGACCATCACTATGGTAAGAGAGGGCCTGGAAAGGCAGAAGGCTGAATGTGAGCATAGCCATCACTATGGTAAGGGAGTGTCTGGGAAGGCAGACGGCAGAAGGTTGTACCTAGGCATGACCATCACTATGGTAAGAGAGGGCCTGGAAAAGCAGAAGGCTGAATGTGAGCATGGCCATCACTATGGTAAGGGAGTGTCTGGGAAGGCAGAAGGTTGTACCTAGGCATGACCATCACTATGGTAAGAGAGTGCCTGGAAAGGCAGAAGGCTGAATGTGAGCATGGCCATCACTATGGTAAGGGAGTGTCTGGGAAGGCAGAAGGCAGAAGGTTGTACCTAGGCATGACCATCACTGTGGTACGAGAGGGCCTGGAAAGGCAGAAGGCTGAATGTGAGCATGGCCATCACTATGGTAAGAGAGTGCCTGGAAAGGCAGAAGGCTGAATGTGAGCATGGCCATCACTATGGTAAGAGAGTGTCTGGGAAGGCAGAAGGCTGTACCTAGGCGTGACCATCACTATGGTAGGAGAGTGCCTGGAAAGGCAGAAGGCTGAATGTGAACATGGCCATCACTATGGTAAGGGAGTGTCTGGGAAGGCAGAAGGTAGAAGGTTGTACCTAGGCATGACCATCACTATGGTAAGAGAGGGCCTGGAAAGGCAGAAGGCTGAATGTGAGCATGGCCATCACTATGGTAAGGGAGTGTCTGGGAAGGCAAAAGGCAGAAGGTTGTACCTAGGCATGACCATCACTATGGTAAGGGAGTGTCTAGGAAGGCAGAAGGCAGAAGGTTGTACCTAGGCATGACCATCACTATGGCAAGGGAGTGTCTAGGAAGGCAGAAGGCAGAAGGTTGTACCTAGGCATGACCATCACTATGGCAAGGGAGTGTCTGGGAAGGCAGTAGGCTGTATGTGAGCATGGCCATCACTATGGTAAGAGAGTGCCTGGAAAGGCAGAAGGCTGAATGTGAGCATGGCCATCACTATGGTAAGGGAGTGTCTGGGAAGGCAGAAGGCAGAAGGTTGTACCTAGGCATGACCATCACTATGGTAAGGGAGTGTCTAAGAAGGCAGAAGGTTGTACCTAGGCATGACCATCACTATGGCAAGGGAGTGTCTGGGAAGGCAGTAGGCTGTATGTGAGCATGGCCATCACTATGGTAAGAGAGTTCCTGGAAAGGCAGAAGGCTGAATGTGAGCATGGCCATCACTATGGTAAGGGAGTGTCTGGGAAGGCAGAAGGCAGAAGGTTGTACCTAGGCATGACCATCACTATGGTAAGGGAGTGTCTAGGAAGGCAGAAGGCAGAAGGTTGTACCTAGGCATGACCATCACTATGGCAAGGGAGTGTCTGGGAAGGCAGTAGGCTGTATGTGAGCATGGCCATCACTATGGTAAGAGAGTGCCTGGAAAGGCAGACGGCTGAATGTGAGCATGGCCATCACTATGGTAAGGGAGTGTCTGGGAAGGCAGAAGGCAGAAGGTTGTACCTACGCATGACCATCACTATGGTAAGAGAGGGCCTGGAAAGGCAGAAGGCTGAATGTGAGCATGGCCATCACTATGGTAAGGGAGTGTCTGGGAAGGCAGAAGGTAGAAGGTTGTACCTAGGCATGACCATCACTATGGTAAGAGAGGGCCTGGAAAGGCAGAAGGCTGAATGTGAGCATGGCCATCACTATGGTAAGAGAGTGTCTGGGAAGGCAAAAGGCAGAAGGTTGTACCTAGGCATGACCATCACTATGGTAAGGGAGTGTCTGGGAAGGCAGAAGGCTGTACCTAGGCGTGACCATCACTATGGTAAGAGAGTGCCTGGAAAGGCAGAAGGCTGAATGTGAGCATGGCCATCACTATGGTAAGGGAGTGTCTGGGAAGGCAGAAGGTAGAAGGTTGTACCTAGGCATGACCATCACTATGGTAAGAGAGGGCCTGGAAAGGCAGAAGGCTGAATGTGAGCATGGCCATCACTATGGTAAGGGAGTGTCTGGGAAGGCAAAAGGCAGAAGGTTGTACCTAGGCATGACCATCACTATGGTAAGGGAGTGTCTAGGAAGGCAGAAGGCAGAAGGTTGTACCTAGGCATGACCATCACTATGGCAAGGGAATGTCTGGGAAGGCAGTAGGCTGTATGTAAGCATGGCCATCACTATGGTAAGAGAGTGCCTGGAAAGGCAGAAGGCTGAAATTGAGCATGGCCATCACTATGGTAAGGGAGTGTCTGGGAAGGCAGAAGGCAGAAGGTTGTACCTAGGCATGACCATCACTATGGTAAGAGAGGGCCTGGAAAGGCAGAAGGCTGAATGTGAGCATGGCCATCAATATGGTAAGGGAGTGTCTGGGAAAGCAGAAGGCAGAAGGTTGTACCTAGGCATGACCATCACTATGGCAAGGGAGTGTCTGGGAAGGCAGTAGGCTGTATGTGAGCAAGGCCATCACTATGGTAAGAGAGTGCCTGGAAAGGCAGAAGGCTGAATGTGAGCATGGCCATCACTATGGTAAGGGAGTGTCTGGGAAGGCAGATGGTTGTACCTAGGCATGACCATCACTATGGTAAGAGAGGGCCTGGAAAGGCAGAAGGCTGAATGTGAGCATGGCCATCACTATGGTAAGGGAGTGTCTGGGAAGGCAGAAGGTTGTACCTAGGCATGACCATCACTATGGTAAGAGAGGGCCTGGAAAGGCAGAAGGCTGAATGTGAGCATAGCCATCACTATGGTAAGGGAGTGTCTGGGAAGGCAGACGGCAGAAGGTTGTACCTAGGCATGACCATCACTATGGTAAGAGAGGGCCTGGAAAAGCAGAAGGCTGAATGTGAGCATGGCCATCACTATGGTAAGGGAGTGTCTGGGAAGGCAGAAGGTTGTACCTAGGCATGACCATCACTATGGTAAGAGAGGGCCTGGAAAGGCAGAAGGCTGAATGTGAGCATGGCCATCACTATGGTAAGGGAGTGTCTGGGAAGGCAGAAGGCAGAAGGTTGTACCTAGGCATGACCATCACTGTGGTAAGAGAGGGCCTGGAAAGGCAGAAGGCTGAATGTGAGCATGGCCATCACTATGGTAAGAGAGTGCCTGGAAAGGCAGAAGGCTGAATGTGAGCATGGCCATCACTATGGTAAGAGAGTGTCTGGGAAGGCAGAAGGCTGTACCTAGGCGTGACCATCACTATGGTAAGCAAGTGCCTGGAAAGGCAGAAGGCTGAATGTGAGCATGGCCATCACTATGGTAAGGGAGTGTCTGGAAAGGCAGAAGGTAGAAGGTTGTACCTAGGCATGACCATCACTATGGTAAGAGAGGGCCTGGAAAGTTAGAAGGCTGAATGTGAGCATGGCCATCACTATGGTAAGGGAGTGTCTGGAAAGGCAGAAGGCTGAATGTGAGCATGGCCATCACTATGGTAAGGGAGTGTCTGGGAAGGCAGAAGGCAGAAGGTTGTACCTGGGAATGACCATCACTATGGTAAGAGAGGGCCTGGAAAGGCAGAAGGCTGAATGTGAGCATGGCCATCACTATGGTAAGGGAGTGTCTGGGAAGGCAGAAGGCAGAAGGTTGTACCTAGGCATGACCATCACTATGGTAAGGGAGTGTCTAGGAAGGCAGAAGGCAGAAGGTTGTACCTAGGCATGACCATCACTATGGCAAGGGAGTGTCTGGGAAGGCAGTAGGCTGTATGTGAGCATGGCCATCACTATGGTAAGAGAGTGCCTGGAAAGGCAGAAGGCTGAATGTGAGCATGGCCATCACTATGGTAAGGGAGTGTCTGGGAAGGCAGAAGGCAGAAGGTTGTACCTAGGCATGACCATCACTATGGTAAGAGAGGGCCTGGAAAGGCAGAAGGCTGAATGTGAGCATGGCCATCACTATGGTAAGGGAGTGTCCGGGAAGGCAGAAGGTAGAAGGTTGTACCTAGGCATGACCATCACTATGATAAGAGAGGACCTGGAAAGGCAGAAGGCTGAATGTGAGCATGGCCATCACTATGGTAAGGGAGTGTCTGGGAAAGCAGAAGGCAGAAGGTTGTACCTAGGCATGACCATCACTATGGCAAGGG
Source organism: Ambystoma mexicanum (assembly GCF_040938575.1). Classification (NCBI taxonomy): domain Eukaryota; kingdom Metazoa; phylum Chordata; class Amphibia; order Caudata; family Ambystomatidae; genus Ambystoma; species Ambystoma mexicanum. The sequence goes on from NC_090926.1 coordinate 1,291,912,792, forward strand.
AGTGTCTGGGAAGGCAGTAGGATGTATGTGAGCATGGCCATCACTATGGTAAGAGAATGCCTGGAAAGGCAGAAGGCTGAATGTGAGCATGGCCATCACTATGGTAAGGGAGTGTCTGGGAAGGCAGAAGGCAGAAGGTTGTACCTAGGCATGACCATCACTATGGTAAGAGAGGGCCTGGAAAGGCAGAAGGCTGAATGTGAGCATGGCCATCACTATGGTAAGGGAATGTCTGGGAAGGCAGAAGGCAGAAGGTTGTACCTAGGCATGACCATCACTATGGTAAGAGAGTGCCTGGAAAGGCAGAAGGCTGAATGTGAGCATGGCCATCACTATGGTAAGGGAGTGTCTGGGAAAGCAGAAGGCAGAAGGTTGTACCTAGGCATGACCATCACTATGGCAAGGAAGTGCCTGGAAAGGCAGAAGGCTGAATGTGAGCATGGCCATCACTATGGTAAGGGAGTGTCTGGGAAGGCAGAAGGCAGAAGGTTGTACCTAGGCATGACCATCACTATGGCAGGAGAGTGCCTGGAAAGGCAGAAGGCTGAATGTGAGCATGGCCATCACTATGGTAAGGGAATGTCTGGGAAGGCAGAAGGCAGAAGGTTGTACCTAGGCATGACCATCACTATGGTAAGAGAGTGCCTGGAAAGGCAGAAGGCTGAATGTGAGCATGGCCATCACTATGGTAAGGGAGTGTCTGGGAAAGCAGAAGGCAGAAGGTTGTACCTAGGCATGACCATCACTATGGCAAGGGAGTGCCTGGAAAGGCAGAAGGCTGAATGTGAGCATGGCCATCACTATGGTAAGGGAGTGTCTGGGAAGGCAGAAGGCAGAAGGTTGTACCTAGGCATGACCATCACTATGGCAGGAGAGTGCCTGGAAAGGCAGAAGGCTGAATGTGAGCATGGCCATCACTATGGTAAGGGAGTGTCTGGGAAGGCAGAAGGCAGTAGGTTGTACCTAGGCATGACCATCACTATGGTAAGGGAGTGTCTGGGAAGGCGGAAGGCTGAATGTGAGCATGACCATCACTATGGTAAGAGAGTGCCTGGAAAGGCAGAAGGTAGAAGGTTGTACCTAGGCATGACCATCACTATGGCAAGGGAGTGTCTGGGAAGGCAGTAGGCTGTATGTGAGCATGACCATCACTATGGTAAGAGAGGGCCTGGAAAGGCAGAAGGCTGAATGTGAGCATGGCCATCACTATGGTAAGGGAGTGTCTGGGAAGGCAAAAGGCAGAAGGTTGTACCTAGGCATGACCATCACTATGGTAAGGGAGTGTCTAGGAAGGCAGAAGGCAGAAGGTTGTACCTAGGTATGACCATCACTATGGTAAGAGAGTGCCTGGAAAGGCAGAAGGCAGAAGGTTGTACCTAGACATGGCCATCACTATGCTAAGGGAGTGTCTGGGAAGGCAGAAGGCTGTACCTAGGCATGACCATCACTATGGCAAGGGAGTGGCTGGGAAGGCAGAAGGCTGAATGTGAGCATGGCCTTCACTATGGTAAGAGAGTGCCTGGAAAGGCAGAAGGTTGAATGTGAGCATGGCCATCACTATGGTAAGGGAGTGTCTGGGAAGGCAGAAGGTTGTACCTAGGCATGACCATCACTATGGCAAGGGAGTGTCTGGGAAGGCAGAAGGCTGAATGTGAGCATGGCCATCACTATGGTAAGAGAGTGTCTGGGAAGACAGAAGGCAGAAGGTTGTACCTAGGCATGACCATCACTATGGTAAGGGAGTGTCTGGGAAGGCAGAAGGTGGAAGGTTGTACCTAGGCATGACCATCACTATGGCAAGGGAGTGTCTCAGAAGGCAGTAGGCTGTATGTGAGCATGGCCATCATTATGGTAAGGGAGTGTCTCGGAAGGCAGTAGGCTGTATGTGAGCATGGCCATCACTATGGTAAGGGAGTGTCTCGGAAGGCAGTAGGCTGTATGTGAGCATGGCCATCACTATGGTAAGGGAGTGTCTGGGAAGGCAGAAGGCTGAATGTGAGCATGGCCGTCACTATGGTAAGGGAGTGTCTAGGAAGGCAGAAGGCAGAAGGCTGTACCTAGGCATGACCATCACTATGGCAAGGGAGTGTCTGGGAAGGCAGAAGGCTGAATGTGAGCATGGCCATCACTATGGTAAGGGAGTGACTGGGAAGGCAGAAGGTTGTACCTAGGCATGACCATCACTATGGCAAGGGAGTGTCTGGTAAGGCAGAAGGCTGAATGTGAGCATGGCCATCACTATGGTAAGGGAGTGTCTGGGAAGGCAGAAGGTTGTACCTAGGCATGACAATCACTATGGCAAGGGAGTGTCTGGGAAGGCAGAAGACTGAATGTGAGCATGGCCATCACTATGGTAAGGGAGTGTCTGGGAAGGCAGAAGGCAGAAGGTTGTACCTAGGCATGACCATCACTATGGCAAGGGAGTGTCTGGTAAGGCAGAAGGCTGAATGTGAGCATGGCCATCACTATGGTAAGGGAGTGTCTGGGAAGGCAGAAGGTTGTACCTAGGCATGACAATCACTATGGCAAGTGAGTGTCTGGTAAGGCAGAAGGCTGAATGTGAACATGGCCATCACTATGGTAAGGGAGTGTCTGGGAAGGCAGAAGGTTGTACCTAGGCATGACAATCACTATGGCAAGGGAGTGTCTGGGAAGGCAGAAGGCTGAATGTGAGCATGGCCATCACTATGGCAAGGGAGTGTCTGGGAAGGCAGTAGGCTGTATGTGGGCATGGCCATCACTATGGTGAGGGAGTGTTTGGGAAGGCAGTAGGCTGTATGTGAGCATGGCCATCACTATGGTAAGGGAGTGTCTGGGAAGGCAGAAGGCTGAATGTGAGCATGAGCATCACTATGGTAAGGGAGTATCTGGGAAGGCAGAAGAGTGTCTGGGAAGGCAGAAGGTTGTACCTAGGCATGACCATCACTATGGCAAGGGAGTGTCTGGTAAGGCGGAAGGCTGAATGTGAGCATGGCCATCACTATGGTAAGGGAGTGTCTGGGAAGGCAGAAAGATGTACCTAGGCATGACAATCACTATGGCAAGGGAGTGTCTGGGAAGGCAGAAGGCTGAATGTGAGCATGGCCATCACTATGGTAAGGGAGTGTCTGGGAAGGCAGAAGGCAGAAGGTTGTACCTAGGCATGACCATCACTATGGCAAGGGAGTGTCTGGTAAGGCAGAAGGCTGAATGTGAGCATGGCCATCACTATGGTAAGGGAGTGTCTGGGAAGGCAGAAGGTTGTACCTAGGCATGACAATCACTATGGCAAGGGAGTGTCTGGTAAGGCAGAAGGCTGAATGTGAGCATGGCCATCACTATGGTAAGAGAGTGCCTGGAAAGGCAGAAGGCTGAATGTGAGCATGGCCATCACTATGGTAAGGGAGTGTCTGGGAAGGCAGAAGGCTGAATGTGAGCATGACCATCACTATGGTAAGAGAGGGCCTGGAAAGGCAGAAGGCTGAATGTGAGCATGGCCATCACTATGGTAAGGGACTGTCTGGGAAGGCAGAAGGTAGAAGGTTGTACCTAGGCATGACCATCACTATGGCAAGAGAGTGCCTGGAAAGGCAGAAGGCTGAATGTGAGCATGGCCATCAATATGGTAAGGGAGTGTCTGGGAAGGCAGAAGGCTGTACCTAGGCGTGACCATCACTATGGTAAGCGAGTGCCTGGAAAGGCACAAGGCTGAATGTGAGCATGGCCATCACTATGGTAAGGGAGTGTCTGGGAAGGCAGAAGGTAGAAGGTTGTACCTAGGCATGACCATCACTATGGTAAGAGAGGGCCTGGAAAGGCAGAAGGCTGAATGTGAGCATGGCCATCACTATGGTAAGGGAGTGTCTGGGAAGGCAGAAGGTTGTACCTAGGCATGACCATCACTATGGCAAGGGAGTGTCTGGGAAGGCAGAAGGCTGAATGTGAGCATGGCCATCACTATGGTAAGGGAGTGTCTGGGAAGGCAGAAGGCAGAAGGTTGTACCTAGGCATGACCATCACTATGGTAAGGGAGTGTCTGGGAAGGCAGAAGGTGGAAGGTTGTACCTAGGCATGACCATCACTATGGCAAGGGAGTGTCTCGGAAGGCAGTAGGCTGTATGTGAGCATGGCCATCACTATGGTAAGGGAGTGTCTCGGAAGGCAGTAGGCTGTATGTGAGCATGGCCATCACTATGGTAAGGGAGTGTCTCGGAAGGCAGTAGGCTGTATGTGAGCATGGCCATCACTATGGTAAGGGAGTGTCTGGGAAGGCAGAAGGCTGAATGTGAGCATGGCCGTCACTATGGTAAGGGAGTGTCTAGGAAGGCAGAAGGCAGAAGGCTGTACCTAGGCATGACCATCACTATGGCAAGGGAGTGTCTGGGAAGGCAGAAGGCTGAATGTGAGCATGGCCATCACTATGGTAAGGGAGTGACTGGGAAGGCAGAAGGCAGAAGGTTGTACCTAGGCATGACCATCACTATGGCAAGGGAGTGTCTGGTAAGGCAGAAGGCTGAATGTGAGCATGGCCATCACTATGGTAAGGGAGGGTCTGGGAAGGCAGAAGGTTGTACCTAGGCATGACAATCACTATGGCAAGGGAGTGTCTGGGAAGGCAGAAGGCTGAATGTGAGCATGGCCATCACTATGGTAAGGGAGTGTCTGGGAAGGCAGAAGGCAGAAGGTTGTACCTAGGCATGACCATCACTATGGCAAGGGAGTGTCTGGTAAGGCAGAAGGCTGAATGTGAGCATGGCCATCACTATGGTAAGGGAGTGTCTGGGAAGGCAGAAGGTTGTACCTAGGCATGACAATCACTATGGCAAGGGAGTGTCTGGTAAGGCGGAAGGCTGAATGTGAGCATGGCCATCACTATGGTAAGGGAGTGTCTGGGAAGGCAGAAGGTTGTACCTAGGCATGACAATCACTATGGCAAGGGAGTGTCTGGGAAGGCAGAAGGCTGAATGTGAGCATGGCCATCACTATGGTAAGGGAGTGTCTCGGAAGGCAGAAGGCAGAAGGTTGTACCTAGGCATGGCCATCACTATGGTAAGGGAGTGTCTGGGAAGGCAGAAGGTTGTACCTAGGCATGACCATCACTATGGTAAGAGAGGGCCTGGAAAGGCAGAAGGCTGAATGTGAGCATAGCCATCACTATGGTAAGGGAGTGTCTGGGAAGGCAGACGGCAGAAGGTTGTACCTAGGCATGACCATCACTATGGTAAGAGAGGGCCTGGAAAAGCAGAAGGCTGAATGTGAGCATGGCCATCACTATGGTAAGGGAGTGTCTGGGAAGGCAGAAGGTTGTACCTAGGCATGACCATCACTATGGTAAGAGAGTGCCTGGAAAGGCAGAAGGCTGAATGTGAGCATGGCCATCACTATGGTAAGGGAGTGTCTGGGAAGGCAGAAGGCAGAAGGTTGTACCTAGGCATGACCATCACTGTGGTACGAGAGGGCCTGGAAAGGCAGAAGGCTGAATGTGAGCATGGCCATCACTATGGTAAGAGAGTGCCTGGAAAGGCAGAAGGCTGAATGTGAGCATGGCCATCACTATGGTAAGAGAGTGTCTGGGAAGGCAGAAGGCTGTACCTAGGCGTGACCATCACTATGGTAAGCAAGTGCCTGGAAAGGCAGAAGGCTGAATGTGAGCATGGCCATCACTATGGTAAGGGAGTGTCTGGAAAAGCAGAAGGTAGAAGGTTGTACCTAGGCATGACCATCACTATGGTAAGAGAGGGCCTGGAAAGTTAGAAGGCTGAATGTGAGCATGGCCATCACTATGGTAAGGGAGTGTCTGGAAAGGCAGAAGGCTGAATGTGAGCATGGCCATCACTATGGTAAGGGAGTGTCTGGGAAGGCAGAAGGCAGAAGGTTGTACCTGGGAATGACCATCACTATGGTAAGAGAGGGCCTGGAAAGGCAGAAGGCTGAATGTGAGCATGGCCATCACTATGGTAAGGGAGTGTCTGGGAAGGCAGAAGGCAGAAGGTTGTACCTAGGCATGACCATCACTATGGTAAGGGAGTGTCTAGGAAGGCAGAAGGCAGAAGGTTGTACCTAGGCATGACCATCACTATGGCAAGGGAGTGTCTGGGAAGGCAGTAGGCTGTATGTGAGCATGGCCATCACTATGGTAAGAGAGTGCCTGGAAAGGCAGAAGGCTGAATGTGAGCATGGCCATCACTATGGTAAGGGAGTGTCTGGGAAGGCAGAAGGCAGAAGGTTGTACCTAGGCATGACCCTCACTATGGTAAGAGAGGGCCTGGAAAGGCAGAAGGCTGAATGTGAGCATGGCCATCACTATGGTAAGGGAGTGTCCGGGAAGGCAGAAGGTAGAAGGTTGTACCTAGGCATGACCATCACTATGATAAGAGAGGACCTGGAAAGGCAGAAGGCTGAATGTGAGCATGGCCATCACTATGGTAAGGGAGTGTCTGGGAAAGCAGAAGGCAGAAGGTTGTACCTAGGCATGACCATCACTATGGCAAGGGAGTGTCTGGGAAGGCAGTAGGATGTATGTGAGCATGGCCATCACTATGGTAAGAGAATGCCTGGAAAGGCAGAAGGATGAATGTGAGCATGGCCATCACTATGGTAAGGGAGTGTCTGGGAAGGCAGAAGGCAGAAGGTTGTACCTAGGCATGACCATCACTATGGTAAGAGAGGGCCTGGAAAGGCAGAAGGCTGAATGTGAGCATGGCCATCACTATGGTAAGGGAATGTCTGGGAAGGCAGAAGGCAGAAGGTTGTACCTAGGCATGACCATCACTATGGTAAGAGAGTGCCTGGAAAGGCAGAAGGCTGAATGTGAGCATGGCCATCACTATGGTAAGGGAGTGTCTGGGAAAGCAGAAGGCAGAAGGTTGTACCTAGGCATGACCATCACTATGGCAAGGAAGTGCCTGGAAAGGCAGAAGGCTGAATGTGAGCATGGCCATCACTATGGTAAGGGAGTGTCTGGGAAGGCAGAAGGCAGAAGGTTGTACCTAGGCATGACCATCACTATGGCAGGAGAGTGCCTGGAAAGGCAGAAGGCTGAATGTGAGCATGGCCATCACTATGGTAAGGGAATGTCTGGGAAGGCAGAAGGCAGAAGGTTGTACCTAGGCATGACCATCACTATGGTAAGAGAGTGCCTGGAAAGGCAGAAGGCTGAATGTGAGCATGGCCATCACTATGGTAAGGGAGTGTCTGGGAAAGCAGAAGGCAGAAGGTTGTACCTAGGCATGGCCATCACTATGGCAAGGGAGTGCCTGGAAAGGCAGAAGGCTGAATGTGAGCATGGCCATCACTATGGTAAGGGAGTGTCTGGGAAGGCAGAAGGCAGAAGGTTGTACCTAGGCATGACCATCACTATGGCAGGAGAGTGCCTGGAAAGGCAGAAGGCTGAATGTGAGCATGGCCATCACTATGGTAAGGGAGTGTCTGGGAAGGCAGAAGGCAGTAGGTTGTACCTAGGCATGACCATCACTATGGTAAGGGAGTGTCTGGGAAGGCGGAAGGCTGAATGTGAGCATGACCATCACTATGGTAAGAGAGTGCCTGGAAAGGCAGAAGGTAGAAGGTTGTACCTAGGCATGACCATCACTATGGCAAGGGAGTGTCTGGGAAGGCAGTAGGCTGTATGTGAGCATGACCATCACTATGGTAAGAGAGGGCCTGGAAAGGCAGAAGGCTGAATGTGAGCATGGCCATCACTATGGTAAGGGAGTGTCTGGGAAGGCAAAAGGCAGAAGGTTGTACCTAGGCATGACCATCACTATGGTAAGGGAGTGTCTAGGAAGGCAGAAGGCAGAAGGCAGAAGGTTGTACCTAGGTATGACCATCACTATGGTAAGAGAGTGCCTGGAAAGGCAGAAGGCAGAAGGTTGTACCTAGACATGGCCATCACTATGCTAAGGGAGTGTCTGGGAAGGCAGAAGGCAGAAGGTTGTACCTAGGCATGACCATCACTATGGCAAGGGAGTGGCTGGGAAGGCAGAAGGCTGAATGTGAGCATGGCCTTCACTATGGTAAGAGAGTGCCTGGAAAGGCAGAAGGTTGAATGTGAGCATGGCCATCACTATGGTAAGGGAGTGTCTGGGAAGGCAGAAGGTTGTACCTAGGCATGACCATCACTATGGCAAGGGAGTGTCTGGGAAGGCAGAAGGCTGAATGTGAGCATGGCCATCACTATGGTAAGGGAGTGTCTGGGAAGGCAGAAGGCAGAAGGTTGTACCTAGGCATGACCATCACTATGGTAAGGGAGTGTCTGGGAAGGCAGAAGGTGGAAGGTTGTACCTAGGCATGACCATCACTATGGCAAGGGAGTGTCTCAGAAGGCAGTAGGCTGTATGTGAGCATGGCCATCACTATGGTAAGGGAGTGTCTCGGAAGGCAGTAGGCTGTATGTGAGCATGGCCATCACTATGGTAAGGGAGTGTCTCGGAAGGCAGTAGGCTGTATGTGAGCATGGCCATCACTATGGTAAGGGAGTGTCTGGGAAGGCAGAAGGCTGAATGTGAGCATGGCCGTCACTATGGTAAGGGAGTGTCTAGGAAGGCAGAAGGCTGTACCTAGGCATGACCATCACTATGGCAAGGGAGTGTCTGGGAAGGCAGAAGGCTGAATGTGAGCATGGCCATCACTATGGTAAGGGAGTGACTGGGAAGGCAGAAGGCAGAAGGTTGTACCTAGGCATGACCATCACTATGGCAAGGGAGTGTCTGGTAAGGCAGAAGGCTGAATGTGAGCATGGCCATCACTATGGTAAGGGAGTGTCTGGGAAGGCAGAAGGTTGTACCTAGGCATGACAATCACTATGGCAAGGGAGTGTCTGGGAAGGCAGAAGGCTGAATGTGAGCATGGCCATCACTATGGTAAGGGAGTGTCTGGGAAGGCAGAAGGTTGTACCTAGGCATGACCATCAGTATGGCAAGGGAGTGTCTGGTAAGGCAGAAGGCTGAATGTGAGCATGGCCATCACTATGGTAAGGGAGTGTCTGGGAAGGCAGAAGGTTGTACCTAGGCATGACAATCACTATGGCAAGTGAGTGTCTGGTAAGGCAGAAGGCTGAATGTGAGCATGGCCATCACTATGGTAAGGGAGTGTCTGGGAAGGCAGAAGGTTGTACCTAGGCATGACAATCACTATGGCAAGGGAGTGTCTGGGAAGGCAGAAGGCTGAATGTGAGCATGGCCATCACTATGGCAAGGGAGTGTCTGGGAAGGCAGTAGGCTGTATGTGGGCATGGCCATCACTATGGTGAGGGAGTGTTTGGGAAGGCAGTAGGCTGTATGTGAGCATGGCCATCACTATGGTAAGGGAGTGTCTGGGAAGGCAGAAGGCTGAATGTGAGCATGAGCATCACTATGGTAAGGGAGTATCTGGGAAGGCAGAAGAGTGTCTGGGAAGGCAGAAGGTTGTACCTAGGCATGACCATCACTATGGCAAGGGAGTGTCTGGTAAGGCGGAAGGCTGAATGTGAGCATGGCCATCACTATGGTAAGGGAGTGTCTGGGAAGGCAGAAAGATGTACCTAGGCATGACAATCACTATGGCAAGGGAGTGTCTGGGAAGGCAGAAGGCTGAATGTGAGCATGGCCATCACTATGGTAAGGGAGTGTCTGGGAAGGCAGAAGGCAGAAGGTTGTACCTAGGCATGACCATCACTATGGCAAGGGAGTGTCTGGTAAGGCAGAAGGCTGAATGTGAGCATGGCCATCACTATGGTAAGGGAGTGTCTGGGAAGGCAGAAGGTTGTACCTAGGCATGACAATCACTATGGCAAGGGAGTGTCTGGTAAGGCAGAAGGCTGAATGTGAGCATGGCCATCACTATGGTAAGAGAGTGCCTGGAAAGGCAGAAGGCTGAATGTGAGCATGGCCATCACTATGGTAAGGGAGTGTCTGGGAAGGCAGAAGGCTGAATGTGAGCATGACCATCACTATGGTAAGAGAGGGCCTGGAAAGGCAGAAGGCTGAATGTGAGCATGGCCATCACTATGGTAAGGGACTGTCTGGGAAGGCAGAAGGTAGAAGGTTGTACCTAGGCATGACCATCACTATGGCAAGAGAGTGCCTGGAAAGGCAGAAGGCTGAATGTGAGCATGGCCATCAATATGGTAAGGGAGTGTCTGGGAAGGCAGAAGGCTGTACCTAGGCGTGACCATCACTATGGTAAGCGAGTGCCTGGAAAGGCACAAGGCTGAATGTGAGCATGGCCATCACTATGGTAAGGGAGTGTCTGGGAAGGCAGAAGGTAGAAGGTTGTACCTAGGCATGACCATCACTATGGTAAGAGAGGGCCTGGAAAGGCAGAAGGCTGAATGTGAGCATGGCCATCACTATGGTAAGGGAGTGTCTGGGAAGGCAGAAGGTTGTACCTAGGCATGACCATCACTATGGCAAGGGAGTGTCTGGGAAGGCAGAAGGCTGAATGTGAGCATGGCCATCACTATGGTAAGGGAGTGTCTGGGAAGGCAGAAGGCAGAAGGTTGTACCTAGGCATGACCATCACTATGGTAAGGGAGTGTCTGGGAAGGCAGAAGGTGGAAGGTTGTACCTAGGCATGACCATCACTATGGCAAGGGAGTGTCTCGGAAGGCAGTAGGCTGTATGTGAGCATGGCCATCACTATGGTAAGGGAGTGTCTCGGAAGGCAGTAGGCTGTATGTGAGCATGGCCATCACTATGGTAAGGGAGTGTCTCGGAAGGCAGTAGGCTGTATGTGAGCATGGCCATCACTATGGTAATGGAGTGTCTGGGAAGGCAGAAGGCTGAATGTGAGCATGGCCGTCACTATGGTAAGGGAGTGTCTAGGAAGGCAGAAGGCAGAAGGCTGTACCTAGGCATGACCATCACTATGGCAAGGGAGTGTCTGGGAAGGCAGAAGGCTGAATGTGAGCATGGCCATCACTATGGTAAGGGAGTGACTGGGAAGGCAGAAGGCAGAAGGTTGTACCTAGGCATGACCATCACTATGGCAAGGGAGTGTCTGGTAAGGCAGAAGGCTGAATGTGAGCATGGCCATCACTATGGTAAGGGAGGGTCTGGGAAGGCAGAAGGTTGTACCTAGGCATGACAATCACTATGGCAAGGGAGTGTCTGGGAAGGCAGAAGGCTGAATGTGAGCATGGCCATCACTATGGTAAGGGAGTGTCTGGGAAGGCAGAAGGCAGAAGGTTGTACCTAGGCATGACCATCACTATGGCAAGGGAGTGTCTGGTAAGGCAGAAGGCTGAATGTGAGCATGGCCATCACTATGGTAAGGAAGTGTCTGGGAAGGCAGAAGGTTGTACCTAGGCATGACAATCACTATGGCAAGGGAGTGTCTGGTAAGGCGGAAGGCTGAATGTGAGCATGGCCATCACTATGGTAAGGGAGTGTCTGGGAAGGCAGAAGGTTGTACCTAGGCATGACAATCACTATGGCAAGGGAGTGTCTGGGAAGGCAGAAGGCTGAATGTGAGCATGGCCATCACTATGGTAAGGGAGTGTCTGGGAAGGCAGAAGGCAGAAGGTTGTACCTAGGCATGGCCATCACTATGGCAAGGGAGTGTCTGGTAAGGCAGAAGGCTGAATGCGAGCATGGCCATCACTATGGTAAGGGAGTGTCTGGGAAGGCAGAAGGTTGTACCTAGGCATGACAATCACTATGGCAAGGGAGTGTCTGGTAAGGCAGAAGGCTGAATGTGAGCATGGCCATCACTATGGTAAGAGAGTGCCTGGAAAGGCAGAAGGCTGAATGTGAGCATGGCCATCACTATGGTAAGGGAGTGTCTGGGAAGGCAGAAGGCTGAATGTGAGCATGACCATCACTATGGTAAGAGAGGGCCTGGAAAGGCAGAAGGCTGAATGTGAGCATGGCCATCACTATGGTAAGGGAGTGTCTGGGAAGGCAGAAGGTAGAAGGTTGTACCTAGGCATGACCATCACTATGGCAAGAGAGTGCCTGGAAAGGCAGAAGGCTGAATGTGAGCATGGCCATCAATATGGTAAGGGAGTGTCTGGGAAGGCAGAAGGCTGTACCTAGGCGTGACCATCACTATGGTAAGCGAGTGCCTGGAAAGGCACAAGGCTGAATGTGAGCATGGCCATCACTATGGTAAGGGAGTGTCTGGGAAGGCAGAAGGTAGAAGGTTGTACCTAGGCATGACCATCACTATGGTAAGAGAGGGCCTGGAAAGGCAGAAGGCTGAATGTGAGCATGGCCATCACTATGGTAAGGGAGTCTCTGGGAAGGCAAAAGGCAGAAGGTTGTACCTAGGCATGACCATCACTATGGTAAGGGAGTGTCTGGGAAGGCAGTAGGCTGTATGTGAGCATGGCCATCACTATGGTAAGAGAGTGCCTGGAAAGGCAGAAGGCTGAATGTGAGCATGGCCATCACTATGGTAAGGGAGTGTCTGGGAAAGCAGAAGGCAGAAGGTTGTACCTAGGCATGACCATCACTAAGGTAAGAGAGGGCCTGGAAAGGCAGAAGGCTGAATGTGAGCATGGCCATCACTATGGTAAGGGAGTGTCTGGGAAGGCAGAAGGTAGAAGGTTGTACCTAGGCATGACCATCACTATGGTAAGAGAGGGCCTGGAAAGGCAGAAGGCTGAATGTGAGCATGGCCATCACTATGGTAAGAGAGTGTCTGGGAAGGCAAAAGGCAGAAGGTTGTACCTAGGCATGACCATCACTATGGTAAGGGAGTGTCTGGGAAGGCAGAAGGCTGTACTTAGGCGTGACCATCACTATGGTAAGAGAGTGCCTGGAAAGGCAGAAGGCTGAATGTGAGCATGGCCATCACTATGGTAAGGGAGTGTCTGGGAAGGCAGAAGGTAGAAGGTTGTACCTAGGCATGACCATCACTATGGTAAGAGAGGGCCTGGAAAGGCAGAAGGCTGAATGTGAGCATGGCCATCACTATGGTAAGGGAGTGTCTGGGAAGGCAAAAGGCAGAAGGTTGTACCTAGGCATGACCATCACTATGGTAAGGGAGTGTCTAGGAAGGCAGAAGGTTGTACCTAGGCATGACAATCACTATGGCAAGGGAGTGTCTGGGAAGGCAGAAGGCAGAAGGTTGTACCTAGGCATGACCATCACTATGGCAAGAGAGTGGCTGGAAAGGCAGAAGGCTGTATGTGAGCCTGGCCATCACTATGGTAAGGGAGTGTCTGGGAAGGCAGAAGGCTGAATGTGAGCATGACCATCACTATGGCAAGGGAATGCCTGGGAAGGCAGAAGGCAGAAGGTTGTACCTAGGCATGACCATCACGATGGCAAGGGAGTGTCTGGGAAGGCAGAAGGCTGAATGTGAGCATGACCATCACTATGGTAAGGGAGTGTCTGGGAAGGCAGAAGGCTGAATGTGAGCATGGCCATCACTATGGTAAGGGAGTGTCTGGGAAAGCAGAAGGCAGAAGGTTGTACCTAGGCATGACCATCACTATGGCAAGGGAGTATCTGGGAAGGCAGTAGGGTGTATGTGAGCATGGCCATCACTATGGTAAGAGAGTGCCTGGAAAGGCAGAAGGCTGAATGTGAGCATGGCCATCACTATGGTAAGGGAGTGTCTGGGAAAGCAGAAGGCAGAAGGTTGTACCTAGGCATGACCATCACTATGGCAAGGGAGTGTCTGGGAAGGCAGTAGGCTGTATGTGAGCATGGCTATCACTATGGTAAGAGAGTGTCTGGGAAGGCAGAAGGTTGTACCTAGGCATGACCATCACTATGGTAAGAGAGTGTCTGGGAAGGCAGACGGTTGTACCTAGGCATGACCATCACTATGGTAAGAGAGTGTCTGGGAAGGCAGTAGGCTGTATGTGAGCATGGCCATCACTATGGTAAGAGAGTGCCTGGAAAGGCAGAAGGCTGAATGTGAGCATGGCCATCACTATGGTAAGGGAGTGTCTGGGAAAGCAGAAGGCAGAAGGTTGTACCTAGGCATGACCATCACTATGGCAAGGGAGTGTCATGGAAGGCAGTAGGCTGTATGTGAGCATGGCCATCACTATGGTAAGAGAGTGCCTGGAAAGGCAGAAGGCTGAATGTGAGCATGGCCATCACTATGGTAAGGGAGTGTCTGGGAAGGCAGAAGGCTGAATGTGAGCATGACCATCACTATGGTAAGAGAGGGCCTGGAAAGGCAGAAGGCTGAATGTGAGCATGGCCATCACTATGGTAAGGGAGTGTCTGGGAAGGCAGAAGGTAGAAGGTTGTACCTAGGCATGACCATCACTATGGCAAGAGAGTGCCTGGAAAGGCAGAAGGCTGAATGTGAGCATGACCATCAATATGGTAAGGGAGTGTCTGGGAAGGCAGAAGGCTGTACCTAGGCGTGACCGTCACTATGGTAAGCGAGTGCCTGGAAAGGCAGAAGGCTGAATGTGAGCATGGCCATCACTATGGTAAGGGAGTGTCTGGGAAGGCAGAAGGCAGAAGGTTGTACCTAGGCATGACCATCACTATGGTAAGAGAGGGCCTGGAAAGGCAGAAGGCTGAATGTGAGCATGGCCATCACTATGGTAAGGGAGTGTCTGGGAAAGCAGAAGGCAGAAGGTTGTACCTAGGCATGACCATCACTATGGCAAGGGAGTATCTGGGAAGGCAGTAGGGTGTATGTGAGCATGGCCATCACTATGGTAAGAGAGTGCCTGGAAAGGCAGAAGGCTGAATGTGAGCATGGCCATCACTATGGTAAGGGAGTGTCTGGGAAAGCAGAAGGCAGAAGGTTGTACCTAGGCATGACCATCACTATGGCAAGGGAGTGTCTGGGAAGGCAGTAGGCTGTATGTGAGCATGGCTATCACTATGGTAAGAGAGTGTCTGGGAAGGCAGAAGGTTGTACCTAGGCATGACCATCACTATGGTAAGAGAGTGTCTGGGAAGGCAGACGGTTGTACCTAGGCATGACCATCACTATGGTAAGAGAGTGTCTGGGAAGGCAGTAGGCTGTATGTGAGCATGGCCATCACTATGGTAAGAGAGTGCCTGGAAAGGCAGAAGGCTGAATGTGAGCATGGCCATCACTATGGTAAGAGAGTGCCTGGAAAGGCAGAAGGCTGAATGTGAGCATGGCCATCACTATGGTAAGGGAGTGTCTGGGAAAGCAGAAGGCAGAAGGTTGTACCTAGGCATGACCATCACTATGGCAAGGGAGTGTCATGGAAGGCAGTAGGCTGTATGTGAGCATGGCCATCACTATGGTAAGAGAGTGCCTGGAAAGGCAGAAGGCTGAATGTGAGCATGGCCATCACTATGGTAAGGGAGTGTCTGGGAAGGCAGAAGGCTGAATGTGAGCATGACCATCACTATGGTAAGAGAGGGCCTGGAAAGGCAGAAGGCTGAATGTGAGCATGGCCATCACTATGGTAAGGGAGTGTCTGGGAAGGCAGAAGGTAGAAGGTTGTACCTAGGCATGACCATCACTATGGCAAGAGAGTGCCTGGAAAGGCAGAAGGCTGAATGTGAGCATGACCATCAATATGGTAAGGGAGTGTCTGGGAAGGCAGAAGGCTGTACCTAGGCGTGACCGTCACTATGGTAAGCGAGTGCCTGGAAAGGCAGAAGGCTGAATGTGAGCATGGCCATCACTATGGTAAGGGAGTGTCTGGGAAGGCAGAAGGTAGAAGGTTGTACCTAGGCATGACCATCACTATGGTAAGAGAGGGCCTGGAAAGGCAAAAGGCTGAATGTGAGCATGGCCATCACTATGGTAAGGGAGTGTCTGGGAAGGCAAAAGGCAGAAGGTTGTACCTAGGCATGACCATCACTATGGTAAGGGAGTGTCTAGGAAGGCAGAAGGCAGAAGGTTGTACCTAGGCATGACCATCACTATGGCAAGGGAGTGTCTGGGAAGGCAGTAGGCTGTATGTGAGCATGGCCATCACTATGGTAAGAGAGTGCCTGGAAAGGCAGACGGCTGAATGTGAGCATGGCCATCACTATGGTAAGGGAGTGTCTGGGAAGGCAGAAGGCAGAAGGTTGTACCTACGCATGACCATCACTATGGTAAGAGAGGGCCTGGAAAGGCAGAAGGCTGAATGTGAGCATGGCCATCACTATGGTAAGGGAGTGTCTGGGAAGGCAGAAGGTAGAAGGTTGTACCTAGGCATGACCATCACTATGGTAAGAGAGGGCCTGGAAAGGCAGAAGGCTGAATGTGAGCATGGCCATCACTATGGTAAGAGAGTGTCTGGGAAGGCAAAAGGCAGAAGGTTGTACCTAGGCATGACCATCACTATGGTAAGGGAGTGTCTGGGAAGGCAGAAGGCTGTACCTAGGCGTGACCATCACTATGGTAAGAGAGTGCCTGGAAAGGCACAAGGCTGAATGTGAGCATGGCCATCACTATGGTAAGGGAGTGTCTGGGAAGGCAGAAGGTAGAAGGTTGTACCTAGGCATGACCATCACTATGGTAAGAGAGGGCCTGGAAAGGCAGAAGGCTGAATGTGAGCATGGCCATCACTATGGTAAGGGAGTGTCTGGGAAGGCAGAAGGTTGTACCTAGGCATGACCATCACTATGGCAAGGGAGTGTCTGGGAAGGCAGAAGGCTGAATGTGAGCATGGCCATCACTATGGTAAGGGAGTGTCTGGGAAGGCAGAAGGCAGAAGGTTGTACCTAGGCATGACCATCACTATGGTAAGGGAGTGTCTGGGAAGGCAGAAGGTGGAAGGTTGTACCTAGGCATGACCATCACTATGGCAAGGGAGTGTCTCGGAAGGCAGTAGGCTGTATGTGAGCATGGCCATCACTATGGTAAGGGAGTGTCTCGGAAGGCAGTAGGCTGTATGTGAGCATGGCCATCACTATGGTAAGGGAGTGTCTCGGAAGGCAGTAGGCTGTATGTGAGCATGGCCATCACTATGGTAAGGGAGTGTCTGGGAAGGCAGAAGGCTGAATGTGAGCATGGCCGTCACTATGGTAAGGGAGTGTCTAGGAAGGTAGAAGGCAGAAGGCTGTACCTAGGCATGACCATCACTATGGCAAGGGAGTGTCTGGGAAGGCAGAAGGCTGAATGTGAGCATGGCCATCACTATGGTAAGGGAGTGACTGGGAAGGCAGAAGGCAGAAGGTTGTACCTAGGCATGACCATCACTATGGCAAGGGAGTGTCTGGTAAGGCAGAAGGCTGAATGTGAGCATGGCCATCACTATGGTAAGGGAGGGTCTGGGAAGGCAGAAGGTTGTACCTAGGCATGACAATCACTATGGCAAGGGAGTGTCTGGGAAGGCAGAAGGCTGAATGTGAGCATGGCCATCACTATGGTAAGGGAGTGTCTGGGAAGGCAGAAGGCAGAAGGTTGTACCTAGGCATGACCATCACTATGGCAAGGGAGTGTCTGGTAAGGCAGAAGGCTGAATGTGAGCATGGCCATCACTATGGTAAGGGAGTGTCTGGGAAGGCAGAAGGTTGTACCTAGGCATGACAATCACTATGGCAAGGGAGTGTCTGGTAAGGCGGAAGGCTGAATGTGAGCATGGCCATCACTATGGTAAGGGAGTGTCTGGGAAGGCAGAAGGTTGTACCTAGGCATGACAATCACTATGGCAAGGGAGTGTCTGGGAAGGCAGAAGGCTGAATGTGAGCATGGCCATCACTATGGTAAGGGAGTGTCTGGGAAGGCAGAAGGCAGAAGGTTGTACCTAGGCATGGCCATCACTATGGCAAGGGAGTGTCTGGTAAGGCAGAAGGCTGAATGCGAGCATGGCCATCACTATGGTAAGGGAGTGTCTGGGAAGGCAGAAGGTTGTACCTAGGCATGACAATCACTATGGCAAGGGAGTGTCTGGTAAGGCAGAAGGCTGAATGTGAGCATGGCCATCACTATGGTAAGAGAGTGCCTGGAAAGGCAGAAGGCTGAATGTGAGCATGGCCATCACTATGGTAAGGGAGTGTCTGGGAAGGCAGAAGGCTGAATGTGAGCATGACCATCACTATGGTAAGAGAGGGCCTGGAAAGGCAGAAGGCTGAAGGTGAGCATGGCCATCACTATGGTAAGGGATTGTCTGGGAAGGCAGAAGGTAGAAGGTTGTACCTAGGCATGACCATCACTATGGCAAGAGAGTGCCTGGAAAGGCAGAAGGCTGAATGTGAGCATGGCCATCAATATGGTAAGGGAGTGTCTGGGAAGGCAGAAGGCTGTACCTAGGCGTGACCATCACTATGGTAAGCGAGTGCCTGGAAAGGCACAAGGCTGAATGTGAGCATGGCCATCACTATGGTAAGGGAGTGTCTGGGAAGGCAGAAGGTAGAAGGTTGTACCTAGGCATGACCATCACTATGGTAAGAGAGGGCCTGGAAAGGCAGAAGGCTGAATGTGAGCATGGCCATCACTATGGTAAGGGAGTCTCTGGGAAGGCAAAAGGCAGAAGGTTGTACCTAGGCATGACCATCACTATGGTAAGGGAGTGTCTAGGAAGGCAGAAGGCAAAAGGTTGTACCTAGGCATGACCATCACTATGGCAAGGGAGTGTCTGGGAAGGCAGTAGGCTGTATGTGAGCATGGCCATCACTATGGTAAGAGAGTGCCTGGAAAGGCAGAAGGCTGAATGTGAGCATGGCCATCACTATGGTAAGGGAGTGTCTGGGAAGGCAGAAGGCAGAAGGCAGAAGGTTGTACCTAGGCATGACCATCACTAAGGTAAGAGAGGGCCTGGAAAGGCAGAAGGCTGAATGTGAGCATGGCCATCACTATGGTAAGGGAGTGTCTGGGAAGGCAGAAGGTAGAAGGTTGTACCTAGGCATGACCATCACTATGGTAAGAGAGGGCCTGGAAAGGCAGAAGGCTGAATGTGAGCATGGCCATCACTATGGTAAGAGAGTGTCTGGGAAGGCAAAAGGCAGAAGGTTGTACCTAGGCATGACCATCACTATGGTAAGGGAGTGTCTGGGAAGGCAGAAGGCTGTACTTAGGCGTGACCATCACTATGGTAAGAGAGTGCCTGGAAAGGCAGAAGGCTGAATGTGAGCATGGCCATCACTATGGTAAGGGAGTGTCTGGGAAGGCAGAAGGTAGAAGGTTGTACCTAGGCATGACCATCACTATGGTAAGAGAGGGCCTGGAAAGGCAGAAGGCTGAATGTGAGCATGGCCATCACTATGGTAAGGGAGTGTCTGGGAAGGCAAAAGGCAGAAGGTTGTACCTAGGCATGACCATCACTATGGTAAGGGAGTGTCTAGGAAGGCAGAAGGTTGTACCTAGGCATGACAATCACTATGGCAAGGGAGTGTCTGGGAAGGCAGAAGGCAGAAGGTTGTACCTAGGCATGACCATCACTATGGCAAAGGAGTGTCTGGGAAGGCAGAAGGTTGTACCTAGGCATGACCATCACTATGGCAAGAGAGTGGCTGGAAAGGCAGAAGGCTGTATGTGAGCCTGGCCATCACTATGGTAAGGGAGTGTCTGGGAAGGCAGAAGGCTGAATGTGAGCATGACCATCACTATGGCAAGGGAATGCCTGGGAAGGCAGAAGGCAGAAGGTTGTACCTAGGCATGACCATCACGATGGCAAGGGAGTGTCTGGGAAGGCAGAAGGCTGAATGTGAGCATGACCATCACTATGGTAAGGGAGTGTCTGGGAAGGCAGAAGGCTGAATGTGAGCATGGCCATCACTATGGTAAGGGAGTGTCTGGGAAAGCAGAAGGCAGAAGGTTGTACCTAGGCATGACCATCACTATGGCAAGGGAGTATCTGGGAAGGCAGTAGGGTGTATGTGAGCATGGCCATCACTATGGTAAGAGAGTGCCTGGAAAGGCAGAAGGCTGAATGTGAGCATGGCCATCACTATGGTAAGGGAGTGTCTGGGAAAGCAGAAGGCAGAAGGTTGTACCTAGGCATGACCATCACTATGGCAAGGGAGTGTCTGGGAAGGCAGTAGGCTGTATGTGAGCATGGCTATCACTATGGTAAGAGAGTGTCTGGGAAGGCAGAAGGCAGAAGGTTGTACCTAGGCATGACCATCACTATGGTAAGAGAGTGTCTGGGAAGGCAGAAGGTTGTACCTAGGCATGACCATCACTATGGTAAGAGAGTGTCTGGGAAGGCAGTAGGCTGTATGTGAGCATGGCCATCACTATGGTAAGAGAGTGCCTGGAAAGGCAGAAGGCTGAATGTGAGCATGGCCATCACTATGGTAAGGGAGTGTCTGGGAAAGCAGAAGGCAGAAGGTTGTACCTAGGCATGACCATCACTATGGAAAGGGAGTGTCATGGAAGGCAGTAGGCTGTATGTGAGCATGGCCATCACTATGGTAAGAGAGTGCCTGGAAAGGCAGAAGGCTGAATGTGAGCATGGCCATCACTATGGTAAGGGAGTGTCTGGGAAGGCAGAAGGCTGAATGTGAGCATGACCATCACTATGGTAAGAGAGGGCCTGGAAAGGCAGAAGGCTGAATGTGAGCATGGCCATCACTATGGTAAGGGAGTGTCTGGGAAGGCAGAAGGTAGAAGGTTGTACCTAGGCATGACCATCACTATGGCAAGAGAGTGCCTGGAAAGGCAGAAGGCTGAATGTGAGCATGACCATCAATATGGTAAGGGAGTGTCTGGGAAGGCAGAAGGCTGTACCTAGGCGTGACCGTCACTATGGTAAGCGAGTGCCTGGAAAGGCAGAAGGCTGAATGTGAGCATGGCCATCACTATGGTAAGGGAGTGTCTGGGAAGGCAGAAGGTAGAAGGTTGTACCTAGGCATGACCATCACTATGGTAAGAGAGGGCCTGGAAAGGCAGAAGGCTGAATGTGAGCATGGCCATCACTATGGTAAGGGAGTGTCTGGGAAGGCAAAAGGCAGAAGGTTGTACCTAGGCATGACCATCACTATGGTAAGGGAGTGTCTAGGAAGGCAGAAGGCAGAAGGTTGTACCTAGGCATGACCATCACTATGGCAAGGGAGTGTCTGGGAAGGCAGTAGGCTGTATGTGAGCATGGCCATCACTATGGTAAGAGAGTGCCTGGAAAGGCAGACGGCTGAATGTGAGCATGGCCATCACTATGGTAAGGGAGTGTCTGGGAAGGCAGAAGGCAGAAGGTTGTACCTACGCATGACCATCACTATGGTAAGAGAGGGCCTGGAAAGGCAGAAGGCTGAATGTGAGCATGGCCATCACTATGGTAAGGGAGTGTCTGGGAAGGCAGAAGGTAGAAGGTTGTACCTAGGCATGACCATCACTATGGTAAGAGAGGGCCTGGAAAGGCAGAAGGCTGAATGTGAGCATGGCCATCACTATGGTAAGAGAGTGTCTGGGAAGGCAAAAGGCAGAAGGTTGTACCTAGGCATGACCATCACTATGGTAAGGGAGTGTCTGGGAAGGCAGAAGGCTGTACCTAGGCGTGACCATCACTATGGTAAGAGAGTGCCTGGAAAGGCAGAAGGCTGAATGTGAGCATGGCCATCACTATGGTAAGGGAGTGTCTGGGAAGGCAGAAGGTAGAAGGTTGTACCTAGGCATGACCATCACTATGGTAAGAGAGGGCCTGGAAAGGCAGAAGGCTGAATGTGAGCATGGCCATCACTATGGTAAGGGAGTGTCTGGGAAGGCAAAAGGCAGAAGGTTGTACCTAGGCATGACCATCACTATGGTAAGGGAGTGTCTAGGAAGGCAGAAGGCAGAAGGTTGTACCTAGGCATGACCATCACTATGGCAAGGGAATGTCTGGGAAGGCAGTAGGCTGTATGTAAGCATGGCCATCACTATGGTAAGAGAGTGCCTGGAAAGGCAGAAGGCTGAATGTGAGCATGGCCATCACTATGGTAAGGGAGTGTCTGGGAAGGCAGAAGGCAGAAGGTTGTACCTAGGCATGACCATCACTATGGTAAGAAAGGGCCTGGAAAGGCAGAAGGCTGAATGTGAGCATGGCCATCACTATGGCAAGGGAGTGTCTGGGAAGGCAGAAGGCAGAAGGTAGAAGGTTGTACCTAGGCATGACCATCACTATGGTAAGAGAGGGCCTGGAAAGGCAGAAGGCTGAATGTGAGCATGGCCATCACTATGGTAAGGGAGTGTCTGGGAAAGCAGAAGGCAGAAGGTTGTACCTAGGCATGACCATCACTATGGCAAGGGAGTGTCTGGGAAGGCAGTAGGCTGTATGTGAGCAAGGCCATCACTATGGTAACAGAGTGCCTGGAAAGGCAGAAGGCTGAATGTGAGCATGGCCATCACTATGGTAAGGGAGTGTCTGGGAAGGCAGAAGGTTGTACCTAGGCATGACCATCACTATGGTAAGAGAGGGCCTGGAAAGGCAGAAGGCTGAATGTTAGCATGGCCATCACTATGGTAAGGGAGTGTCTGGGAAGGCAGAAGGTTGTACCTAGGTATGACCATCACTATGGTAAGAGAGGGCCTGGAAAGGCAGAAGGCTGAATGTGAGCATAGCCATCACTATGGTAAGGGAGTGTCTGGGAAGGCAGACGGCAGAAGGTTGTACCTAGGCATGACCATCACTATGGTGAGAGAGGGCCTGGAAAAGCAGAAGGCTGAATGTGAGCATAGCCATCACTATGGTAAGGGAGTGTCTGGGAAGGCAGAAGGCAGAAGGTTGTACCTAGGCATGACCATCACTGTGGTAAGAGAGGGCCTGGAAAGGCAGAAGGCTGAATGTGAGCATGGCCATCACTATGGTAAGGGAGTGTCTGGGAAGGCAGAAGGCAGAAGGTTGTACCTAGGCATGACCATCACTGTGGTAAGAGAGGGCCTGGAAAGGCAGAAGGCTGAATGTGAGCATGGCCATCACTATGGTAAGAGAGTGCCTGGAAAGGCAGAAGGCTGAATGTGAGCATGGCCATCACTATGGTAAGAGAGTGTCTGGGAAGGCAGAAGGCTGTACCTAGGCGTGACCATCACTATGGTAAGCAAGTGCCTGGAAAGGCAGAAGGCTGAATGTGAGCATGGCCATCACTATGGTAAGGGAGTGTCTGGAAAGGCAGAAGGTAGAAGGTTGTACCTAGGCATGACCATCACTATGGTAAGAGAGGGCCTGGAAAGGCAGAAGGCTGAATGTGAGCATGGCCATCACTATGGTAAGGGAGTGTCTGGGAAGGCAGAAGGCAGAAGGTTGTACCTAGGCATGACCATCACTATGGTAAGGGAGTGTCTAGGAAGGCAGAAGGCAGAAGGTTGTACCTAGGCATGACCATCACTATGGCAAGGGAGTGTCTGGGAAGGCAGTAGGCTGTATGTGAGCATGGCCATCACTATGGTAAGAGAGTGCCTGGAAAGGCAGAAGGCTGAATGTGAGCATGGCCATCACTATGGTAAGGGAGTGTCTGGGAAGGCAGAAGGCAGAAGGTTGTACCTAGGCATGACCATCACTATGGTAAGGGAGTGTCTAGGAAGGCAGAAGGCAGAAGGTTGTACCTAGGCATGACCATCACTATGGCAAGGGAGTGTCTGGGAAGGCAGTAGGCTGTATGTGAGCATGGCCATCACTATGGTAAGAGAGTGCCTGGAAAGGCAGACGGCTGAATGTGAGCATGGCCATCACTATGGTAAGGGAGTGTCTGGGAAGGCAGAAGGCAGAAGGTTGTACCTACGCATGACCATCACTATGGTAAGAGAGGGCCTGGAAAGGCAGAAGGCTGAATGTGAGCATGGCCATCACTATGGTAAGGGAGTGTCTGGGAAGGCAGAAGGTAGAAGGTTGTACCTAGGCATGACCATCACTATGGTAAGAGAGGGCCTGGAAAGGCAGAAGGCTGAATGTGAGCATGGCCATCACTATGGTAAGAGAGTGTCTGGGAAGGCAAAAGGCAGAAGGTTGTACCTAGGCATGACCATCACTATGGTAAGGGAGTGTCTGTGAAGGCAGAAGGCTGTACCTAGGCGTGACCATCACTATGGTAAGAGAGTGCCTGGAAAGGCAGAAGGCTGAATGTGAGCATGGCCATCACTATGGTAAGGGAGTGTCTGGGAAGGCAGAAGGTAGAAGGTTGTACCTAGGCATGACCATCACTATGGTAAGAGAGGGCCTGGAAAGGCAGAAGGCTGAATGTGAGCATGGCCATCACTATGGTAAGGGAGTGTCTGGGAAGGCAAAAGGCAGAAGGTTGTACCTAGGCATGACCATCACTATGGTAAGGGAGTGTCTAGGAAGGCAGAAGGCAGAAGGTTGTACCTAGGCATGACCATCACTATGGCAAGGGAATGTCTGGGAAGGCAGTAGGCTGTATGTAAGCATGGCCATCACTATGGTAAGAGAGTGCCTGGAAAGGCAGAAGGCTGAATGTGAGCATGGCCATCACTATGGTAAGGGAGTGTCTGGGAAGGCAGAAGGCAGAAGGTTGTACCTAGGCATGACCATCACTATGGTAAGAGAGGGCCTGGAAAGGCAGAAGGCTGAATGTGAGCATGGCCATCACTATGGTAAGGGAGTGTCTGGGAAAGCAGAAGGCAGAAGGTTGTACCTAGGCATGACCATCACTATGGCAAGGGAGTGTCTGGGAAGGCAGTAGGCTGTATGTGAGCAAGGCCATCACTATGGTAAGAGAGTGCCTGGAAAGGCAGAAGGCTGAATGTGAGCATGGCCATCACTATGGTAAGGGAGTGTCTGGGAAGGCAGATGGTTGTACCTAGGCATGACCATCACTATGGTAAGAGAGGGCCTGGAAAGGCAGAAGGCTGAATGTGAGCATGGCCATCACTATGGTAAGGGAGTGTCTGGGAAGGCAGAAGGTTGTACCTAGGCATGACCATCACTATGGTAAGAGAGGGCCTGGAAAGGCAGAAGGCTGAATGTGAGCATAGCCATCACTATGGTAAGGGAGTGTCTGGGAAGGCAGACGGCAGAAGGTTGTACCTAGGCATGACCATCACTATGGTAAGAGTGGGCCTGGAAAAGCAGAAGGCTGAATGTGAGCATGGCCATCACTATGGTAAGGGAGTGTCTGGGAAGGCAGAAGGTTGTACCTAGGCATGACCATCACTATGGTAAGAGAGGGCCTGGAAAGGCAGAAGGCTGAATGTGAGCATGGCCATCACTATGGTAAGGGAGTGTCTGGGAAGGCAGAAGGTTGTACCTAGGCATGACCATCACTGTGGTAAGAGAGGGCCTGGAAAGGCAGAAGGCTGAATGTGAGCATGGCCATCACTATGGTAAGAGAGTGCCTGGAAAGGCAGAAGGCTGAATGTGAGCATGGCCATCACTATGGTAAGAGAGTGTCTGGGAAGGCAGAAGGCTGTACCTAGGCGTGACCATCACTATGGTAAGCAAGTGCCTGGAAAGGCAGAAGGCTGAATGTGAGCATGGCCATCACTATGGTAAGGGAGTGTCTGGAAAGGCAGAAGGTATAAGGTTGTACCTAGGCATGACCATCACTATGGTAAGAGAGGGCCTGGAAAGTTAGAAGGCTGAATGTGAGCATGGCCATCAATATGGTAAGGGAGTGTCTGGAAAGGCAGAAGGCTGAATGTGAGCATGGCCATCACTATGGTAAGGGAGTGTCTGGGAAGGCAGAAGGCAGAAGGTTGTACCTAGGCATGACCATCACTATGGTAAGAGAGGGCCTGGAAAGGCAGAAGGCTGAATGTGAGCATGGCCATCACTATGGTAAGGGAGTGTCTGGGAAGGCAGAAGGCAGAAGGTTGTACCTAGGCATGACCCTCACTATGGTAAGGGAGTGTCTAGGAAGGCAGAAGGCAGAAGGTTGTACCTAGGCATGACCATCACTATGGCAAGGGAGTGTCTGGGAAGGCAGTAGGCTGTATGTGAGCATGGCCATCACTATGGTAAGAGAGTGCCTGGAAAGGCAGAAGGCTGAATGTGAGCATGGCCATCACTATGGTAAGGGAGTGTCTGGGAAGGCAGAAGGCAGAAGGTTGTACCTAGGCATGACAATCACTATGGCAAGGGAGTGTCTGGGAAGGCAGAAGGCTGAATGTGAGCATGGCCATCACTATGGTAAGGGAGTGTCTGGGAAGGCAGAAGGCAGAAGGTTGTACCTAGGCATGACCATCACTATGGCAAGGGAGTGTCTGGTAACGCAGAAGGCTGAATGTGAGCATGGCCATCACTATGGTAAGGGAGTGTCTGGGAAGGCAGAAGGTTGTACCTAGGCATGACAATCACTATGGCAAGGGAGTGTCTGGTAAGGCAGAAGGCTGAATGTGAGCATGGCCATCACTATGGTAAGGGAGTGTCTGGGAAGGCAGAAGGTTGTACCTAGGCATGACAATCACTATGGCAAGGGAGTGTCTGGGAAGGCAGAAGGCTGAATGTGAGCATGGCCATCACTATGGCAAGGGAGTGTCTGGGAAGGCAGTAGGCTGTATGTGAGCATGGCCATCACTATGGTGAGGGAGTGTCTGGGAAGGCAGTAGGCTGTATGTGAGCATGGCCATCACTATGGTAAGGGAGTGTCTGGGAAGGCAGAAGGCTGAATGTGAGCATGAGCATCACTATGGTAAGGGAGTATCTGGGAAGGCAGAAGAGTGTCTGGGAAGGCAGAAGGCAGAAGGTTGTACCTAGGCATAACCATCACTATGGCAAGGGAGTGTCTGGTAAGGCGGAAGGCTGAATGTGAGCATGGCCATCACTATGGTAAGGGAGTGTCTGGGAAGGCAGAAGGTTGTACCTAGGCATGACAATCACTATGGCAAGGGAGTGTCTGGGAAGGCAGAAGGCTGAATGTGAGCATGGCCATCACTATGGTAAGGGAGTGTCTGGGAAGGCAGAAGGCAGAAGGTTGTACCTAGGCATGACCATCACTATGGCAAGGGAGTGTCTGGTAAGGCAGAAGGCTGAATGTGAGCATGGCCATCACTATGGTAAGGGAGTGTCTGGGAAGGCAGAAGGTTGTACCTAGGCATGACAATCACTATGGCAAGGGAGTGTCTGGGAAGGCAGAAGGCTGAATGTGAGCATGGCCATCACTATGGCAAGGGAGTGTCTGGGAAGGCAGTAGGCTGTATGTGAGCATGGCCATCACTATGGTGAGGGAGTGTCTGGGAAGGCAGTAGGCTGTATGTGAGCATGGCCATCACTATGGTAAGGGAGTGTCTGGGAAGGCAGAAGGCTGAATGTGAGCATGAGCATCACTATGGTAAGGGAGTATCTGGGAAGGCAGAAGAGTGTCTGGGAAGGCAGAAGGCAGAAGGTTGTACCTAGGCATGACCATCACTATGGCAAGGGAGTGTCTGGGAAGGCAGAAGGCTGAATGTGAGCATGGCCATCACTATGGTAAGGGAGTATCTGGGAAGGCAGAAGAGTGTCTGGGAAGGCAAAAGGTGGTACCTAGGCATGACCATCACTATGGCAAGGGAGTGTCTGGGAAGGCAGAAGGCTGAATGTGAGCATGGCCATCACTATGGTAAGGGAGTGTCTGGGAAGGCAGAAGGTTGTACCTAGGCATGACCATCACTATGGCAAGGGAGTGTCTGGGAAGGCAAAAGGCTGAATGTGAGTATGGCCAGTATGGCCATCACTATGGTAAGGGAGTGTCTGGGAAGGCAGAAGGTTGTACCTAGGCATGACCATCACTATTGCAAGGGAGTGTCTGGGAAGGCAGTAGGCTGTATGTGAGCCTGGCCATCACTATGTTAAGGGAGTGTCTGGGAAGGCAGAAGGCTGAATGTGAGCATGACCATCACTATGGTAAGGGAGTGTCTGGGAAGGCAGAAGGCAGAAGGTTGTACCTAGGCATGACCATCACGATGGCAAGGGAGTGTCTGGGAAGGCAGTAGGCTGTATGTGAGCATGACCATCACTATGGTAAGAGAGTGTCAGGGAAGGCAGTAGGCTGTATATGTGAGCATGGCCATCACTATGGTAAGGGAGTGTCTGGGAAGGCAGAAGGCTGAATGTGAGCATGGCCATCACTATGGTAAGGGAGTGTCTGGGAAGGCAGAAGGTTGTACCTAGGCATGACAATCACTATGGCAAGGGAGTGTCTGGTAAGGCAGAAGGCTGAATGTGAGCATGGCCATCACTATGGTAAGAGAGTGCCTGGAAAGGCAGAAGGCTGAATGTGAGCATGGCCATCACTATGGTAACGGAGTGTCTGGGAAGGCAGAAGGCTGATGAGAGCATGACCATCACTATGGTAAGAGAGGGCCTGGAAAGGCAGAAGGCTGAATGTGAGCATGGCCATCACTATGGTAAGGGACTGTCTGGGAAGGCAGAAGGTAGAAGGTTGTACCTAGGCATGACCATCACTATGGCAAGAGAGTGCCTGGAAAGGCAGAAGGCTGAATGTGAGCATGGCCATCAATATGGTAAGGGAGTGTCTGGGAAGGCAGAAGGCTGTACCTAGTCGTGACCATCACTATGGTAAGCGAGTGCCTGGAAAGGCACAAGGCTGAATGTGAGCATGGCCATCACTATGGTAAGGGAGTGTCTGGGAAGGCAGAAGGTAGAAGGTTGTACCTAGGCATGACCATCACTATGGTAAGAGAGTGTCTAGGAAGGCAGAAGGCAGAAGGCTGTACCTAGGCATGACCATCACTATGGCAAGGGAGTGTCTGGGAAGGCAGAAGGCTGAATGTGAGCATGGCCATCACTATGGTAAGGGAGTGACTGGGAAGGCAGAAGGCAGAAGGTTGTACCTAGGCATGACCATCACTATGGCAAGGGAGTGTCTGGTAAGGCAGAAGGCTGAATGTGAGCATGGCCATCACTATGGTAAGGGAGTGTCTGGGAAGGCAGAAGGTTGTACCTAGGCATGACAATCACTATGGCAAGGGAGTGTCTGGGAAGGCAGAAGGCTGAATGTGAGCATGGCGATCACTATGGTAAGGGAGTGTCTGGGAAGGCAGAAGGTTGTACCTAGGCATGACCATCACTATGGCAAAGGAGTGTCTGGTAAGGCAGAAGGCTGAATGTGAGCATGGCCATCACTATGGTAAGGGAGTGTCTGGGAAGGCAGAAGGTTGTACCTAGGCATGACAATCACTATGGCAAGGGAGTGTCTGGTAAGGCAGAAGGCTGAATGTGAGCATGGCCATCACTATGGTAAGGGAGTGTCTGGGAAGGCAGAAGGTTGTACCTAGGCATGACAATCACTATGGCAAGGGAGTGTCTGGGAAGGCAGAAGGCTGAATGTGAGCATGGCGATCACTATGGTAAGGGAGTGTCTGGGAAGGCAGAAGGTTGTACCTAGGCATGACCATCACTATGGCAAAGGAGTGTCTGGTAAGGCAGAAGGCTGAATGTGAGCATGGCCATCACTATGGTAAGGGAGTGTCTGGGAAGGCAGAAGGTTGTACCTAGGCATGACAATCACTATGGCAAGGGAGTGTCTGGTAAGGCAGAAGGCTGAATGTGAGCATGGCCATCACTATGGTAAGGGAGTGTCTGGGAAGGCAGAAGGTTGTACCTAGGCATGACAATCACTATGGCAAGGGAGTGTCTGGGAAGGCAGAAGGCTGAATGTGAGCATGGCCATCACTATGGCAAGGGAGTGTCTGGGAAGGCAGTAGGCTGTATGTGAGCATGGCCATCACTATGGTAAGAGAGTGCCTGGAAAGGCAGAAGGCTGAATGTGAGCATGGCCATCACTATGGTAAGGGAGTGTCTGGGAAGGCAGAAGGCAGAAGGTTGTACCTAGGCATGACCATCACTATGGTAAGAGAGGGCCTGGAAAGGCAGAAGGCTGAATGTGAGCATGGCCATCACTATGGTAAGGGAGTGTCCGGGAAGGTAGAAGGTTGTACCTAGGCATGACCATCACTATGATAAGAGAGGACCTGGAAAGGCAGAAGGCTGAATGTGAGCATGGCCATCACTATGGTAAGGGAGTGTCTGGGAAGGCAGAAGGCAGAAGGTTGTACCTAGGCATGACCATCACTATGGCAAGAGAGTGCCTGGAAAGGCAGAAGGCTGAATGTGAGCATGGCCATCACTATGGTAAGGGAGTGTCTGGGAAGGCAGAAGGCAGTAGGTTGTACCTAGGCATGACCATCACTATGGTAAGGGATTGTCTGGGAAGGCAGAAGGCTGAATGTGAGCATGACCATCACTATGGTAAGAGAATGCCTGGAAAGGCAGAAGGTAGAAGGTTGTACCTAGGCATGACCATCACTATGGCAAGGGAGTGTCTGGGAAGGCAGTAGGCTGTATGTGAGCATGACCATCACTATGGTAAGAGAGGGCCTGGAAAGGCAGAAGGCTGAATGTGAGCATGGCCATCACTATGGTAAGGGAGTGTCTGGGAAGGCAAAAGGCAGAAGGTTGTACCTAGGCATGACCATCACTATGGTAAGGGAGTGTCTAGGAAGGCAGAAGGCAGAAGGTTGTACCTAGGTATGACCATCACTATGGTAAGAGAGTGCCTGGAAAGGCAGAAGGCAGAAGGTTGTACCTAGGCATGGCCATCACTATGCTAAGGGAGTGCCTGGGAAGGCAGAAGGCAGAAGGTTGTACCTAGGCATGACCATCACTATGGCAAGGGAGTGGCTGGGAAGGCAGAAGGCTGAATGTGAGCATGGCCTTCACTATGGTAAGAGAGTGCCTGGAAAGGCAGAAGGTTGAATGTGAGCATGGCCATCACTATGGTAAGGGAGTGTCTGGGAAGGCAGAAGGTTGTACCTAGGCATGACCATCACTATGGCAAGGGAGTGTCTGGGAAGGCAGAAGGCTGAATGTGAGCATGGCCATCACTATGGTAAGGGAGTGTCTGGGAAGGCAGAAGGCAGAAGGTTGTACCTAGGCATGACCATCACTATGGTAAGGGAGTGTCTGGGAAGGCAGAAGGTGGAAGGTTGTACCTAGGCATGACCATCACTATGGCAAGGGAGTGTCTCGGAAGGCAGTAGGCTGTATGTGAGCATGGCCATCACTATGGTAAGGGAGTGTCTCGGAAGGCAGTAGGCTGTATGTGAGCATGGCCATCACTATGGTAAGGGAGTGTCTCGGAAGGCAGTAGGCTGTATGTGAGCATGGCCATCACTATGGTAAGGGAGTGTCTGGGAAGGCAGAAGGCTGAATGTGAGCATGGCCGTCACTATGGTAAGGGAGTGTCTAGGAAGGCAGAAGGCAGAAGGCTATACCTAGGCATGACCATCACTATGGCAAGGGAGTGTCTGGGAAGGCAGAAGGCTGAATGTGAGCATGGCCATCACTATGGTAAGGGAGTGTCTAGGAAGGCAGAAGGCAGAAGGTTGTACCTAGGCATGACCATCACTATGGTAAGGGAGTGTCTGGGAAGGCAAAAGGCAGAAGGTTGTACCTAGGCATGACCATCACTATGGTAAGGGAGTGTCTAGGAAGGCAGAAGGCAGAAGGTTGTACCTAGGCATGACCATCACTATGGCAAGGGAATGTCTGGGAAGGCAGTAGGCTGTATGTAAGCATGGCCATCACTATGGTAAGAGAGTGCCTGGAAAGGCAGAAGGCTGAATGTGAGCATGGCCATCACTATGGTAAGGGAGTGTCTGGGAAGGCAGAAGGCAGAAGGTTGTACCTAGGCATGACCATCACTATGGTAAGAAAGGGCCTGGAAAGGCAGAAGGCTGAATGTGAGCATGGCCATCACTATGGCAAGGGAGTGTCTGGGAAGGCAGAAGGCAGAAGGTAGAAGGTTGTACCTAGGCATGACCATCACTATGGTAAGAGAGGGCCTGGAAAGGCAGAAGGCTGAATGTGAGCATGGCCATCACTATGGTAAGGGAGTGTCTGGGAAAGCAGAAGGCAGAAGGTTGTACCTAGGCATGACCATCACTATGGCAAGGGAGTGTCTGGGAAGGCAGTAGGCTGTATGTGAGCAAGGCCATCACTATGGTAACAGAGTGCCTGGAAAGGCAGAAGGCTGAATGTGAGCATGGCCATCACTATGGTAAGGGAGTGTCTGGGAAGGCAGAAGGTTGTACCTAGGCATGACCATCACTATGGTAAGAGAGGGCCTGGAAAGGCAGAAGGCTGAATGTTAGCATGGCCATCACTATGGTAAGGGAGTGTCTGGGAAGGCAGAAGGTTGTACCTAGGTATGACCATCACTATGGTAAGAGAGGGCCTGGAAAGGCAGAAGGCTGAATGTGGGCATAGCCATCACTATGGTAAGGGAGTGTCTGGGAAGGCAGACGGCAGAAGGTTGTACCTAGGCATGACCATCACTATGGTGAGAGAGGGCCTGGAAAAGCAGAAGGCTGAATGTGAGCATAGCCATCACTATGGTAAGGGAGTGTCTGGGAAGGCAGAAGGCAGAAGGTTGTACCTAGGCATGACCATCACTGTGGTAAGAGAGGGCCTGGAAAGGCAGAAGGCTGAATGTGAGCATGGCCATCACTATGGTAAGGGAGTGTCTGGGAAGGCAGAAGGCAGAAGGTTGTACCTAGGCATGACCATCACTGTGGTAAGAGAGGGCCTGGAAAGGCAGAAGGCTGAATGTGAGCATGGCCATCACTATGGTAAGAGAGTGCCTGGAAAGGCAGAAGGCTGAATGTGAGCATGGCCATCACTATGGTAAGAGAGTGTCTGGGAAGGCAGAAGGCTGTACCTAGGCGTGACCATCACTATGGTAAGCAAGTGCCTGGAAAGGCAGAAGGCTGAATGTGAGCATGGCCATCACTATGGTAAGGGAGTGTCTGGAAAGGCAGAAGGTAGAAGGTTGTACCTAGGCATGACCATCACTATGGTAAGAGAGGGCCTGGAAAGGCAGAAGGCTGAATGTGAGCATGGCCATCACTATGGTAAGGGAGTGTCTGGGAAGGCAGAAGGCAGAAGGTTGTACCTAGGCATGACCATCACTATGGTAAGGGAGTGTCTAGGAAGGCAGAAGGCAGAAGGTTGTACCTAGGCATGACCATCACTATGGCAAGGGAGTGTCTGGGAAGGCAGTAGGCTGTATGTGAGCATGG
Source organism: Ambystoma mexicanum (assembly GCF_040938575.1). Classification (NCBI taxonomy): domain Eukaryota; kingdom Metazoa; phylum Chordata; class Amphibia; order Caudata; family Ambystomatidae; genus Ambystoma; species Ambystoma mexicanum. The sequence continues at coordinate 1,291,945,528 of NC_090926.1, forward strand.
CCATCACTATGGTAAGAGAGTGCCTGGAAAGGCAGAAGGCTGAATGTGAGCATGGCCATCACTATGGTAAGGGAGTGTCTGGGAAGGCAGAAGGCAGAAGGTTGTACCTAGGCATGACCATCACTATGGTAAGGGAGTGTCTAGGAAGGCAGAAGGCAGAAGGTTGTACCTAGGCATGACCATCACTATGGCAAGGGAGTGTCTGGGAAGGCAGTAGGCTGTATGTGAGCATGGCCATCACTATGGTAAGAGAGTGCCTGGAAAGGCAGACGGCTGAATGTGAGCATGGCCATCACTATGGTAAGGGAGTGTCTGGGAAGGCAGAAGGCAGAAGGTTGTACCTACGCATGACCATCACTATGGTAAGAGAGGGCCTGGAAAGGCAGAAGGCTGAATGTGAGCATGGCCATCACTATGGTAAGGGAGTGTCTGGGAAGGCAGAAGGTAGAAGGTTGTACCTAGGCATGACCATCACTATGGTAAGAGAGGGCCTGGAAAGGCAGAAGGCTGAATGTGAGCATGGCCATCACTATGGTAAGAGAGTGTCTGGGAAGGCAAAAGGCAGAAGGTTGTACCTAGGCATGACCATCACTATGGTAAGGGAGTGTCTGTGAAGGCAGAAGGCTGTACCTAGGCGTGACCATCACTATGGTAAGAGAGTGCCTGGAAAGGCAGAAGGCTGAATGTGAGCATGGCCATCACTATGGTAAGGGAGTGTCTGGGAAGGCAGAAGGTAGAAGGTTGTACCTAGGCATGACCATCACTATGGTAAGAGAGGGCCTGGAAAGGCAGAAGGCTGAATGTGAGCATGGCCATCACTATGGTAAGGGAGTGTCTGGGAAGGCAAAAGGCAGAAGGTTGTACCTAGGCATGACCATCACTATGGTAAGGGAGTGTCTAGGAAGGCAGAAGGCAGAAGGTTGTACCTAGGCATGACCATCACTATGGCAAGGGAATGTCTGGGAAGGCAGTAGGCTGTATGTAAGCATGGCCATCACTATGGTAAGAGAGTGCCTGGAAAGGCAGAAGGCTGAATGTGAGCATGGCCATCACTATGGTAAGGGAGTGTCTGGGAAGGCAGAAGGCAGAAGGTTGTACCTAGGCATGACCATCACTATGGTAAGAGAGGGCCTGGAAAGGCAGAAGGCTGAATGTGAGCATGGCCATCACTATGGTAAGGGAGTGTCTGGGAAAGCAGAAGGCAGAAGGTTGTACCTAGGCATGACCATCACTATGGCAAGGGAGTGTCTGGGAAGGCAGTAGGCTGTATGTGAGCAAGGCCATCACTATGGTAAGAGAGTGCCTGGAAAGGCAGAAGGCTGAATGTGAGCATGGCCATCACTATGGTAAGGGAGTGTCTGGGAAGGCAGATGGTTGTACCTAGGCATGACCATCACTATGGTAAGAGAGGGCCTGGAAAGGCAGAAGGCTGAATGTGAGCATGGCCATCACTATGGTAAGGGAGTGTCTGGGAAGGCAGAAGGTTGTACCTAGGCATGACCATCACTATGGTAAGAGAGGGCCTGGAAAGGCAGAAGGCTGAATGTGAGCATAGCCATCACTATGGTAAGGGAGTGTCTGGGAAGGCAGACGGCAGAAGGTTGTACCTAGGCATGACCATCACTATGGTAAGAGTGGGCCTGGAAAAGCAGAAGGCTGAATGTGAGCATGGCCATCACTATGGTAAGGGAGTGTCTGGGAAGGCAGAAGGTTGTACCTAGGCATGACCATCACTATGGTAAGAGAGGGCCTGGAAAGGCAGAAGGCTGAATGTGAGCATGGCCATCACTATGGTAAGGGAGTGTCTGGGAAGGCAGAAGGTTGTACCTAGGCATGACCATCACTGTGGTAAGAGAGGGCCTGGAAAGGCAGAAGGCTGAATGTGAGCATGGCCATCACTATGGTAAGAGAGTGCCTGGAAAGGCAGAAGGCTGAATGTGAGCATGGCCATCACTATGGTAAGAGAGTGTCTGGGAAGGCAGAAGGCTGTACCTAGGCGTGACCATCACTATGGTAAGCAAGTGCCTGGAAAGGCAGAAGGCTGAATGTGAGCATGGCCATCACTATGGTAAGGGAGTGTCTGGAAAGGCAGAAGGTATAAGGTTGTACCTAGGCATGACCATCACTATGGTAAGAGAGGGCCTGGAAAGTTAGAAGGCTGAATGTGAGCATGGCCATCAATATGGTAAGGGAGTGTCTGGAAAGGCAGAAGGCTGAATGTGAGCATGGCCATCACTATGGTAAGGGAGTGTCTGGGAAGGCAGAAGGCAGAAGGTTGTACCTAGGCATGACCATCACTATGGTAAGAGAGGGCCTGGAAAGGCAGAAGGCTGAATGTGAGCATGGCCATCACTATGGTAAGGGAGTGTCTGGGAAGGCAGAAGGCAGAAGGTTGTACCTAGGCATGACCCTCACTATGGTAAGGGAGTGTCTAGGAAGGCAGAAGGCAGAAGGTTGTACCTAGGCATGACCATCACTATGGCAAGGGAGTGTCTGGGAAGGCAGTAGGCTGTATGTGAGCATGGCCATCACTATGGTAAGAGAGTGCCTGGAAAGGCAGAAGGCTGAATGTGAGCATGGCCATCACTATGGTAAGGGAGTGTCTGGGAAGGCAGAAGGCAGAAGGTTGTACCTAGGCATGACAATCACTATGGCAAGGGAGTGTCTGGGAAGGCAGAAGGCTGAATGTGAGCATGGCCATCACTATGGTAAGGGAGTGTCTGGGAAGGCAGAAGGCAGAAGGTTGTACCTAGGCATGACCATCACTATGGCAAGGGAGTGTCTGGTAACGCAGAAGGCTGAATGTGAGCATGGCCATCACTATGGTAAGGGAGTGTCTGGGAAGGCAGAAGGTTGTACCTAGGCATGACAATCACTATGGCAAGGGAGTGTCTGGTAAGGCAGAAGGCTGAATGTGAGCATGGCCATCACTATGGTAAGGGAGTGTCTGGGAAGGCAGAAGGTTGTACCTAGGCATGACAATCACTATGGCAAGGGAGTGTCTGGGAAGGCAGAAGGCTGAATGTGAGCATGGCCATCACTATGGCAAGGGAGTGTCTGGGAAGGCAGTAGGCTGTATGTGAGCATGGCCATCACTATGGTGAGGGAGTGTCTGGGAAGGCAGTAGGCTGTATGTGAGCATGGCCATCACTATGGTAAGGGAGTGTCTGGGAAGGCAGAAGGCTGAATGTGAGCATGAGCATCACTATGGTAAGGGAGTATCTGGGAAGGCAGAAGAGTGTCTGGGAAGGCAGAAGGCAGAAGGTTGTACCTAGGCATAACCATCACTATGGCAAGGGAGTGTCTGGTAAGGCGGAAGGCTGAATGTGAGCATGGCCATCACTATGGTAAGGGAGTGTCTGGGAAGGCAGAAGGTTGTACCTAGGCATGACAATCACTATGGCAAGGGAGTGTCTGGGAAGGCAGAAGGCTGAATGTGAGCATGGCCATCACTATGGTAAGGGAGTGTCTGGGAAGGCAGAAGGCAGAAGGTTGTACCTAGGCATGACCATCACTATGGCAAGGGAGTGTCTGGTAAGGCAGAAGGCTGAATGTGAGCATGGCCATCACTATGGTAAGGGAGTGTCTGGGAAGGCAGAAGGTTGTACCTAGGCATGACAATCACTATGGCAAGGGAGTGTCTGGGAAGGCAGAAGGCTGAATGTGAGCATGGCCATCACTATGGCAAGGGAGTGTCTGGGAAGGCAGTAGGCTGTATGTGAGCATGGCCATCACTATGGTGAGGGAGTGTCTGGGAAGGCAGTAGGCTGTATGTGAGCATGGCCATCACTATGGTAAGGGAGTGTCTGGGAAGGCAGAAGGCTGAATGTGAGCATGAGCATCACTATGGTAAGGGAGTATCTGGGAAGGCAGAAGAGTGTCTGGGAAGGCAGAAGGCAGAAGGTTGTACCTAGGCATGACCATCACTATGGCAAGGGAGTGTCTGGGAAGGCAGAAGGCTGAATGTGAGCATGGCCATCACTATGGTAAGGGAGTATCTGGGAAGGCAGAAGAGTGTCTGGGAAGGCAAAAGGTGGTACCTAGGCATGACCATCACTATGGCAAGGGAGTGTCTGGGAAGGCAGAAGGCTGAATGTGAGCATGGCCATCACTATGGTAAGGGAGTGTCTGGGAAGGCAGAAGGTTGTACCTAGGCATGACCATCACTATGGCAAGGGAGTGTCTGGGAAGGCAAAAGGCTGAATGTGAGTATGGCCAGTATGGCCATCACTATGGTAAGGGAGTGTCTGGGAAGGCAGAAGGTTGTACCTAGGCATGACCATCACTATTGCAAGGGAGTGTCTGGGAAGGCAGTAGGCTGTATGTGAGCCTGGCCATCACTATGTTAAGGGAGTGTCTGGGAAGGCAGAAGGCTGAATGTGAGCATGACCATCACTATGGTAAGGGAGTGTCTGGGAAGGCAGAAGGCAGAAGGTTGTACCTAGGCATGACCATCACGATGGCAAGGGAGTGTCTGGGAAGGCAGTAGGCTGTATGTGAGCATGACCATCACTATGGTAAGAGAGTGTCAGGGAAGGCAGTAGGCTGTATATGTGAGCATGGCCATCACTATGGTAAGGGAGTGTCTGGGAAGGCAGAAGGCTGAATGTGAGCATGGCCATCACTATGGTAAGGGAGTGTCTGGGAAGGCAGAAGGTTGTACCTAGGCATGACAATCACTATGGCAAGGGAGTGTCTGGTAAGGCAGAAGGCTGAATGTGAGCATGGCCATCACTATGGTAAGAGAGTGCCTGGAAAGGCAGAAGGCTGAATGTGAGCATGGCCATCACTATGGTAACGGAGTGTCTGGGAAGGCAGAAGGCTGATGAGAGCATGACCATCACTATGGTAAGAGAGGGCCTGGAAAGGCAGAAGGCTGAATGTGAGCATGGCCATCACTATGGTAAGGGACTGTCTGGGAAGGCAGAAGGTAGAAGGTTGTACCTAGGCATGACCATCACTATGGCAAGAGAGTGCCTGGAAAGGCAGAAGGCTGAATGTGAGCATGGCCATCAATATGGTAAGGGAGTGTCTGGGAAGGCAGAAGGCTGTACCTAGTCGTGACCATCACTATGGTAAGCGAGTGCCTGGAAAGGCACAAGGCTGAATGTGAGCATGGCCATCACTATGGTAAGGGAGTGTCTGGGAAGGCAGAAGGTAGAAGGTTGTACCTAGGCATGACCATCACTATGGTAAGAGAGTGTCTAGGAAGGCAGAAGGCAGAAGGCTGTACCTAGGCATGACCATCACTATGGCAAGGGAGTGTCTGGGAAGGCAGAAGGCTGAATGTGAGCATGGCCATCACTATGGTAAGGGAGTGACTGGGAAGGCAGAAGGCAGAAGGTTGTACCTAGGCATGACCATCACTATGGCAAGGGAGTGTCTGGTAAGGCAGAAGGCTGAATGTGAGCATGGCCATCACTATGGTAAGGGAGTGTCTGGGAAGGCAGAAGGTTGTACCTAGGCATGACAATCACTATGGCAAGGGAGTGTCTGGGAAGGCAGAAGGCTGAATGTGAGCATGGCGATCACTATGGTAAGGGAGTGTCTGGGAAGGCAGAAGGTTGTACCTAGGCATGACCATCACTATGGCAAAGGAGTGTCTGGTAAGGCAGAAGGCTGAATGTGAGCATGGCCATCACTATGGTAAGGGAGTGTCTGGGAAGGCAGAAGGTTGTACCTAGGCATGACAATCACTATGGCAAGGGAGTGTCTGGTAAGGCAGAAGGCTGAATGTGAGCATGGCCATCACTATGGTAAGGGAGTGTCTGGGAAGGCAGAAGGTTGTACCTAGGCATGACAATCACTATGGCAAGGGAGTGTCTGGGAAGGCAGAAGGCTGAATGTGAGCATGGCGATCACTATGGTAAGGGAGTGTCTGGGAAGGCAGAAGGTTGTACCTAGGCATGACCATCACTATGGCAAAGGAGTGTCTGGTAAGGCAGAAGGCTGAATGTGAGCATGGCCATCACTATGGTAAGGGAGTGTCTGGGAAGGCAGAAGGTTGTACCTAGGCATGACAATCACTATGGCAAGGGAGTGTCTGGTAAGGCAGAAGGCTGAATGTGAGCATGGCCATCACTATGGTAAGGGAGTGTCTGGGAAGGCAGAAGGTTGTACCTAGGCATGACAATCACTATGGCAAGGGAGTGTCTGGGAAGGCAGAAGGCTGAATGTGAGCATGGCCATCACTATGGCAAGGGAGTGTCTGGGAAGGCAGTAGGCTGTATGTGAGCATGGCCATCACTATGGTAAGAGAGTGCCTGGAAAGGCAGAAGGCTGAATGTGAGCATGGCCATCACTATGGTAAGGGAGTGTCTGGGAAGGCAGAAGGCAGAAGGTTGTACCTAGGCATGACCATCACTATGGTAAGAGAGGGCCTGGAAAGGCAGAAGGCTGAATGTGAGCATGGCCATCACTATGGTAAGGGAGTGTCCGGGAAGGTAGAAGGTTGTACCTAGGCATGACCATCACTATGATAAGAGAGGACCTGGAAAGGCAGAAGGCTGAATGTGAGCATGGCCATCACTATGGTAAGGGAGTGTCTGGGAAGGCAGAAGGCAGAAGGTTGTACCTAGGCATGACCATCACTATGGCAAGAGAGTGCCTGGAAAGGCAGAAGGCTGAATGTGAGCATGGCCATCACTATGGTAAGGGAGTGTCTGGGAAGGCAGAAGGCAGTAGGTTGTACCTAGGCATGACCATCACTATGGTAAGGGATTGTCTGGGAAGGCAGAAGGCTGAATGTGAGCATGACCATCACTATGGTAAGAGAATGCCTGGAAAGGCAGAAGGTAGAAGGTTGTACCTAGGCATGACCATCACTATGGCAAGGGAGTGTCTGGGAAGGCAGTAGGCTGTATGTGAGCATGACCATCACTATGGTAAGAGAGGGCCTGGAAAGGCAGAAGGCTGAATGTGAGCATGGCCATCACTATGGTAAGGGAGTGTCTGGGAAGGCAAAAGGCAGAAGGTTGTACCTAGGCATGACCATCACTATGGTAAGGGAGTGTCTAGGAAGGCAGAAGGCAGAAGGTTGTACCTAGGTATGACCATCACTATGGTAAGAGAGTGCCTGGAAAGGCAGAAGGCAGAAGGTTGTACCTAGGCATGGCCATCACTATGCTAAGGGAGTGCCTGGGAAGGCAGAAGGCAGAAGGTTGTACCTAGGCATGACCATCACTATGGCAAGGGAGTGGCTGGGAAGGCAGAAGGCTGAATGTGAGCATGGCCTTCACTATGGTAAGAGAGTGCCTGGAAAGGCAGAAGGTTGAATGTGAGCATGGCCATCACTATGGTAAGGGAGTGTCTGGGAAGGCAGAAGGTTGTACCTAGGCATGACCATCACTATGGCAAGGGAGTGTCTGGGAAGGCAGAAGGCTGAATGTGAGCATGGCCATCACTATGGTAAGGGAGTGTCTGGGAAGGCAGAAGGCAGAAGGTTGTACCTAGGCATGACCATCACTATGGTAAGGGAGTGTCTGGGAAGGCAGAAGGTGGAAGGTTGTACCTAGGCATGACCATCACTATGGCAAGGGAGTGTCTCGGAAGGCAGTAGGCTGTATGTGAGCATGGCCATCACTATGGTAAGGGAGTGTCTCGGAAGGCAGTAGGCTGTATGTGAGCATGGCCATCACTATGGTAAGGGAGTGTCTCGGAAGGCAGTAGGCTGTATGTGAGCATGGCCATCACTATGGTAAGGGAGTGTCTGGGAAGGCAGAAGGCTGAATGTGAGCATGGCCGTCACTATGGTAAGGGAGTGTCTAGGAAGGCAGAAGGCAGAAGGCTATACCTAGGCATGACCATCACTATGGCAAGGGAGTGTCTGGGAAGGCAGAAGGCTGAATGTGAGCATGGCCATCACTATGGTAAGGGAGTGTCTAGGAAGGCAGAAGGCAGAAGGTTGTACCTAGGCATGACCATCACTATGGTAAGGGAGTGTCTGGGAAGGCAGAAGGTGGAAGGTTGTACCTAGGCATGACCATCACTATGGCAAGGGAGTGTCTCGGAAGGCAGTAGGCTGTATGTGAGCATGGCCATCACTATGGTAAGGGAGTGTCTCGGAAGGCAGTAGGCTGTATGTGAGCATGGCCATCACTATGGTAAGGGAGTGTCTCGGAAGGCAGTAGGCTGTATGTGAGCATGGCCATCACTATGGTAAGGGAGTGTCTGGGAAGGCAGAAGGCTGAATGTGAGCATGGCCGTCACTATGGTAAGGGAGTGTCTAGGAAGGCAGAAGGCAGAAGGCTATACCTAGGCATGACCATCACTATGGCAAGGGAGTGACTGGGAAGGCAGAAGGCAGAAGGTTGTACCTAGGCATGACCATCACTATGGCAAGGGAGTGTCTGGTAAGGCAGAAGGCTGAATGTGAGCATGGCCATCACTATGGTAAGGGAGTGTCTGGGAAGGCAGAAGGTTGTACCTAGGCATGACAATCACTATGGCAAGGGAGTGTCTGGGAAGGCAGAAGGCTGAATGTGAGCATGGCCATCACTATGGTAAGGGAGTGTCTGGGAAGGCAGAAGGCAGAAGGTTGTACCTAGGCATGACCATCACTATGGCAAGGGAGTGTCTGGTAAGGCAGAAGGCTGAATGTGAGCATGGCCATCACTATGGTAAGGGAGTGTCTGGGAAGGCAGAAGGTTGTACCTAGGCATGACAATCACTATGGCAAGTGAGTGTCTGGTAAGGCAGAAGGCTGAATGTGAGCATGGCCATCACTATGGTAAGGGAGTGTCTGGGAAGGCAGAAGGTTGTACCTAGGCATGACAATCACTATGGCAAGGGAGTGTCTGGGAAGGCAGAAGGCTGAATGTGAGCATGGCCATCACTATGGCAAGGGAGTGTCTGGGAAGGCAGTAGGCTGTATGTGAGCATGGCCATCACTATGGTGAGGGAGTGTCTGGGAAGGCAGTAGGCTGTATGTGAGCATGGCCATCACTATGGTAAGGGAGTGTCTGGGAAGGCAGAAGGCTGAATGTGAGCATGAGCATCACTATGGTAAGGGAGTATCTGGGAAGGCAGAAGAGTGTCTGGGAAGGCAGAAGGCAGAAGGTTGTACCTAGGCATGACCATCACTATGGCAAGGGAGTGTCTGGTAAGGCGGAAGGCTGAATGTGAGCATGGCCATCACTATGGTAAGGGAGTGTCTGGGAAGGCAGAAAGATGTACCTAGGCATGACAATCACTATGGCAAGGGAGTGTCTGGGAAGGCAGAAGGCTGAATGTGAGCATGGCCATCACTATGGTAAGGGAGTGTCTGGGAAGGCAGAAGGTTGTACCTAGGCATGACCATCACTATGGCAAGGGAGTGTCTGGTAAGGCAGAAGGCGGAATGTGAGCATGGCCATCACTATGGTAAGGGAGTGTCTGGGAAGGCAGAAGGTTGTACCTAGGCATGACAATCACTATGGCAAGGGAGTGTCTGGTAAGGCAGAAGACTGAATGTGAGCATGGCCATCACTATGGTAAGAGAGTGCCTGGAAAGGCAGAAGGCTGAATGTGAGCATGGCCATCACTATGGTAAGGGAGTGTCTGGGAAGGCAGAAGGCTGAATGAGAGCATGACCATCACTATGGTAGGAGAGGGCCTGGAAAGGCAGAAGGCTGAATGTGAGCATGGCCATCACTATGGTAAGGGACTGTCTGGGAAGGCAGAAGGTAGAAGGTTGTACCTAGGCATGACCATCACTATGGCAAGAGAGTGCCTGGAAAGGCAGAAGGCTGAATGTGAGCATGGCCATCAATATGGTAAGGGAGTGTCTGGGAAGGCAGAAGGCTGTACCTAGGCGTGACCATCACTATGGTAAGCGAGTGCCTGGAAAGGCACAAGGCTGAATGTGAGCATGGCCATCACTATGGTAAGGGAGTGTCTGGGAAGGCAGAAGGTAGAAGGTTGTACCTAGGCATGACCATCACTATGGTAAGAGAGTGTCTAGGAAGGCAGAAGGCAGAAGGCTGTACCTAGGCATGACCATCACTATGGCAAGGGAGTGTCTGGGAAGGCAGAAGGCTGAATGTGAGCATGGCCATCACTATGGTAAGGGAGTGACTGGGAAGGCAGAAGGCAGAAGGTTGTACCTAGGCATGACCATCACTATGGCAAGGGAGTGTCTGGTAAGGCAGAAGGCTGAATGTGAGCATGGCCATCACTATGGTAAGGGAGTGTCTGGGAAGGCAGAAGGTTGTACCTAGGCATGACAATCACTATGGCAAGGGAGTGTCTGGGAAGGCAGAAGGCTGAATGTGAGCATGGCGATCACTATGGTAAGGGAGTGTCTGGGAAGGCAGAAGGTTGTACCTAGGCATGACCATCACTATGGCAAAGGAGTGTCTGGTAAGGCAGAAGGCTGAATGTGAGCATGGCCATCACTATGGTAACAGAGTGTCTGGGAAGGCAGAAGGTTGTACCTAGGCATGACAATCACTATGGCAAGGGAGTGTCTGGTAAGGCAGAAGGCTGAATGTGAGCATGGCCATCACTATGGTAAGGGAGTGTCTGGGAAGGCAGAAGGTTGTACCTAGGCATGACAATCACTATGGCAAGGGAGTGTCTGGGAAGGCAGAAGGCTGAATGTGAGCATGGCCATCACTATGGCAAGGGAGTGTCTGGGAAGGCAGTAGGCTGTATGTGAGCATGGCCATCACTATGGTGAGGGAGTGTCTGGGAAGGCAGTAGGCTGTATGTGAGCATGGCCATCACTATGGTAAGGGAGTGTCTGGGAAGGCAGAAGGCTGAATGTGAGCATGAGCATCACTATGGTAAGGGAGTATCTGGGAAGGCAGAAGCGTGTCTGGGAAGGCAGAAGGCAGAAGGTTGTACCTAGGCATGACCATCACTATGGCAAGGGAGTGTCTGGTAAGGCGGAAGGCTGAATGTGAGCATGGCCATCACTATGGTAAGGGAGTGTCTGGGAAGGCAGAAGGTTGTACCTAGGCATGACAATCACTATGGCAAGGGAGTGTCTGGGAAGGCAGAAGGCTGAATGTGAGCATGGCCATCACTATGGTAAGGGAGTGTCTGGGAAGGCAGAAGGCAGAAGGTTGTACCTAGGCATGACCATCACTATGGCAAGGGAGTGTCTGGTAAGGCAGAAGGCTGAATGTGAGCATGGCCATCACTATGGTAAGGGAGTGTCTGGGAAGGCAGAAGGTTGTACCTAGGCATGACAATCACTATGGCAAGGGAGTGTCTGGTAAGGCAGAAGGCTGAATGTGAGCATGGCCATCACTATGGTAAGGGAGTGTCTGGGAAGGCAGAAGGTTGTACCTAGGCATGACAATCACTATGGCAAGGGAGTGTCTGGGAAGGCAGAAGGCTGAATGTGAGCATGGCCATCACTATGGCAAGGGAGTGTCTGGGAAGGCAGTAGGCTGTATGTGAGCATGGCCATCACTATGGTGAGGGAGTGTCTGGGAAGGCAGTAGGCTGTATGTGAGCATGGCCATCACTATGGCAAGGGAGTGTCTGGGAAGGCAGAAGGCTGAATGTGAGCATGAGCATCACTATGGTAAGGGAGTATCTGGGAAGGCAGAAGAGTGTCTGGGAAGGCAGAAGGCAGAAGGTTGTACCTAGGCATGACCATCACTATGGCAAGGGAGTGTCTGGGAAGGCAGAAGGCTGAATGTGAGCATGGCCATCACTATGGTAAGGGAGTATCTGGGAAGGCAGAAGAGTGTCTGGGAAGGCAGAAGGTGGTACCTAGGCATGACCATCACTATGGCAAGGGAGTGTCTGGGAAGGCAGAAGGCTGAATGTGAGCATGGCCATCACTATGGTAAGGGAGTGTCTGGGAAGGCAGAAGGTTGTACCTAGGCATGACCATCACTATTGCAAGGGAGTGTCTGGGAAGGCAGTAGGCTGTATGTGAGCCTGGCCATCACTATGGTAAGGGAGTGTCTGGGAAGGCAGAAGGCTGAATGTGAGCATGACCATCACTATGGTAAGGGAGTGTCTGGGAAGGCAGAAGGTTGTACCTAGGCATGACCATCACGATGGCAAGGGAGTGTCTGGGAAGGCAGTAGGCTGTATGTGAGCATGACCATCACTATGGTAAGAGAGTGTCAGGGAAGGCAGAAGGCTGAATGTGAGCATGGCCATCACTATGGTAAGGGAGTGACTGGGAAGGCAGAAGGCAGAAGGTTGTACCTAGGCATGACCATCACTATGGCAAGGGAGTGTCTGGTAAGGCAGAAGGCTGAATGTGAGCATGGCCATCACTATGGTAAGGGAGTGTCTGGGACGGCAGAATGTTGTACCTAGGCATGACAATCACTATGGCAAGGGAGTGTCTGGGAAGGCAGAAGGCTGAATGTGAGCATGGCCATCACTATGGTAAGGGAGTGTCTGGGACGGCAGAATGTTGTACCTAGGCATGACCATCACTATGGCAAGGGAGTGTCTGGTAACGCAGAAGGCTGAATGTGAGCATGGCCATCACTATGGTAAGGGAGTGTCTGGGAAGGCAGAAGGTTGTACCTAGGCATGACAATCACTATGGCAAGGGAGTGTCTGGTAAGGCAGAAGGCTGAATGTGAGCATGGCCATCACTATGGTAAGGGAGTGTCTGGGAAGGCAGAAGGTTGTACCTAGGCATGACAATCACTATGGCAAGGGAGTGTCTGGGAAGGCAGAAGGCTGAATGTGAGCATGGCCATCACTATGGCAAGGGAGTGTCTGGGAAGGCAGTAGGCTGTATGTGAGCATGGCCATCACTATGGTGAGGGAGTGTCTGGGAAGGCAGTAGGCTGTATGTGAGCATGGCCATCACTATGGTAAGGGAGTGTCTGGGAAGGCAGAAGGCTGAATGTGAGCATGAGCATCACTATGGTAAGGGAGTATCTGGGAAGGCAGAAGAGTGTCTGGGAAGGCAGAAGGCAGAAGGTTGTACCTAGGCATGACCATCACTATGGCAAGGGAGTGTCTGGTAAGGCGGAAGGCTGAATGTGAGCATGGCCATCACTATGGTAAGGGAGTGTCTGGGAAGGCAGAAGGTTGTACCTAGGCATGACAATCACTATGGCAAGGGAGTGTCTGGGAAGGCAGAAGGCTGAATGTGAGCATGGCCATCACTATGGTAAGGGAGTGTCTGGGAAGGCAGAAGGCAGAAGGTTGTACCTAGGCATGACCATCACTATGGCAAGGGAGTGTCTGGTAAGGCAGAAGGCTGAATGTGAGCATGGCCATCACTATGGTAAGGGAGTGTCTGGGAAGGCAGAAGGTTGTACCTAGGCATGACAATCACTATGGCAAGGGAGTGTCTGGGAAGGCAGAAGGCTGAATGTGAGCATGGCCATCACTATGGCAAGGGAGTGTCTGGGAAGGCAGTAGGCTGTATGTGAGCATGGCCATCACTATGGTGAGGGAGTGTCTGGGAAGGCAGTAGGCTGTATGTGAGCATGGCCATCACTATGGTAAGGGAGTGTCTGGGAAGGCAGAAGGCTGAATGTGAGCATGAGCATCACTATGGTAAGGGAGTATCTGGGACGGCAGAAGAGTGTCTGGGAAGGCAGAAGGTTGTACCTAGGCATGACCATCACTATGGCAAGGGAGTGTCTGGGAAGGCAGAAGGCTGAATGTGAGCATGGCCATCACTATGGTAAGGGAGTATCTGGGAAGGCAGAAGAGTGTCTGGGAAGGCAAAAGGTGGTACCTAGGCATGACCATCACTATGGCAAGGGAGTGTCTGGGAAGGCAGAAGGCTGAATGTGAGCATGGCCATCACTATGGTAAGGGAGTGTCTGGGAAGGCAGAAGGTTGTACCAAGGCATGACCATCACTATGGCAAGGGAGTGTCTGGGAAGGCAAAAGGCTGAATGTGAGTATGGCCATCACTATGGTAAGGGAGTGTCTGGGAAGGCAGAAGGTTGTACCTAGGCATGACCATCACTATTGCAAGGGAGTGTCTGGGAAGGCAGTAGGCTGTATGTGAGCCTGGCCATCACTATGTTAAGGGAGTGTCTGGGAAGGCAGAAGGCTGAATGTGAGCATGACCATCACTATGGTAAGGGAGTGTCTGGGAAGGCAGAAGGCAGAAGGTTGTACCTAGGCATGACCATCACGATGGCAAGGGAGTGTCTGGGAAGGCAGTAGGCTGTATGTGAGCATGACCATCACTATGGTAAGAGAGTGTCAGGGAAGGCAGTAGGCTGTATATGTGAGCATGGCCATCACTATGGTAAGGGAGTGTCTGGGAAGGCAGAAGGCTGAATGTGAGCATGACCATCACTATGGTAAGGGAGTGTCTGGGAAGGCAGAAGGCATAGGTTGTACCTATGCTTGACCATCACTATGGCAAGGGAGTTTCTCGGAAGGCAGTAGGCTGTATGTGAGCATGGCCATCACTATAGTAAGGGAGTTTCTGGGAAGGCAGAAGAACAAGTTACTTACCCCTGGTAACGTTCTTTCGACTGGATGTTCCTGCCACCTATTCCTCATCTTTGATATTTGTATCTCGCGAGCTTTGCTGCATCAGAAAACAAAATCACGGCAGAGGGCGCTGTGCACAATGTTGTGGCGTTGATGTCCCTCGAGGGCTGCCGTCGAGCGTCGACGTCACCAGCAGTATAAATAGCTTGTTCAGCACCCGTTGGCTTTAGTTCTGTTTTATTCGTTCCCATCAATCGAGGCACTAACCAGGCGTACCCCAGACCGATAGCTCTCAGGAAATGCAGACTGTAATTCACGTAAATTGTACGGTGGGGTAGGCTGGGAGGGGCGATGAGGAATACGTGGGAAGAACATCCAATCGAAAGAACATTACCAGGGGTAAGTAACTTTCTTCGAATGGATTGTGTCCTCCCACATATTCCTCATCTTTGATAGACTCCCAAAGAAGTGACAATTTGGAGGAGGGAGTACTATTTAAATTATTCGTGAATCGAATGGAGGACTGCGTTACCAAAAAGACCTCTTTGAGTGAGTCCAAGCAATAATGCTTGAGAAATGTATGAATGGATGCCCAAGTAGCCGCTGAGCAGATGTCTTTAATAGGGACACCCCTCTGAAGAGCCATGGAAGTTGCCATGCCCCTCGTGGAATGAGCTTGAAGCCATTCCAGCGGGTCCTTTCCCGCAAGTCTGTAGCATTCCTGTTATTACTGTTAGGGCACTGTATAATTATGAGTAATATAAGCTGTTGTAGTACTAATTTAAGTAATAACTCTCAAACAGCTCACCTTGGCAATCGATGACTCCAACTGGGGGAATTAAAGCAGCTGTGAAGATTTCCCAGTGACAGCCCTGGCCACTCAGCCCAGGGTAATGTGACCCAGGAGAGCGGGCAGGACTCCCAGGGAAACTCTCAATGGGAAGAAAACCCTGGACGAAATCCCAGCTTGTGCAGATCAGGCTAATGGTGGAAGGTTGGACGTCTCCGACAGGAACCCTCAGGAATCACACAAGACACCTTGTCTGCAGGAATGAGAAGTCAAGAAATAGGGAGCAGGTTAGAGGAGGGCCCAAAGAAGGGAAAGGAAAGGAGAGATCAATGGAAATCCTCTCACCCGAAAAGGACTGAGGGAAAGTTCGGATCTGGAACCCGGCTGAGTAGGAAAGCTTCGGGCGAGTCGGGAGAGTCTGGAAGGATAACAGGAGATGAGGACCAGGTACAAATACTCAAGGGAATCCTAGAGAAAGGGAACTTACTCAGATGGGGAACTGGCCGGAATGGGAGACAAATAGGATTGATTTGCGAAGCCGATTGAGAACGAAACCAGCGAAAGCTGAGGGAAGGATCTGAAGAGAGATCTGAACAGGGTAAGTAGGAACCGCAAACACAGAGGGAAATGAGAGCATGGAGAGAGAGGATTCAGAAGCGAACTCATGGAGCGTCAAAGGCAGAAGCGACGCAAAGCACTGGCTGCTTCGTTTCCAGATAAAGGATCACGTGATCGGTCGTCCGCACGTCACGGGAGCGTGCAACTACTAGACCGCTGCCAGCCGGTCGGGGAGAATCACCAGCTTCCATCTTAGAAATGTTAGGAATCAGAGCGCCGCACAAGCGGGTCCGTGCCCATAAAGACCACTTGCGGCGATGTGTAACAGTATGCCCCCTCCTCCAGGAGGGCGCCCCTGGTTTACCCGGATGAAGCAGGAAAAAACGCTGCACAAGACGGGGTGCATGAACCCCAGAAGCTGGCTCCCAAGTTCTTTCAGCAGGAGAATAACCCTTCCAGTCAATCAGAAACTGCAATCGACCACAATGGAATCGTGAGTCACAGATAGCAGCTACCTCAAATTCAGGACCACTGTCAGTGAGAATCGGAGGAGGTAGATAATCTCCATCGCGATGAAAACGATCCCGCACCACTGGCTTAATCTGAAACAGGTGGAAAACCGGGTGAATCCGAGACCAGGAAGCAGGTAAGGCAAGTCGGACAGCGGCCGTCCCAATCTTGGAGAGGACTAGAAAGGGACCAAAGTACCTGGGAGATAGTTTAGATGGGACCAAATGACGAGGAAGAAATCTGGAAGCCAACCAGACCGAATCCCCGATGGTCAGTTCCTTAAAGTCTCGACGATGAAGATCAGCGTACTTCTTCGCTCGATCCTGAGCTTTCTTTAACGACTGCTTAGCCAGTCTCTGTCCCTCATGGATATCTGCAATCAGAGAATCCACACCCGGACAGCCAGAATCGGAGGGAGACACATTCGGAGCAAAGGAAGGGTGATAACCACAGGTACAAAAGAAGGGAGTGGACTGGAGAGCAGAATGTAAAGAATTGTTGTACACAAACTCTGCAAGTGGGAGCAGTTCCACCCAATTGTCTTGAGCCGCAGCAATAAAGCACCGTAAGTATCCCTCGAGGGTTTGGTTCAATCGCTCAGTTTGACCGTTCGTCTAGGGATGGTATCCAGAAGAGAGGGCACGTTTAATACACCGAATGCGACAAACCTGTTGCCAAAAGAGAGAGGTGTACTGGGGACCTCTGTCCGACGCAATAGTGTCTGGTAGACCATGGCGAGAAAACACCTCAGAGAGAAAAATGTTGGCCATGGAAGGAGCATTTGGTAATCTTCGCAAAGGAGTAAAGTGTGCTAACTTGGTGAAGTAATCGATCGTTACCATGATAGTAGTCATATTCGCTGATGGCGGTAGGTCAGATATGAAATCAGTGGAAATGATCTGCCAAGGACGGTCTGATATGGGCATTCTTGCTAATAACCCTAACGGTGGTGAGCGAGGAGACTTGGCAAGAGCGCAGATCTTACAGGCGGCAACATAGTCCCGGACATCAGATCTCATGGAAGGCCACCAGAAATGTCGTTGGCTGAGTTCCAATGTGGGAAGTACACCCCTATGTCCTGCAGCTCGTGAGTCATGGCAGATTTTTAACACCTCCAGTTGTAAAGAAGGAACGGGAATCAAAACTTGAGTACCATGAAAGTAGTATTCTGTTTCCTTGGAGAGATGATAAGTAGATGCCAGGTCTTCACAGAAAGTTTTATTAAGAGTGGTGGCTGTTCGTACCTCTTGCAGGAAATCAGTAAGTACTGCAATGAACCGAGCATTGGGAAACATCTTTTCTGGGCAAAAAGAAGAAGTTGGAGAATCCTTACGGGATAAAGCATCTGCTCTTAAATTCTGTCTGCCAGGCCAGTAAATAAATTCTATCCGAAAAGGTAAGAAGAAGTAAGCCCAACGTGTTTGTCTGCTGTTTGTGGTGTAAGCATTTTGAAGAACCTTGAGATTTTGGTGATCTGTACGCACCAAGACAGGAAAGGGTGAACCCAAAAGCAAATGTCTCCATTCCTCGAAGGCGCGTTTGATAGCCATCAGTTCCTTCTCAAGTACTGAATAATTTATCTCAGCAGAATTAAATGTCTTGGATAAGTATGCCACCGGTCTTTCTTCACCTTGTTCTGATGACTGTAACAACACAGCTCCTAACGCATTCTGAGAAGCGTCTGTCTCGACAATGAATTGTTTGGATTGGTCAGGGTTGATCAAAATGGTTGAGGAAGTAAACATTTCCTTCAAAATATCGAATGCCTTCTGAGCTGATTCATTCCAAACAAATGATACCCCTTTCTTTAGAAGTCGAGTCAAGGGAAGTATGATTTCTGAGAAGGAAGGAATAAATTTACGATAAAAATTTGCGAACCCCAAAAACCTCTGTATGTCTTTTATCCCTGTTGGAATAGGCCAATCCACAACTGCGGATATCTTCTTGGGGTCCATGGAAATACCCTGGGAAGATAGGACAAATCCTAGATAGGTAACTTGTCTCTGATGGAATTCACACTTGGATGCTTTGCAGTAGAGATGGTTGGATTGCAGGCGTTCTAGCACGGTGTTAACATGATGAATATGTTCCTCTTGGTTGTTGGAGTAAACAAGGATATCGTCGAGATAGATGATTACGAACCGGAACAATATGTCGGCAAATAGATGGTCCATGAATCTCTGAAATATCGCAGGAGCATTCACTAAGCCAAATGGCATTACGTGATATTCATAATGTCCAAAGGGAGTCCGGAATGCGGTCTTCCATTCGTCTCCGGGTGCAATACGAATAAGATGGTATGCACCACGAAGGTCCAACTTGGTATATCAAGAAGCCCCTCGAACAGCTTCAACAATGACCGTGATGAGAGGCATGGGATATTTGTCAGTAGTGGTTATTTTGTTGAGACCACGATAATCAATATAGGGACGGAGCTCATCTGAGTCCTTTTTGGGGATAAAGAATAATGATGCCCCTGCAGGAGACACCGACTCAGAAATGAGACCATTCTGTAAATGGGTTTGAAGGTATTCTTTTAATGCCGACTTTTCTCTTTGAGAAAGAACGTACATGCGGCCAAAGGGAATGGGCTGATCGGGAAGCAGGTCTATGTGACAATCATCTCTTCGATGAGGAGGGAGATTAGGAAATTCAGGGTTTTCAAACACTGATCGGTAAGGCTCATGACAGTCAGGAATCTCAAGTTGACTGATGGAAGATACAGCTGGTTTGAGAGTCTCATCTGAAGGTATACGGATCCCCACTGATTCTTGAGAAAGACAATGATGGACACAATATTCTGATCCTAGAAAAAGGGTTCCAGCAGCCCAGTTTATGTATGGGTTATGTAGTCTCAGCCAAGGGAGTCCTAGAATAATTGGGTAATGGGCAGTTCTGATAACATCAAAAACCAGGGTTTCTTTATGACTCGATATCTTACAAGTGAGCGGAATGGTTTGCTCTTTAATGGGACCCGAACTCAGAGGGGTACCATCTACTCCCTGAATAGGAGTAACCAAAGTCTTTGGTACCTGAGAGATACCGTGTAATTTTGCCCACTCCACATCCACAAAATTACCAGCCGCTCCACAGTCTATTAAGGCCGGAATACCTGGGATGACATTTTCTGGTAGCAGGATGGAAAGAGAAACTACCACCATGGACTGATTGCTGAGAGAGTTATCAAGTGACATACTGGTCTGATATGGGGAAGAATGTTGCTGGGCACTTACCGGTCTTCCCCTAACGGTAAGGCTTTGAAGTTTCCTGATTTAGGAATAGGAGAGTGACGAGGAGGAACTAAGTGACAGTCTTTCAAAACATGAGTAGAGGACCCACAGTACTTACATAGTTTCAAAGATCTTCTCCTCTCCCTTTCAGTAGCTGAAATCGGTCCTCGAACGGTCACAACTTGCATGGGTTCTTCAGTAGGAGATATAGATTTCTGAATGGTTGAGGAATAATCCAACTGTGGTCATGTTCCTTTCCCCTTTTTCTTTTCGCATGTCCTTTCATGCATTCGGTAATCAATTTGCATGGTTAACGTGATCATATCAGCTAGATTAGCGGGACAAGGGACTTTAGAGACCTCGTCTTTTAGTTCATCTGTGAGACCTCTCCGAAAAAGAGTGAGGAGACCTTCATCTGGCCAGCCTAGTTCAGAGGATAGTTGTTTAAACTGAGTGATATACCAAAGTAATTCTTTGTTTCCTTGTTTTAAATCGAGAAGTCTCTCTTGTGTGGCAACCGAAATCTCCTTTCTTCCAAACATGGTTTTGAGGCTGTTAGTGAAGGCGGTGTAAGAATCAAGAATAACATTGTTGGAGGTAACTAAAGGGGTCGCCCAAGCTAACGCTGGACCAGAAAGGTGTGAAATAACATAGCCTACCTTATCTTTATCGGTAGGGAAAAAGTGAGGTTTGAATGTGAATTGGATGGTACAACTGTCAAGGAATTCTTTTAGTCTGTAGGGGTCACCGTCGTACATAACGGAATGTAAGGACGACGGGGGAGTGTCTGAAAAGGCTCTAGCTCCTTGATGTCGTAGTTGAGCATTATCCTGTTTCAAGGATTGTACCTCTAATGACATGGCCTGTATGGCTGCCATTAGCTGCTGCATTTGTTGTTCCATTTGGAATTCCGATTGCCAATATTCCTTCGGGCGTCGCTTACTGTTATTACTGTTAGGGCACTGTATAATTATGAGTAATATAAGCTGTTGTAGTACTAATTTAAGTAATAACTCTCAAACAGCTCACCTTGGCAATCGATGACTCCAACTGGGAGAATTAAAGCAGCTGTGAAGATTTCCCAGTGACAGCCCTGGCCACTCAGCCCAGGGTAATGTGACCCAGGAGAGCGGGCAGGACTCCCAGGGAAACCCTCAATGGGAAGAAAACCCTGGACGAAATCCCAGCTCGTGCAGATCAGGCTAATGGTGGAAGGTTGGATGTCTCCGACAGGAACCCCCGGGAATCACACAAGACACCTTGTCTGCAGGAATGAGAAGTGAAGAAATAGGGAGCAGGTTAGAGGAGGGCCCAAAGAAGGGAAAGGAAAGGAGAGATTAATGGAAATCCTCTCACCCGAAAAGGACTGAGGGAAAGTTCGGATCTGGAACCTGGCTGAGTAGGAAAGCTTTGGGCGAGTCGGGAGAGTCTGGAAGGATAACAGGAGATGAGGACCCGGTAAAAATACTCAAGGGAATCCTAGAGAAAGGGAACTTACTCAGATGGGGAACTGGCCAGAATGGGAGACAAATAAGATTGATTCGCGAAGCCGATTGAGAACGAAACCAGCGAAAGCTGAGGGAAGGATCTGAAGAGAGAAAGTAACACAGGGTAAGTAGGAACCGCAAACACAGAGGGAAATGAGAGCATGGAGAGAGAGGATTCAGAAGCAAACTCACGGAGCGTCAAAGGCAGAAGCGACGCGAAGCACTGGCCGCTTCGTTTCCGGATAAAGGATCACGTGATCGCTCGTCCGCACGTCAAGGGAGCGTGCAACTACTAGACCGCTGCCAGCCGGTCGGGGAGAATCACCAGCTTCCATCTTAGAAATGTTAGGAATCAGAGCGCCGCAAAAGCGGGTCCGTGCCCATAAAGACCACTTGCGGCGTTGTGTAACAATTCCCCAATAGCCAGTGTGATCCACCGGGATATGGTTTGTTTAGTTACTGCAAGACCCAATTTAGGGCTGGTATATCCCACAAAATGTTGATCATCATGGCAGAATTTTGCCATTCTTGCAATGTATAAGCTTAGAGCCCTTTTTGGGTCCAGCCTATGCAGCCTCTCCTCCTCCTTGCCCAAATGAGGAGGAGGGTAGAAAGTTGGTAGGGTTATCTTCTGTGACAAATGGAAGTCGGAGACTACTTTCGGCAGGAATTATGGTTTTACTCTGAGGACAACCTTATCCTTATAAAACGGAATATGAGGAGGCTTGCATGAAAGAGCCTGCAACTCACTTACCATGTGGGCTGATGTTAATGCCACAAGAAGTGCAGTTTTCATAGTTAAGAGCCTTAACGGGCAGGAATGTAAAGGCTCAAAAGGGAAACAAATTAGACATTTTAACACAAGGTTTAAATTCCAAGCAGGGACATTCAATGGTTTGGAGGGTACACATTGTTATGTTATGTTATGTGCCTACTTGTAACGCGCCGATAGCCCGCAGGCATCAGGGCGCGGGAACCAAGAAAGATCAAATATTCATAGTTCTCTTCATTGAACTAAGGTTGGATACTAGAAAAAAAAAATAGCGAGTCCCTTCAGAAATTGAACAATTAAAGGCATTTTGAAATAGGAGACCTCTTCAGAGGAGTGCTTAAAAATGGAAAGCGCCGCCAGGTATCCTTTTATGGCTCCAATCTGGAGCCCCTGATTAACCAAATGCAACAGGAAAGAAAGCACCATAGGAGTGTCACATTGAAATGGATCCACATCCTTGTCCTTGCACCAGTTACTGAATTTATTCCAACGACACCAGTACAAGGATTTGGTTGCTGGCCTTCTGGCCGAAAGCATAATCTCCATTATGTCATCCGCGAGGTCCGAATCCTTATATTTCAGCCTCTCAAAAACCATGTATGAAGGCTGAGTGTCTTGACCTCTGGATAGAGAACCCGGCCTTCCTCTTGCGAGAGAAGATCCTCTCTTTGTGGAAGACGTATTGGAGGGCAGATTAACATGTCCAGAAGGTCCGGGTACCACGTCCTCCTGGTCCAATCCGGCGCAATAAGGATCATGGATTTCCCACACTTTCTCAACCTCCTGATCATGTGAGGAATGACGGGGACTGGAGGAAACGCATACAAGAGTGGAAATTCCCAGTCACCACGAACACATCTCCTAAAGCTCCTCTTGGGGAAAATTCCCTTGAGCAATACAGCTCACACTTCCGGTTGGTACTGGTCGCAAACAGACCCACTTGAGGAGTTCCCCAAAGGGAGAAGATCTCCTGAAGGACTTCCTGAGATAGTTCCCACCAGTGGAATACTGCGCTCTGCCTGCTCAGAGCGTCAGCCGCCGTGTTCTGCTCTCCGGTTAGGTGAACTGCTGACAGAGAGATTCCTTCTTGTTACGCCCAGAACCAGAGCTGCATTGCCTCTCTGCACAGTGGTAGTGACCCTACATCTCTCTTGTTGAGGCAATACATGGCCACTGTGTTGTCCGTCATTAGCAGAACATTCTTTCCCCGTACAGAGGGCAGAAAGGTCTTCAACGCTAGTCTGATTGCCCTCAGCTCCAAAAGGTTGATGCGTAGTTTGGACTCCGATGGAGACCAACGACCGCTGATAGTCAGTTTGGTGGTGTGGGCTCCCCACCCCGTGAGTGGGGCATCCGTCACTACTGTTCTCTCCGGCCATGGTTGCCAAAAAGATTCTCCCTTGAGAATGTTGTCTTTGAAAGCCCACCATAGAAGGTCCTGAGCAACCCTGCTCGGAACTTGCAGTTGATCTGACATATTCCCTGAGAATTGGGACCACTGAGTCCTGAGAGCCCATTGAAGGGATCTCATTCTCAATCTGGCCTCTGGCACCAGAGAAATGCAGGATGCCTTGAGGCCGAGCAACTTCAGAAAATCAAAGGCCGGCAGATGCTGGGCATTCTGGAATTTTGTTACCATCTGCAGAATGTGTTGAGCTCTCGTCTCCCGAGGAGAGACTTTCCCTGAGGAAGTATCCAAGACTGCTCCGATGAATTGGAGTCTATGGAATGGTATCATATGGGACTTCTTGTAATTGAGGCAGAAGCCCAGTTTGTGTAGAGAGTGGCAGTTGATACAGAGATGTTCCTGGGCTTGCTTGGGTGAACAAGCTCTGATCAGCCAAACGTCCAGGTAGGGGTAGATGTGAATCCCCCCCTCTACTGAGCCTCGCTGCCACTACCGCCATCAACTTGGTGTAAAAGCTCGGGCGGAGGTCAGCCCGAATGGCAGAACTCGAAACTGATAATGAGAACCGCCAACTGCGAACCGCAGGTACTTTCTGTGCTTGAGATGGATCGGCACATGAAAGTAAGCATCCTGAAGGTCCAATGAGACCAATCAGTCATGGGGTTGGAAAGCCTCAAGGATCTGAAAAAGGGTAACCATCTTGAACTTTTCCTTCCTGAGGAACTTGTTCAAGTTTCTTAAGTCCAAGATGGGTCTCAATCCTCCGTCCTTCTTGGGAATGGGAAATTAGGGGGGAGTACCAACCCTTGGTCCTCTCCGCTACAAGTACATGTTCTATTGCACCTTTCTCTAGCAGGGTTAATATTTCCTGCACAAGGAGCGGATCTGGAATTTTGACAGAGCTGGTTCCCAGTGGATGATCTTGAGGCCTTTTTTGAAAAGGAAGGCAGTACCTCGAGCAACTGTTTCCAGTGCCCAAGCATCTGAAGTAATGCCCGCCATTCGTTCAGATGATGAGAGATTCTGCCTTCCACCAGGGTCTTGTGGATCAAGGCCTCAGAGTGGCTTGGAGGCGGCTGCAGCAGCGGCTAAGGGTAAAGATGCTGCTGTGGGGATTGATTTAGCACCCTTCCTCGTCCACCACAAGGGAATCTTCTTTGCCTCCTTTGTCCGGCCTGTCCTCTGCCTCTACCAACTGAGGAATACAAGCGAAAAGAACGACTCCTCCAGAAGGATGAGCCTGAATAGGGTTGATGAGGTTGTCGAATGGAGGCGCTAAGGGACTTAGCCGCCACCTTGGAGGTCTGCAGCTTCTCCAGACTCTCATCCGCCTTGCTGCCGAACAACCTCGAGCCGTCAAAGGGCATGTTGAGCAGTCTAGATAGCACGTCCGGTGCAAACCCGACTTTCTCAACCACGCAAATCTGCGCAGTATGGTGCTTGCAGCCATGGATCTGCTGATGCTGTCAGCAGTATCCAATCCTGACTGGAGACACTCTCCCATTGCCTCCTTTCCATCCTTTACGATAGCCAGGAAGCCGTCTCTTTCCTCGCCTTACAGGATGTGATCAGCCGCCATGGCAACACAGTCCCACAGGGTATAAGAAAATCTAGCCAAGGTACAGGTGACCTTGCAAGCCCATGCATCAACCTTCTTGTCGTCTCTATCCGGGGGATAGAAGGATAGGCAGATTTTGTTTGGTTGAAGTGGCAGCCTGAAATACTAAACTCTCAGACGTAGAGTGTTTACTGAGGTAGTCTGGATCGCTGCTAGAGGGTCTATACTTCCTAAAGAAGTTCCTGTTCACAGCAGTCCCAGATTCTGGAGCTTCCCAATTGAAGGGCTTTATGGAAGGGCAAGATTGGGTCCTTCTGATGTCCCTGGTCTGGGATTTCCATCATGTCATCCTGCTCATATGCTACGGAAGCCCTACTCCAACCCATATATTTTGTTACCCTGTTCATGAGATTTCTGTAATTAGAATCTGCATGTTCTGAGGGGTCAGGCCTGCCAAACTCCAGCTCTGCTGACGTTTCAAGTCCACTAGCAGACTGGAGGGAGTCACAGAGGTCTTTCATCCTTGACTCTGGGTCAATGAGCTCTTCAGGTACATTTTGAGTGCCAAACTGCACCCCAAATGTAGAAGTCTCCTCATCAGAAGCAATTTCTTCCCCATAAATTGAGGACATGGACTTAAAAAAGTATTTTTTCATCAACAGTATCGAAGACAGCTTTGATAAAGTGGACGATTTACTAGGAATCGCCCGCGACTTCAGCGTCGAAGTGCTCAGCGCTGATGGCGTCGACAAATTTGTCGAAGGCCTCAACGATTTGTGTTTTTTCGATGGTATCGAGGACGGACTCGGTTCTCGAGTCGATCACTTTGACGCCTTTTCATCAGGTCGAGTATCTCGACGTACAGCCGGCTTACTACTCAGCTTTGATGAAGTAGCCTTCAACTTCCCTGAGTTGTTCGAAGGAGCGACTGGGTCATGGCTCTTGCGTGATTCTTTTGAGGGGTTCGAGGCTGCATTCTCAAAAATCTGCATCATTTCCACTCTAAAGGCATCCCATTTACGTGGGGAATCTGACTTAGTCAGGCACCTGAATACCTCAGTAGAGGAATCAGATGAAGAAGAGGGAGACCTATGGTGTCTCTTCTTCGCCTTCTTCGAAGAAGACGAATACTGCCTCGATTGACTCCTCGACCGGGACCTCTTCGATCTTTTACACTGAGTAGAGTCTCTGGACTCTCCGGACTTCTTTTCAAAGTAGACTTCGAAGCCTCCGTCCCCACCGCCAGTTTACCTCTGCATTCCCGGAGAGCTTTTTCTGTCATGGACTGACAGGATCCGCAGTCATCGGTATGGTGCCTGGAGCCCAGACACCACAGACAGACACAGTGAGGATCGGTTATTGACATCTTCGACCCGCAGCCGTAACATTTCTTAAATCTCGACTTTGGGGTCGAAGGGGTAGAAGATGAACACATTTTTTGACATAAAAACGATGTGCTCCGTTAGTACTCGAAGCAAAAGCTTTCAGAGAAACGGAACTGAAGCCAATGGGCGCTGCATGAGCTATTTATACTGCTGGTGACGTCGACGCTCGATGGCAGCCCTTGAGGGACATCGACGCCACAACATCATGCACAGCGCCCTCTGCCGAGAGATAGTTTTTCTGAAGCAGCAAGCTGGCGAGATACGAATATAAAAGTTGAGGAATACGTGAGAGGAGACAATCCATACAAAGGCTATATGTGAGCATGTCCATCACTAAGGTAAGGGAGTGTCTGGGAAGGCAGAAGGCTATTTGTGAGCATGGCCATCACTAGAGTAAGGGAGTGTCTGGAAAGGCAGAAGGCTGTACGTAAGGATGACCATCACTACGGTAAGGGTGCGCATGGGAAGGGAGAAGGCTATCTGTGATTAAGACCATGGCTTGGGTAAGGGTTGACTGGGAGCGTAGAATTTTATCTTTGAGCATGAGCTTGGCTAAGGTAAGAGAGTGACTCGGAAAGATGAATGCTGTGAGCGAGCATGCATGTGGGAGCATGCCCATTTCTAGGATATAGAATAACTTGGAATCAGAAGGATGTCTATTGAGGTGACACAGAAGGCTGGAGGCATGTAAGCATACCCAATGCTAGGTGGAATACTGTCTCAGCATATCTATATCTAGAGGAAGAGGGTGATTAAGATGGCTGAGAGTTGATATGCTATGGTTTCTTGTAAAGCGCTAACGACCAAGGCATCAGAGTAACTAAATACTGCCCATGCCCAAAGAAATAAGAATAATTATCAAGGTAGGTGCAACTGATAATTGTCTGAGTATTCCATGCTACCCGGAATGTGAATTAACATGGATGGTAGGACTTTATTTGAAAGTGTTTCATGTCCTCAACTTGCACAGTCCATGTGTGCCTCTGAGCTCTATATATGCGGATATCAGCCATTACACAGGGGAAGGTGGAATAGCAGATCAAACGCAAGCACTAGTTTATTTTGTGTAGTTTTGGCTTTTACCAGTTTTGTCTTTTATATAGGCATGAGATAGGCATTTGCAACACACTGCTCTAATGGTACTACCTGGCCACAAGACAACAGTTGGAAAATGTTCTAAGTACCTGAGCACAGACTGTTAGTTCCTGGCAAATGCATATCTAACACTTAGAAACTAATGCTTGTTTTCAACAGAACGTCAGTGCAGAACAGATGAGAGGAAACACATTTTGCTTATAAATCTAGCAGTTGAATACACACCTGGTAAAGACATTTCTATTGCACCAGGAGGTCAATTACAGCAGCATTTAAGCCATTCATTCTCAGATGAAATGCACAGGAATAACAACTGCAGGGCTTCTACAGCACACATCTTTATGTTACTGTTTGATACAGATACCTCAAAGACGTCTGTAGCCCCTGTTTCCCGGCCCTGGTCTGCTCAAGGGTGTACTCTTACATTCCTCGGAGCAGGGACAGTTCCCATTGATACCACCACCCGCTCCCCGTAGCTTGCTGGGTAGGGAGGGGCGCTGCACCTGCTAAAATAAAATCGCTGTTAACAGGAAATGGGCCACACCGTGAGTTCTTAGATGACTAATTGTCACAGACACCAGAGTGAATTTTAAAGGGATCCCAATGGGAAACCCCTCTTCATTAAACACCTTTGATCTTTTTACCTTTCCCAAGTCCCTGGGAGTCCCTGCAAGAACAGGCACAATACGCCATATTCCGGAGAGGTCTGCGAGAAGAATTAAAGGACGAACTAGCACGCATAGAAAGACCTCTCACCTTCACAGATCTTATCACAGCCACATTGCGGATAGATTTTCGGTTAACCGAACGACGAGCGGAGCGTCGAAAGACAAAGATTGAGATCCCTATACCTCTTGTTTTCCTCCCTCTGACATCACCTTCCTCGACACGCTCCACGCGAGAAGAGCCTATGCAGATAGGTACTACCTGCGCCCCTCTCACGGTTGAACAACGCAGAAGAAGGCGAGAACGAAGTCTGTGTATGTACTGTGGATCTTTGACTCATTTACTTCGAGACTGCCCAGATGTACCCCCGAGACGCTCGGGAAACGGGCACCCTCGGTAAGTTTGGGCACTCACTACCGAGGGAATAATCCTAGTCCCTTTGTTACCCTTTCAATCACTACCTTGGAAGGTAGCAACGATGACCGACTCATGGTGATGGCAGTTACCCTACTGATCGGCAAGACCTCTAATTCAGACCCAGGCTCTCCTGGATTGTGGGGCCGCAGGCAATTTCATAGACACTCAGTGGGCAGAAAGCCACGGACTTATTCGAGTAGCCAAGACCGAAGATCAGAAGGTAGAGGGTGTCGATGGAGAACCTTTAAGCTCAGGCCTGATCACTCATTCCACAGAGATCCTCACCGTGTGCATCATGGAACATTCTGAACGTTTATCCTTTGACATTATCCGAGCAGCTCACTTCCCTCTTATCCTGGGCATAGGTTGGCTTCGTCGACACAACCCTTCCATAGATTGGACCAGAAACCGTTTAAGCTTCCACTCAACCTTCTGTAAGAAGAACTGTCTGCCCAAACCTACCTTTGCAGCAATACAAACAGCCAGTGGAATAGAATCTAAGACAATACATTGTTTACCCTCCTTTCTCAAAGAATACACTGATGTGGTGACAGAGAAAATACCTCTTGAGCTTCCTCCTCACAGACCTGAAGATTGCAGGATCGATCTACATCCTGGGGCCTTGGTCCCCTTTTGTCGGATGTTTCCTTTGACACTTCAAGAAAGAAGATATCTGCGAGAATACCTAGATAAGCATCTGGCCAATGTCTTGATTAGGCCTTCTAGATCTCCTGCAGGGGCCTCCTTATTCTTCATCCCCAAGAAAGACACACTGGAACTACGCCCGTGTATCGATTACAGGGGGCTAAATAAGGTAACCACAAAAGACAGGTATCCCATGCCTCTCATTTCAGAAATCATTCACGCCGTTCAGTCTCCCACAATATTTACCAAACTAGATCTACGGAACGCTTACCATCTTCTTTGTATCCAATCTGGGGATGAGTGGAAGACTGCGTTTAGGACCCCCTTTGGACTTTATGAATATCAAGTAATGCCATTTGGCCTTGTCAATGCTCCTTCCATTTTCCAACGCTTCATGGACAGACTCTTTTCTGATCTCTTGGGACACTCAGTCATCACCTACCTAGATGATATCCTTGTCTTCTCTCTCACCCAAGAAGAACATAATATCCATGTACTGGAGGTGTTTCACAGATTACAAGAAAATCATCTCTCTGTCAAACTTGAAAAATGTGTCTTTTCGGCTAAGTCCATTTCCTACTTAGGTTACATCCTTTCCTCTGAGGGCATTGCCATGGACCCACAAAAGGTCAATTCCATCCTAGACTGGCCGTCTCCTAAGACGGTTAAGGACATCCAGAGATTCCTTGGCCTTTCTAACTTCTATTGAAAATTCATCCCAAATTTCTCCCAACAGGTACTTCCAATGACCACTCTTCTTAAGAAGTCCTCCTCTCCGTTCCAATGGTCCCCCCAGGCGGAGAAGAGTTTTCAACAGCTCAAACTGACCTTTTGTTCGGCTCCTGTCTTAAGTCAACCCGATCAGCACAGCCCTTTCATTGTGGAAACTGACGCCTCTTCAGCCGCTGTAGGAGCGGTCTTACTACAAGAACACCATGGTAAGGAACACCCGGTGTCCTATTTTTCCAAAACCCTAAACATCAGCCAACGTAACTACTCTGTTATAGAGCGAGAGTTACTCGCCATGAAATTAGCGCTGCACCTGCTAAAATAAAATCGCTGTTAACAGGAAATGGGCCACACTCTGAGTTCTTAGATGACTAATTGTCACAGACACCAGAGTGAATTTTAAAGGGATCCCAATGGGAAACCCCTCTTCATTAAACACCTTTGATCTTTTTACCTTTCCCAAGTCCCTGGGAGTCCCCTGGTGTGAGCTCCATCTAAGCAGGCAACTGCTGCATCAGCTCACCCTTCCTTGAAGGGGTCTCATGGACCCCTAGCGTTAGTCTGCTGCTGTCACACCTCAGGGAAACTGGCGGCTTTGGGCTAAATGGAAGCTGCGTCCTCCATTGCTGGTTCCTTCATGTACGACGAAGCGCAGAGTACGAGTCTAGTCTTTTTTTTTCTACGCATTCCGACGCCGGTTCTTTAGCCACTCACTTCCGGTGTCGGATGCGTTGCAACGAACAGTTTATCTTGATCGCCTGCGCTGCCGTACTCCTTACACTTCGCTCCTCAGTGTTTTGTCTCTTTACCGTCTCCTATCTCCCCGTCCTCCCTTTCTGAATTTTCCAGCTTATCCTCTCGCCTCCGTATCCTTGTCCTTCCTCCTACTACTTTCCGCTCCCATCTTCCACCGGTCCCTTCCTCCCGTCTTGTGTTATTTTTCCCTCAGACTTGCTTTCTTTCATTCCTCTCCTCTCCGCCCCTTTCCCCTTTACCTTCAGCCTTGCCATTCTGTGTATCGACCTCCTTCTGTTCAACGGACTGCCTTGCCTCATCCTTATTGGCGTTTTCTTGTACTTCTAGTGTACCGACTCCTGCCTGTCCTACGGATTGCCTGCCTCTTCCTGAAATGTATTGTTGCTACCCGAACAATTAACCCGTGGTACTCAGACTTTCTACTGCTGGTTATACACCCAAGTTTACCATCCCTGTAATTTCCTGATCCACTCCTCTCTTCAGCAGAAGCATACCTTTCTGGGTTTTTTTATGCCTCTGGCTTTTTCCCCACTGTTTAACGGCTGAGGAGGGTAGCTACAGTTCACCCATTGGGTGTCACTGTGGCGTCCTTTCACGGTCGTCCTTATCTGCAAAAAAAAAGGGGAAGACTCGAACTCAGGATAACCCGAAGCTTGCATTACATCGGAAAATCAGAGGTGAGGAGGAAGGGGAGGACAGGGAATCAGACTCTTCACAAGTGGAAGAGGATATAACAGATATATCCGACAGTTTGCAACGCCCACAAACCATTATGGCCACTCCGCAACAGGTGCAGGAGTTAGTGGCAGCAGTCCAGAACTTGAACTTAGAAGTTCAAAATCTCAAAGGCGCAAATGCCACTTTACAGCGGAGAGTTGCTGAACAAGACCCACCTACTACCTACTACGGATCTACCTCCATTACCCCTAGTCTCAGGGAAGTTTGATGGGACGCCCAAGAGTTTAAAGGAGTTCTTGGATGCTTGTAACCTGCATTTCTCATTTCGTTCCCAAACATTCTCTTCGGGGCATGCTAAGGTCGGGTTTATGATTACTCACATGTCAGGCAATGCACTGGCCTGGGCTACCCCGCTGGTCAACAAAGCAGATCCCGTATTACAAGATTACGAAGCATTCAAGACATTGATGAAACAGACCTTCCTACGTACTGAGAGTACGTATTTGGCCTCCGAGGACCTGTTGGACATCAGACAAGGGAACTCCGACTTAATGTCCTACATCACGTTGTTCAAACAAATAGCCACAGAGGCGGGCTGGCAAGAACAGGCACAATACGCCATATTCCGGAGAGGTCTGCGAGAAGAATTAAAGGACGAACTAGCACGCATAGA
Organism: Ambystoma mexicanum; assembly: GCF_040938575.1. Lineage (NCBI taxonomy): Eukaryota > Metazoa > Chordata > Amphibia > Caudata > Ambystomatidae > Ambystoma > Ambystoma mexicanum. The sequence continues at coordinate 1,291,977,255 of NC_090926.1, forward strand.
AAGACCTCTCACCTTCACAGATCTTATCACAGCCACATTGCGGATAGATTTTCGGTTAACCGAACGACGAGCGGAGCGCCGAAAGACAAAGATTAGGATCCCTATACCTCTTGTTTCCCTCCCTCTGACATCACCTTCCTCGACACGCTCCACGCGAGAAGAGCCTATGCAGATAGGTACTACCCGCGCCCCTCTCACGGTTGAAGAACGCAGAAGAAGGCGAGAAGGAAGTCTGTGTATGTACTGTGGATCTTTGACTCATTTACTTCGAGACTGCCCAGATGTACCCCCGAGACGCTCGGGAAACGGGCACCCTCGGTAAGTTTGGGCACTCACTACCGAGGGAATAATCCTAGTCCCTTTGTTACCCTTTCAATCACTACCTTGGACGGTAGCAACGATGACCGACTCATGGTGATGGCAGTTACCCTACTGATCGGCAAGACCTCTATTCAGACCCAGGCTCTCCTGGATTGTGGGGCCGCAGGCAATTTCATAGACACTCAGTGGGCAGAAAGCCACAGACTTATTCGAGTAGCCAAGACCGAAGATCAGAAGGTAAAGGGTGTCGACGGAGAACCTTTAAGCTCAGGCCTGATCACTCATTCCACAGAGATCCTCACCGTGTGCATCATGGAACATTCTGAACGTTTATCCTTTGACATTATCCGAGCAGCTCACTTCCCTCTTATCCTGGGCATAGGTTGGCTTCGTCGACACAACCCTTCCATAGATTGGACCAGAAACCTTTTAAGCTTCCACTCAACCTTCTGTAAGAAGAACTGTCTGCCCAAACCTACCTTTGCAGCAATACAAACAGCCAGTGGAATAGAATCTAAGACAATACATTGTTTACCCTCCTTTCTCAAAGAATACACTGATGTGGTGACAGAGAAAATACCTCTTGAGCTTCCTCCTCACAGACCTGAAGATTGCAGGATCGATCTACATCCTGGGGCCTTGGTCCCCTTTTGTCGGATGTTTCCTTTGACACTTCAAGAAAGAAGATATCTGCGAGAATACCTAGATAAGCATCTGGCCAATGACTTGATTAGGCCTTCTAGATCTCCTGCAGGGGCCTCCTTATTCTTCATCCCCAAGAAAGACACACTGGAACTACGCCCGTGTATCGATTACAGGGGGCTAAATAAGGTAACCACAAAAGACAGGTATCCCATGCCTCTCATTTCAGAAATCATTCACGCCGTTCAGTCTCCCACAATATTTACCAAACTAGATCTACGGAACGCTTACCATCTTCTTTGTATCCAATCTGGGGATGAGTGGAAGACTGCGTTTAGGACCCCCTTTGGACTTTATGAATATCAAGTAATGCCATTTGGCCTTGTCAATGCTCCTTCCATTTTCCAACGCTTCATGGACAGACTCTTTTCTGATCTCTTGGGACACTCAGTCATCACCTACCTAGATGATATCCTTGTCTTCTCTCTCACCCAAGAAGAACATAATATCCATGTACTGGAGGTGTTTCACAGATTACAAGAAAATCATCTCTCTGTCAAACTTGAAAAATGTGTCTTTTCGGCTAAGTCCATTTCCTACTTAGGTTACATCCTTTCCTCTGAGGGCATTGCCATGGACCCACAAAAGGTCAATTCCATCCTAGACTGGCCGTCTCCTAAGACGGTTAAGGACATCCAGAGATTCCTTGGCCTTTCTAACTTCTATCGAAAATTCATCCCAAATTTCTCCCAACAGGTACTTCCAATGACCACTCTTCTTAAGAAGTCCTCCTCTCCGTTCCAATGGTCCCCCCAGGCGGAGAAGAGTTTTCAACAGCTCAAACGGACCTTTTGTTCGGCTCCTGTCTTAAGTCAACCCGATCAGCACAGCCCTTTCATTGTGGAAACTGACGCCTCTTCAGCCGCTGTAGGAGCGGTCTTACTGCAAGAACACCATGGTAAGGAACACCCGGTGTCCTATTTTTCCAAAACCCTAAACATCAGCCAACGTAACTACTCTGTTATAGAGCGAGAGTTACTCGCCATGAAATTAGCCTGTGCTGAATGGCGCCACTTCCTCCAAGGTGGAGAACATCCTTTTACCCTTCACACGGATCACAAAAATCTGCAAGTATTACGCCAATTTGAATGCTATAATACCAGGCAGGCAAGATGGGCACATTTCTTCGCCCAGTTTGACTTCGAGATCACCTATATCCCAGGCGAACAAAACCTGGTAGCTGATGCCCTGTCCCGGCGCAGTGACTATCTGTCTGAATCGGAATCCACGACTGAGTTGATGTTTTCTAGATCCCAAAGAATTGGAGTTATTTCTACCTTTTTACAACGATTCAAGGACGATTCAGGAGGAAGATTCGAGGACGAAATGCATGACAACCTGACTGAGTACGTCGTTAAAGACGGACTTTATCTGGTAAACGACAAATTGTACCTACCCACGCCAGCTTTAAGAAAGACCGCACTATCCTGGTGTCATGACTCCAAGTTTGCCGGACATCGTGTTATTCGTTGTACTCAAGATTTTCTAGTACGACATTTCTTTTGGCCCAACATGAGGGAAGAAACCAAACATTATGTCCAGTCTTGTACCACCTGCCTTCGGAACAAATCCACCACGCAACGACCTCTGGGATTGTTGGAACCCTGTCCCATTCCTACTGGGCCTTGGACCACTGTATCTACTGATTTCATTGTTGATTTACCAGAGTCGCAAGGTTGTACCTGTATAATGGTGGTGATTGATTCTTTCACCAAGTTGGCACATTTCTCAGCCTTACCCAGAGTACCTTCTGCCTCCTGTATGGCAGAAATCTTCTTGAAAGACATATTCAAGTTACACGGTCTACCTACTAAGATAATTTCGGACCGAGGCAGCCAGTACACATCCCATTTCTGGTCTGCTCTCTGTAAAGGTTTGGGTATAGAGAGAGCTCTCACCTCAGGATTCCATCCACAATCTAACGGACAGACGGAATGCGTCAACGGTACATTAGAGCAGTATCTCCGGTGTTTCGTTAACCAACAGCAAGACAATTGGGTCCAGTTACTCCCGATGGCAGAATTTTCTTACAATCACGCTAAACACTCTGCCCTCGGAATTAGCCCTTTTTTCTGTACTTATGGTTACCATCCCCGCACCCTACTTCCATTAGCTCACATAGAGAGCTCAGTTCCTTCTGCCGAAGCCTCTTTGACAACTATCCGGGAGGCACATAACAAAGCTAGGCTGGGATTGAAGGAGGCCCAAGAAAGAAACAAGACCCAAGCGGATAAACACCGTAGACCAGTTCCTGAATGGGGTGTTGGTTCAAAGGTACTCCTGTCGACCAAATTCCTACCACGTTGGGTACGTCCCTCAAAACTGTCCCCTAGATATATTGGACCATACAAGATCACTCGAGTCATAAACCCTGTGGCCTTTCGCCTACAGCTACCGTCAAGCTTACGCCGAGTTCATCCGGTGTTTCACACTTCTCAACTAAAGTCCTTTGTTGAAGATAGATGGACCCGTAAGACAAGCAACACCTCAGTACCTAAAGATCCTTCTAAAGATGTCTATGAGGTGGCCCAGATATGTGACTCCCGGTATCATAGAGGAAGCTTAGAGTACCTTATTCGCTGGAAGGGATACCCTACTTCAGAAAACACCTGGGAACCTAGATCTCATTTGAATACCCCCCTTCTGTTGTACAAGTTCCACTGCAGTCATCCGAGGAAGCCAGGAGGAGTGGACCTTAGGAGGGGGCACACTGTCACACCTCAGGGAACCTGGCGGCTTTGGGCTAGATGGAAGCTGCGTCCTCCAGTGCTGGTTCCTTCACGTACGACGAAGCGCAGAGTACGAGTCTAGTCTTTTTTTTTCTACGCATTCCGACGGCGGTTCTTTAGCCACTCGCTTCCGGTGTCGGATGCGTTGCAATGAACAGTTTTTCCTGATCGCCTGCGCTGCCGTACTCCTTACACTTCGCTCCTCAGTGTTTTGTCTCTTTACCGTCTCCTATCTCCCCGTCCTCCCTTTCTGAATTTTCCAGCTTATCCTCTCGCCTCCGTATCCTTGTCCTTCCTCCTACTACTTTCCGCTCCCATCTTCCACCGGTCCCTTCCTCCCGTCTTGTGTTATTTTTCCCTCAGACTTGCTTTCTTTCATTCCTCTCCTCTCCGCCCCTTTCCCCTTTACCTTCAGCCTTGCCATTCTGTGTATCAACCTCCTTCTGTTCAACGGACTGCCTTGCCTCATCCTTATTGGCGTTTTCTTGTACTTCTAGTGTACCGACTCCTGCCTGTCCTACGGATTGCCTGCCTCTTCCTGAAATGTATTGTTGCTACCCGAACAATTAACCCGTGGTACTCAGACTTTCTACTGCTGGTTATACACCCAAGTTTACCATCCCTGTAATTTCCTGATCCACTCATCTCTTCAGCAGAAGCATACCTTTCTGGGGTTTTTTATGCCCTTGGCTTTTTCCCCACTGTTTAACGGCTGAGGAGGGTAGCCACAGTTCACCCATTGGGTGTCACTGTGGCGTCCTTTCACGGTGGTCCTTATCTGCAAAAAAAAAAGGGGAAGACTCTAACTCAGGATAACCCGAAGCTTGCATTACATCGGAAAATCAGAGGTGAGGAGGAAGGGGAGGACAGGGAATCAGACTCTTCACAAGTGGAAGAGGATATAACAGATATATCCGACAGCTGCAACCGATTCCCTTCCTAACCTCAGGCACCACCCACATGGATTGTGAGGCCAGAGGATGGCCTCTCTGGGTGTTCTCACCTTACTGTTAACTTTATAAAGGTGGGGATTCTGATGTGCAACAATAACCCCCATTTCTATTAAGGTACATAACCAGATGTAGCTAATGCAATATTGTACCTTGAAGGCACTCCTAATATTTCACTTATCTGATTGTATCAACAATAGATTACACCAGCTCATGTGAACGATCACATGATTAAATGTGATCCGTTAATAGAAAATGATTACAAAATGTGATCGGTATCTAAAAAATGGTGTTCTTTTTACATTGTTTTTCAAGATTCAACTACTCAAGTTAACCCAATGAAATTATGATTAGAAAATATTTTTCAAAGTATGCATGTGAGTGGTATGCCCTTAAGGACTGTTTGCCCAAATTTTGTTAAAGAAAAGTTTCTCCAGGCCCCCGCGTCCGCAATTCCACTCGAGTGCCTCCCTGCTTCCTCCCGCTCACCGCCCGTGATTGGCTACAGCTACTTCCCTGTTTGGGTCTAGCAACCCCTGTTTTTTCTTTCCACCGCCCTTTTCATTGTCCAGGCAGGTGAGCGGTGTGCCCTTAAGGACTGTTTGCCCACATTTTGTTAAAGAAAAATGTCTCCAGGCCCTCACGCCTGCTATTCCCCTTGAGTGCCTCCCTGCTTCCTCCCGCCTCCAATCCCGCCCACCGCCCGTGATTGGCTCCCTACCAAGGTCATAAGTGACTTCTCCAGGGCAGCCCTCTGCCCGTGCAGCCCAAGCGGCGAAGGCCCCAAGGCAAAGGGTGCTCCCACAGAGGCAGCTTCAGATTGGGTCTGCAGGTGTCAGCAGGAGAAACCAGTGGTGAGCCGTCAACCAGAATCTACTAGGACCAATACGGTAGGAGTGGCCTGGGTGGGAAGTAGAGCAATTACTTTACTCTACCCTGGAAGCCTGGTCACTTAGCGACCTATTCTAAAACACTGAGTATTTTCCGCTGCCTCCCTCGCTCCCACACTTTCAATTCTAGCTGTTCTAAGGATTGTACTCAAATGTTCTGTTAGGCGTAGGCCTCTCTCCCTCTATACAAGACCCTCTAATTCTAGCTGTGTTTAGCACTGCACTCAACTGTTCAATTGACTCTCGAATCAAGTTGTGTTTAGCACTGTACTCAACTTTCAACTGACTCTCAAATCTAGCTGTGTTTAGGATTGTACTCAATTGTTCTGTTAGGTGTAGGCCTCTGTCCCACTACACAGGACTCTCGCATCAAGTTGTGTTTAGCACTGTACTCAACTGTTCAATTGACTCTAAAACCTAGTTGTGTTTAGTATGGTACTAGGTGTTAGGCCTTTCTGCCACTATACAGGACTCTCAAATCCAGCGGTGTTTAGGACTGTACTGAATTACTCAATTGTTTCTCAAATCTAGCTATATTTAGTCTTTACTCAATTGTTCAATTGACTATCAAGCCTAACTGCGTTTAGTATTGTACTCAATGCTCAATTGACTCTCAGTTCTAGCTGTGCTTGGTATTGTGCTCAAATGACTCTAGCTGTGTTTTAGTATTGTTCTCAATTGTTCTGTTAGACGTAGGCCTCTCTCCCACTCAATTGCTCGGCTAGGCGTAGGCCTCTCTGTCACTATACAGGACCCTCACATCCAGCCTGTTTGGTCACTACCTGAAGCTAGGCCTCTCCCGCTGTCCAATCACCACATATCTAGGAGCTGTGTTATTACTTCCTAAAACCTAGACCATCCTCTAGCTACCAAGGGGTCCCGAAATGAGCTACTCAAACGAATGCCTGAGACCGTTTGAAACATGACTCACCCCCTCCCCCTGGCCAACCCGGGTCCCAAACGAAGCGTTAAGCACTGATTGCCATTACTGATCATCTACTGGGATGAAACCAAGTCCCAACTTCCTGCCAATACCCTGAGATCTATAGCTACTTACCTTAACTGAGTCCCAAACCACTCGACAGCCCACCACCCCAAAACCCCTGACTGTGTACCCACAGGAAACACACCTGACCCATCGACAGGAAGGACAGACAGACAGAACCCGAAAGCGTCCAAGCATATCAAGACTAAAGGAAACATCAATATTGTGCTTGCACAATACATCACAGAGGACCATCTACCCTGCTACCTCTGCACCGTGAACCAAAATGCCCCGACTCAGAAAGGGACTCCGAGAAAGAGAGTAAGATCGTGCAACAATGGCCACGGACACACAATGCCAACAGCACCCAGTAGAAGCAGCCCCGAACGCAGGAAACACCCCGCCTAACACGGTTATCACCAGAACAAACTATGCAAGAGGAAAATCCTTATATCTTACACCTTACCTCGCGACAATCACAGAACCTCAATATCTCAACAACACTGAAATCTCGACACACACAAAGAACCCCCTGAAACACCCGGAAAAAAGACAGGAGCACACAATAAGAGTGGGATGATTCCAACCCCCTTACCCCATACATCACAAGAACACAGGGGCATCATCAATACCCACAACATACCAGACAAGACGATGAATGCTGGTAACCAACAACCCTACCATTAACCTAACAGACCGATTCAATGAAGAAGAAGCCATTGCTGATCTTCAACCAATCGTCATCACTGCAGTGCAGGAGCACCACGATTGATCAGCCATGCTACCAACCTAGTGGACCGCTCCAATGAAGAAGCAGCCGTCGCTGTTCTTCATCCAATCAACATCAATACAGAAACACCACGACTGAACATCTACAAACCTAAACAAGGAACAACCAATAAACAAAACCACACCAAGAAAATCCACTGTAATTTAATAAACGCAAGGTCAATGTCCAAATATTCAACCGAAATATATGATCTCCTATCTGACGGAGGTATCGACAACCTATTTGTAACTGAAACATGGCTAGATGACAACTACAAGAATACCCTCAACAATTGCCTGCCCGAAAACTTCAAATGCATCCAAGCAAACAGGAAAACTAAGAGAGGGGGGGACTGGCAATCATCCATGAGGAACACCTGGCTTTCAAACGGGAAGATCCATTAAACATTGATAAATGCGAATCCTTAATACTACGCCTATCAATGAACCCCAAAACAAACCTGAAATTCATACTGATATACAGACCCCCAACCTATGATGCAACATTCGTAGAAGCCTTCATGGAAGCGATCACCATCCTAGCCATCAAGCACAATCATCTGATCATCCTTGGAGATTTTAACATCTGGTTTGATGAAGAAAACACAACCACACAAAAACCTCTAACCACCAAACTAGCAGCAATGAATTTGCAACAACTAATCAAAGGAGCAACACACTCGGCAGGGCATACACTCGCAAATAAAGAACTCATTATCACGGCACCCCCAATTCAAATACTGACCACCTCAACATTCCATTCATAATCACAATGGCCGCTCCAATAAACAAGCAACAAGACAAACCACTGATCACCATGAAAAGAAACTGGCGAACCATCAAAAATTCCAACCTAAATGAACTCCTTGAACTCAGCAAACCACAAGCAACAATTATGGAAGAAGCTGACATGGACAAAAAAAGAACAAGTTACTCTCTTACCTGGTAACGTTCTCTCGATGGGATGGTCCGACGACGTATTCCTTATCTATGACAATAATCACCACAGCTGTGCTGCTTCGGAAAATCTTCGGCGTCTGCGTCCTGCGTCGATGACGTCGATACGCCGCCCTCGAGGACCTCCTCCGACGGCCGACGTCACTGGATGTTATAAGTAGTACGCACAACGCCCGTAGCCTCAGTTGTAGTTTTTTCCCAGAACGTGTGCCACCAGTCTTCTGCCAGTCTGACACACAAAGCCTTGCGGAAACGTAAGATGCAATCGCATTAGAAATTCTGTAGCGGAGAAGGTAGGGAGGGAGCGATATGGAATATGTCGTCGGACCATCCCATCGAAAGAATGTTACCAGGTAAGAGAGTAACTTGTTCTTCGAGGGGATTGGGTCCTCCGACATATTCCATATCTGTGACAGACTCCCAAAGCAGAACCAATGCAAGGAGGTGGGAAAAGAATTTTAGAAAACAGAAATTTTGCATGCCCAATCAAATTGCAGAGTAAAGGACCGCCTTGCCAAAGGCCAGATCCTGTCCCCGGATGGAATCGAGGGAATAGTGACGTACAAAAGTATATACCGAAGCCCAGGTGGCTGCATCACAGATGTTGCGAATAGGAACATCCCTCTGCAGGGCAGTAGAGGCAGCCATACCCCTGGTAGAATGGGCCCGTAAGCCGACCGGTGGGTCCTTATCCGCCAATCGGTAAGACTCAGAGATAGCCAAAATAATCCAGCGAGACAAAGTTTGTTTCGTCACAGCCTGTCCCAAACACTTTCCAGCGTAACCAATAAAGTGTTGAACGTCCACTCTGTCCCGGGACATGTGTGAAATATAAAAGCTTAACGCTCTCCAAGGATCAAGCCTATGGAGCCTCTCCTCTTCCTTACCAGGATGTGGAGGAGGATAAAATTCTCAGGTTCTGTCTGATCTTTAATACCTTCACCAACCCCCTCCTCACCTGATGCCTTTAAGGTAGAGGTGTCGCCTGTATCTGTGTCACAGGAGTCGTCCGAAGATAGCTCTTCCCTTCTCTGTCTCCAATTATCGCTAGGCTTCATACACGTCCTTCTCCCCTGTTTGGAGTGATGAGAGTGAGCTCCACTGGAGGCCACTTTGCCAGAGATGCAGCTTGCCTGGCAGCGGGGACCCCGGGGCGCCCACCCCAGGCCAGGGAAAAGCTTTGCCGAAAAACCCTGGCAGATGGTTATGGCTGGATGGACAACGAATCCCAGAATGCACCGTGTAGTTGATGAAGTGTTCCGTGATATCTCCGGGAGAAGATCTGAATGTTGGAATAACTCGATACAGATGGAACACAGGGACTGGAGGTGAAAAGGAAAGGAAGCGTGGCGTGCACCTCGCGTAGGATAGTACAAGCGTGCACGGGGAAGAAGGGGAATACAAGAGGTAGGCAAGGTAGAAGGCACAAGGAGTACAAGTGTCTCAGAACGGCAGAAACAAAGGGTATGCCGTTTGGGAGCGGCACAAGAGTACACACACACACAGGAGCGCTGGATTACTTTCCGTAGCACTGGAAGTTGCAACGCAAATGTGTTAGTCGTTTCCTGGAAGATAAAGGCCGAATTAGTCCTTCCTATATTGCTAATGGTGACATGGCCGGCAAGCATCAAACGTCTAGACCCCGTACAGCGTTCTCAGGGAATAGTCCTTCCTCTAGTTCCTCCATACTCTCCATGGCAGGCGAGCCGTGAATTTCCATGGTAGACGAGTCGTGACAAAAATGCCGGAAGAACAACCTTCTGGCCTAAATGAAATTCCGACACTGTCATGATGCCTACCCCCGGGGACCCAGACCAAGTCCAGCAACCCCAGAAGCAGGCATCAAGTTATGCTAAGCAAACCCAACAACCCCTGCTAGGGGCTATTTGGGTGCAGTCCTGGTGCCTATGGCGCCAGGCTCATAGATTAAAACTTACCTGATGCAGACCATGCTGCAAACTCACCTGATGCAGACCATGCTGCAAGAGCTCCAAGCCAAAGGAGGCTTGGAAGGGACTACTTTACCTAAGGGACTATTTTTTACTCGGGTGGGGCTGGGGAGGAATACTTACCTGGGACTACTTTGTGGGCTATTTAAACCACGGCCGAAGAGCAGCACACGCTTCCTGTTATTCTGCATCCAGCAGCGTAACGCTCACCGTGCCTGCAAGTCTGCATCCAGTCTTCTGCCACGCCCGCCTCGAGTCCGGAGTTCCTAGAAAAAGGGGAGAGAAGGAGAAAAGGTTAGAACAAGAGCAATACCTTTGATCGTTACCTGAATTCCCGATCCATCGCGCCTTCGAGCTGGAAGAAAGAAGTTATTTTATGCGCGTCGCCTCGCCTGCAGCAGCGCCGCGCTGAACTCACCGGCCTTCGCAGCATCTTCACATTCCACCGCATCCTTCTGCATGCTCCCGCCTCACTCCGGCACCTAAGGGGAAGACAAGAACAGCAAGGTGAGCCAAGGGAATGCACAGAGGCAATATTAGTTACCCCCCCATAGACTTACCTGATTTACCACCGGGGGTACTATTCCTCTTCACGGGTCGGCGCAGCTTCCACTGCATCCTCGCCGAACCCCGGCCCCTAAGGGGAAACAAAAGGACAGCAAGGTGAAACAAAGGGACAAACAAGAGGAAACCTCCTCACCACAATAGACTTAGCTGATTTTACCACCGGAGGCATTATTCCCAGAGACTTCATATTTTCTCTCAGCGCCTGAATAAGGGAGAAAGCAACAGGTTACATATTGACATTATTTTATCGAACTGTGTTTGATAATACAAATCTTTACCTGAATATTACTGGTTGCCACGAGGAACTCTTCGCTAGGGTCAAGCTGCAAACTGCAAGGAATCGGACAAGAGTGAAAGTCAGACATTTGAACTCTTACGAACTACATACTTACGGCGTCTTGCTGGGAATCTCAGAGTCAATATTGTTCTGGAACTCACCAATTCCTTCGAGCCAGTGAAGCAGCTGGTTATCAACGCGCCCCTGCGCTCAATGCAGGATGGAGAGCTCATCTTTCCAAACCATCAGGTGAGACTATAAGAGGGGACATCAAAGGTGATCAGTGGGGAGAACAGCGGGAGTGGGGGAGGGTTAACGCTCAACTCCACGGGTGGTTCATTCCCTTTCTCCATTTGCAGAAGAATATTCCTACGGGCCAAGCAAACGAAGCTAGGTGGGCCAGTCAAGTCCGTCATCTCGGCACTACGCGTCACATTGGTGGAGGCCGCAGCTGTCCAGTTCAGATCGAAGCCCCTGTGGGAGCCAGGTGAGCGTAACAGAACACGAAGCCTACCCACAAATTCCCACCCGGGCGTTATGGATACCTCAGAAACTGACCAATTGTCCCAATTACAAGGGGAACTGAGGGCTGAAGTGCATTCCGCCCGTCAAGAAACCAATACTCTTAGGAGAGAACTGATTTTGTCAAAGGAGCGAACTGATGACCTTGCTAGGCAACTACTGCAAAGCCAGGCTGGACAAGCACCCCTACCAGGCCCCGGGGGGAATCCAGCTCCTATGTCATCGAGTAACCCGGTGCAAATAAACCTACCAGGAAGTATTCCATTAGCTCCGCCCGAACGCTTTGCCGGAGATCCCAAAAGGTTTGTCGTGTTTCTGAACCAATGCCGCTTGCACTTTTTATGCAGACCCGGAGCCTTCCCAAACGATCAAGCCAAGGTAGCCTTCGTATTGTCATATCTCAGCGGCAGTGCAGCTGATTGATTAATTCCACTAGTTACTCAGGATGACCCAATTCTTCGGGATTTTCAGGGCTTTCAAATGAGCATGGAAAGACTATTTACCCAGCACTCCCAAGGACAGGCCCTGGACAACAGCCTTTTGTCCCTACGACAGGGTAACCAGGACCTTCTATCCTACATCGCGACCTTTAATAGGTTGATAGTGGAAACTGGATGGCCTGAGGTAAAACGAATCACGTTATTTCATCGTGGGCTTCGAGGAGAACTCAAGGATGTCTTGGCTCAAGTCGTGAACCCACCTCAAGACTGCGCTTAATATATAGACTTAGTGGTCCAGTTAGATCACAGACTTCAGAACAGAAAGGCTGATAGAGCCAAGTTTGAGATCGGGTGTTGGTCAAGACCCACGCTAACCCCAAAGGAGCAGATGCTTCAGAACCCATGAAAATCAGAGGGGTTAAAGGACCCTTAACCCAGAAGGAAAGAGAAAGGAGACGGCAAATGCAATTGTGTCTATATTGTGGAACTTCTGGGCATTTTCTACAGGATTGCCTTATAAAACCACCCAAGAAGGTGGTAGGAGCTGCTGATAAAACCCATATGGAGTCAGACTCGGGAAACGACCACACCCGACAAGCGTAGAGGTCCGCTTGCCGAGCTTGAAGAAGGATACTCAGACCTCGCATTTCATCATACCAATGGTCCTCGTAGATCCAAGGCAGCCATCGCGTATGCACGCAGTAAGGGCATACATTGATAGCGGGGCCATAGGAAACTATGTGGACTACGAATTGGCTTCCAGGATGAATCTACCTCTCTGCCGAAAACCACCTAAGATGTCATCACCACAGTCGATGGAACTGAAATTGCCTGTGGGCCTGTAACTCATTCCACCGCAGAGATGACACTATTGGGTCAGGATGGGCATCGAGAGACTATTGTGTTTGATCTAATCAAAGCCCCACAGTTCCAAATAATACTGGGGATACCTTGGTTGGAAAAATATAATCCTTGTATTGATTGGCGAGAGAAGAGAATAACCTTCCCGGATTGTGCACAAACCTGTTACCCAAAGAAAAATCTGAACGCAGGCCTGGCCCCAGTAACCACAGCAGTCGTGCAACTACCTCCAGAATACCAAGAATTCCAGGATGTCTTCCAAAAAGAACAGGCAAACACCTTACCACCTCACAGATTGTACAATTGTCAAATCGATCTCATACCCGGTGCACAACCCCCTTGTAGCAGGATCTACGCCCTTACAGAACCTGAGAACTTTCACCTACGACAATACCTAGACCAGTACCTTGCTAATGGCTTCATTTGCCCATCCGAGTCCCCTGCATCTTCAGCTTTGTTCTTCCTGCCCAAAAAGGAAGGTGACCTCAGAACGTGCATAGAATACCGCACATTGAACCAGATAACTGTTAAGAACCGATACCCATTGCCTCTGATCCCTGAATTACTAGAACAAGTGAAGGACGCTTGCATATACACTAAGCTAGATCTCCGGGGGGCATACCATCTGGTACGAGTAAAAGAGGGCGATGAATGGAAGATTGCTTTTCGCACTAAGTATGAGTTATTCGAATATCAGGTGATGCCTTTCGGGTTGTGCAATGCACCAGCAGCCTTTCAATACTTCACGAACGATGTCCTTCGTGAACTCATTGACGTTTGTGTTGTCGAATATATCGATGATATTCTAGTATACTCCTCTTCAGAATCTGACCATGTGAAGCATGTCCGAGCAGTCCTTGAGAAATTGTGCCAGCACAAACTATATGCAAAACTGGAAAAATGCGTTTTTCATGCCACAGAAGTTGAATTCCTTGGGTTTATCCTAACCCCAAAAGGAGTCCGAATGGACTCACGAAAGGTGGACGCAATTCTTAAGTGGCCATCACCAAGTTCAGTTAAAGGAGTACAAAGCATGCTTGGCTTTGCCAATTTCTACCGCAGATTTATCCCGGATTTTTGACATGTTGTACATCCCATCACAGCACTCTTGCGAAAAAATAAATGCTTTATATGGACTGAAGAAGCTGAAAATGCCTTCCAAGAGCTGAAAGCAAAATTCACGTCTGCACCTGTATTAAAGCACCCGCACCCTGCACTTCCATACATAGTGGAAACTGATGCATCCAGTCTAGCCATGGGAGCTGTCCTGTCTCAAAAGGACCCTGAAACTGGCCAGCTTCACCCAGTAGCATTTTGGTCCAGAAAGTTCTCGCCACCCGAGTTAAACTATGCAGTTATCGATAAGGAGTTATTAGCCATTAAATCCGCCTTCAAGGCTTGGCGACACTATCTTCTCGGTGCCAGGCATACCATTACTGTGATCACCGATCACCGGAACTTACAGTATTTAAAGACAGCCAAGGCCCCATCGTCACGCCAACTCCAATGGGCATTGTTCTTTGCCGAGTTCGATTTCGTGATAACCTATCGACCAAGTTGTAAGAATGGTAAAGCAGACGCCTTATCCCGAATAGGGATGGGAGAGGCAGAAGTGAACCCAGAACCAGTACCTATAATTTTCGAACAAAGGATTCTTGGCATGACTACTCTACAGACACTAGAGGACATTCAGGTAAAGATCCAACAACTTTTTGATCCTACAGCCCTGCAGGACTGGGTAAAGAAAGGCCCGGAATACTCTGTCTCCAATGGCCTGCCTTATTACCAAGGGCGGCTATATCTGCCACATAAGGAACTACAAGAACTAGTCATTTCCCGTTATCATGATACCCTAATGGAGGGGCACCCAGGTATTGCAAAAACTGAAGCTAAGATTAAGAGACAATTCTGGTGGCCCACCTGGCGAAAGGATATTAAATCATTTGTGATGTCTTGTGGCATTTGCACCCAAAACAAAAGTCAAAAGAAAAAACCAGCTGGACTCTTACAACCTTTAGACATTCTGCCTACACCATGGCACACCTTATCATTAGACTTTATTACTGACCTACCCCCATGCAATGGTTTTAACACCATTCTAGTTATTGTGGATCTTTTTTCCAAGATGGCCCACTTTATTCCTTTAAAGGGATTACCTTCAGCTTCAATCCTGGCCAAAGAGTTCCTCGAAAATATTGTTCGCATACACGTATTTCCGTCCGTATTGATCTCTGACCGAGGCAGTCAATTCATTTCACATTTTTGGAAAAAATGTTGTCAATTGACGCAAATAGATGTGAGGTTATCGACCAGTCACCACCCTCAAACCGATGGTCAAACGGAGAGGACCAACCAGACTCTCGAACAATACGTGCGTTGTATGTTACATCAGACAGAGTAATTGGAAAGACAATCTTTGGATCGCAGAATATGCATACAATAATTCAGTACATTCTGGAACTGGACGAAGCCCCTTTTATACCTTATATGGGCATCATCCTCGAACCTCAGACCTTGACTCACCCCAACACTTAGAAATGCCTGCAGTGGACCATCTGCACGCTACGATACACAAGCCTTTAAAGAAGCAACTGAACATTTAAAAAAGGCGAAAGAAGAATACAAGAAAGATGCTGATCGGCATAGAAGTGATACTCCACAATACCAGATAGGGAACCAAGTATGGTTAGCCACAAAACATATACCTCTAAAGGGAACACGGACCTTTAACCACAGATATTTGGGACCTTACTCTATTAAGGCCATTATCAACCCAGTGGCTGTCAAGTTGGACTTACCTGCTAAGATGCGAATTCACCCCGTCTTTCATGTGTCACTTTTGAAGCCAGTGCAACCAGGGACAAGACTAACCAAGCCACCAGACCCCATCCTTGTAGACGGGGAACCTGAATTTGAAGTTAAGAACATCCTGGACTCCAAGCTGATAAAGTCAAAACTTTTTTATTTAATCGTCTGGAAAGGTTACGGACCACAGGAAAGATCATGGGAACCTAGTGACCACGTTCATGCACCCCGATTGGTAAAAAAAATTCCACCAAAATTTCCCAGACAAACCGAAACCACAGGGAAGAACGACTTTAGGAGGGGCCTTGGGGGGGGAGTGCTGTCATGATGCCTACCCCCGGGGACCCAGACCAAGTCCAGCAACCCCGGAAGCAGGCATCAAGTTATGCTAAGCAAACCCAACAACCCCTGCTAGGGGCTATTTGGGTGCAGTCCTGGTGCCTATGGCGCCAGGCTCATATGGAGAGTCAGTCCTGGCGCCATAGGCGCCAGGCTCATACATTAAAACTTACCTGATGCAGACCATGCTGCAAACTCACCTGATGCAGACCATGCTGCAAGAGCTCCAAGCCAAAGGAGGCTTGGAAGGGACTACTTTACCTAAGGGACTATTTTTTACTCGGGTGGGGCTGGGGAGGAATACTTACCTGGGACTACTTTGGAGGCTATTTAAACCACGCCCAAAGAGCAGCACATGCTTTGCGTTATTCTGCATCCAGCAGCGTAACGCTCACCGTGCCTGCAAGTCTGCATCCAGTCTTCTGCCACGCCCGCCTCAAGTCCGGAGCTCCTAGAAAAAGGGGAGAGAAGGAGAAAAGGTTAGAACAAGAGCAATACCTTTGATCCGTACCTGAATTCCCGATCCATCGCACCTTCGAGCTGGAAGAAAGAAGTTATTTTATGCGCGTCGCCTCGCCTGCAGCAGCGCCGCTCTGAACTCACCGCCCTTTGCAGCATCTTCACATTCCACCGCATCCTTCTGCATGCTCCCGCCTCACTCCGGCACCTAAGGGGAAGACAAGAACAGCAAGGTGAGCCAAGGGAATGCACAGAGGCAATATTAGTTACCCCTCATAGACTTATCTGATTTACCACTGGGGGTACTATTCCTCTTCACTGGTCGGCGCAGCTTCCACTGCATCCTCGCCGAACCCCGGCCCCTAAGGGGAAACAAAAGGACAGCAAGGTGAAACAAAGGGACAAACAAGGGGAAACCTCCTCACCACAATAGACTTACCTGATTTTACCGCCGGAGGCATTAACCCCCGAAACTTCATATATTCTCTCAGCGCCTGAATAAGGGAGAAAGCAACAGGTTACATATTGACATTATTTTATCGAATTGTGTTGGATAATACAAATCTTTACCTGAATATTACCGGTTGCCACGAGGAACTCTTCGCTAGGGTCAAGCTGCAACCTGCAAGGGATCGGACAAGAGTGAAAGTCAGACATTTTAACTCTTACGAACTACATACTTACGGCGTCTTGCTGGGAATCTCAGAGTCAATATTGTTCTGGAACTCACCAATTCCTTCGAGCCAGTGAAGCAACTGGTTATCAACGCGCCCCTGCGCTCAATGCAGGATGGAGAGCTCATCTTTACAAACCATCAGGTGAGACTATAAGAGGGGACATCAAAGGTGATCAGTGGGGAGAACAGCGGGAGTGGGGAAGGGTTAACGCTCAACTCAACGAGTGGTTAATTCCCTTTCCCCATTTGCAGAAGAATATTCCTACGGGCCAAGCAAACAAAGCTAGGTGGGCCAGGCCAGTCCAGTCCGTCATATCGGCACTACGCATCACATTGGTGGAGGCCGCAGCTGTCCAGTTCAGATCGACGCCCCTGTGGGAGCCAGGTGAGCGTAACAGACACCACCTTCGGAAGAAAAGAAGGACGAATTCTAAGGACAACCCTGTCCTTATGAAACACAGTGAAGGGTGGCTTAACTGAAAGTGCCTGTAACTCACTCACTCTGCGAGCGGAAGTGACCGCAACTAAAAATACAGTTTTGTGAGTTAACAGTCTCAAGGGGCATGAATGCAAAGGCTCAAATGGAGCGCCCATCAGAAACTTGAGAACAAGGTTGAAATCCCAACCGGGCACCTGGAAAGGTGACGGAGGGAACACATTAGTGAGCCCTTTCAGAAACTGAGAAATTAAAGGAATTTTAAAATAGGAACACTCTTCAGACGAGCACTTAAATATGGACAGCGCCACCAGGTAACCTTTAATGGTACCCACTTGAAGGCCCCTGTGGGCCAAAGAAAGCAAAAAAGACAGAACCATGGGAATTTCACATGCAAAAGGATCCACATTCTTAACCCTGCACCAGTCACAGAACTTTCTCCAACGGCACAGGGACTTTGTTGCGGTCCTTCTGGCCGAAAGCAACACCTCCATCACGTCTTCAGGGAGGTCCCAATCCTTATACCTCAACCTTTCAGAAACCAAGCGTGAAGGTTGAATGATCTGACCTCTGGATGGAGAACCTGACACCCAACCCGTGAGAGAAGATTGTCTCGGTAGGAAGACGACGTGGAGGGCAGATGGACAAGTCGAGAAGGTCCGAGTACCACGTCCTCCGGGCCCACGCCGGAGCAATGAGGATAATTCGGGAACCGAACCTCCGTAACCTCCGCAGTACTTGCGGGATTACGGGGACTGAAGGAAACGCGTACAGCAGTGGGAATGACCACTCCACCACGAACGCGTCGCCCAAGGCTCCGTTTGGAGGAAATTTCTGCAAGCAGAACCTCTCGCACTTCCAATTGACACTGGAGGCGAAGAGATCCACCTGAGGGGTCCCTCAAAGGGCGAAGATCTCCAGGAGAATCTCCTGAGCCAACTCCCACTCATGAGAGATCGCGCTCTGCCTGCTCAGAGCATCCGCCGTCTCGTTTTCGTCTCCTGCCAGATGAACTGCTGAGATCGAAACTTCCTGCTGGATTGCCCAGAACCAGAGCTACATCACTTCCCTGCACAGAGGAAGTGACCCTGCCCCTCCCTTTTTGTTGAGGTAGTGCATGGCTACTGTGTTGTCCGTTAGGATCAGGACATTCTTTCCTCGCACAGTCGGCAGAAAAGCCTTCAGGGCTAGCCTGACGGCCCTCAGCTCCAACAGATTGATATGGAGTCTGGACTCCGATGGAGACCAACGACCGCTGACTGTCAACTCGTTGGCATGAGCTCCCCATCCCGTGAGGTATGTGTCCGTCACGATCGTCACCTCTGGCCAGGGCAGCAAAAAGGAGCCCCCCTCATCAGATTGCCTTCGTCGGCCCACCACAAAAGGTCCTGGGCGACCGAAGATGGCACCTGAACAGGGTTCGACATCCTGCAGGAGGACTGAGACCACTGGAGCTTGAGTACCCATTGCAAAGATCTCATCCGCAACCTGGCCTCTGGCACCAGAAGAATGCAGAATGCCATGAGGCCGAGCAGTCTCAAGAACTCGAATGCTGGGAGAGTCTGGGCAAGTTCAAACTTGTGCACCATCTGCTGAATGTGATGAGCCCTCACTGGGGAGGAAAACACTGCCCCAGGGACATGTCGAGCACTGCTCCCATGTACTGGAGCCTCTGAGTTGGTTTCAAATGAGACTTCTTTAAGTTGAGGGAGAAGCCCAGCTTGTGGAGGGAGTGGCAGGTGACTGACAGATGATCCAGGACTTGCTCGGGAGAGCACACCCTGATCAACCAATCATCCAGGTAGGGGTAGACGTGAATCCCCCCTTTCCTGAGATACGCTGCCACCACTACCATGAGCTTGGTGAAGACCCTCGGGCGGTGGTCAATCCGAACGGCAGGACCCGAAACTGAAAATAAGCGTCCTTGAGGTCGTGAGACACCAACCAGTCCTGAAGCTGAAGGGCCTGGAGGGCTTGAGAGAGAGTAACCATCTTGAACTTGTCCTTCCTGAGGAGTTTGATCAAACCGCGCAAGTCCATGATGGGTCTCAATCCCCCCGTCTTTCTTGGAAATCAAAAAATAAGGGGAATACGATCCCTTGTTCCTCTCCGCTACAGGCACCAGTTCTATGGTGCCTTTCTCCAGCAGGGATAGAATTACCTGCGCAAGGAGCGGATCCGGACTCTTCAAAGAGAGATTCCCCAGTGGATTGTCCTGAGGCCTCAGCCGGAAAGGAAGACAGTAGCCGTGGGTTATGATCTCCAGAACCCACACATCTGAAGTAATGGCACTCCACTCTGCAAGATGCTGCGCCAGCCTTCCCCCAACCGGCGAACCATGGGACATGGCCTCATGACTGAGCTGAAGCGGCTGCGGCGTTGCCTGAGGGCAAAGAGGCAACAGCCCGAGCGGCCTTGGCACCTCGAGTACCTTGCTTTCCACCTCTGGCACTCCTACGGTGGCCCCTTTGACTGGCAGCTCCTCTTGCTTTACCAAAGGATGACTAATAACGAAAGGAACCTCCCTTCCGTTGCTATCCCCCAAGACAAAAAGGCGGAGATTGTCGAACTGCAGCGCCCAACGACTTCGCTGCAGCTTTTGAGGTCTGCAACCTCTCAAGGCTCTCGTCAGCCTTGCTGCCAAAAAGATGTTCCCCGTCAAAGGGCATGTTGAGGAGCCGGGCCGGCACATCAGGAGCAAACACCGACTTCCGCAACCACACAAACCTGTGTATCACGATGCTCCCCGCCATGGACCGGCTGAGGCAATCTTCCATGTCCAAACCCGACTGAACGGCCTCATACATGGCATCCTTGCCATCCTGAACCATGGCAAGGAAACCATCCCGTTCGGGAATATGTTCAGCCGCCAAGGAAACTCACTTCCACAGAGTGTGCGTGAAATGAGACAAGGCACATATGAAGTTGGCCGCCAGAAGCACCATACCCCCTGCACAAAACACTTTCTTCGCCCAGCCATCAAAACGCTTGTCGTCCCTATCAGGAGGGATGGTAGGGTACGACGCCTGCTTTGCCGGGGCTGTAGCCGCCTGCACCACCAAACTCTCCGGAGTAGGGTGCTTGGACAAGTAGCAGGGGTCACTACTGGCTGGGCGGTATTTTCGCAGCAAAGACTTGCCCACTGCCGGGAGACTCTCCGGAGCAGTCCAAGCCGCCGCCACCCTCCTCTGTAGAGCCATATGAAACGGCAGTACCAGGTCAGTTGGTGGACCAATGTCGAGGATATCCATAAGGTCATCCTGAACAAACTCCCCCGGGGGAGCAGACCATACTAAGTACTCGGTGACCCTTGACATAAGGCGCCGATACGAAGAATCGGCATGAGTGCCAGGCTCAGGCTACAAAACTCCACCTCCGGAGAGGTGTCCAGCCCACTAGCATCATGCAGGGACTGCCTCAGGTCCTCAAACTGGCTATGGCCCGAGAGAATCTCGTCTGGCACCGTGTCAGGCACCATGCCATCATCAGAGCCCTCATTCACCTCTGAAATAAACTCCAGATGGCGGTAAGAAGGCACAGAACTTGAACCAAAGCTTGACCTTGGCCAGAGCCTTTCTAGGGGGTTCCACCGAGCCTCGGGGTACCCCCGTCGACACAGCCTCGAAAGGCGTCGAGAGAATCGGCGTCGACAACAGACGCAGCGCCGACAGCATCGACACAGGCATCGAAGGCGGAGCCCCGAGCGTGTCCTTCTACATCCTAGGCGCCAACGGCGTTGACGACTTCCTCGGAGGTGGAGCCTTGAGAGAGTCCGTCGACGACCTCGGCGCCACAGAAGACTTCACAGGTTCACGCAGTCTCGAACACGTTGAGGACTGGCACCTGGAACGGGCATGACGAGAACGATTCCCCTTGTCCGAGCGGAACCTCTCCCGCGAATCGTGCCGACCACCCGAGCCCAAAGGCGTACGAGTGGTGTCTCTCGACCGATCACGACCGACCCCACTCGGAGGCGCAGATGGACCAGTGATCGCTAACATTTTCTTCCCGAAGGAACCCCATTCCTCCGGTGTCGCATGCTTGGTGGGATAAGCGACCCGCCGACGGGCGGAGTCCTCGGATGAGGACGGGGAAGGCGACCGATGCCGGCGCTTCCGGGAATGCCTTGAAGAGGCAGAGGAGTGGCGGGACCGGCTCCTGGAGCGAGACTAACTGGACTTCCGACGACGACACGGAGAGTCACCCCTCGAATCGTCCGTCAAAAGCCCTGCAGACCTCGACATCCGGGGCTTGGACACCTTACCTACCGATAACTTCTTCTTGCGCTCCCACAAGGCTTTGGACGTGAGCGACTGGCAGTCAACACAGTCATCCGTGTCATGGACCTCCCCGAGGCACCAGAGGCAGGCGTCGTGCGAGTCCGTCACCGACATCTTGGACCCGCAGTCCCCGCACTTCTTAAAGCCTGGACGTGGTGTGGAAGACGAGGAGAGTTGAAGAGTTGAAGAGTTTCACACATACCATTGTGAGGGTGTCTTCCGATTGCTGGGAGATCCCCTCTCACGATTGGCTATTAAAACACATAGGGGATTCTATCCCATTAGGAGTGCAACACAGGGTTATCGGTTGGTAACACCCGATGTATGTTTGATGCTTTTTCTGTGGAAGACGAGGTAGACATCTTCACGAAGAAATACTTCACAAACACCAAACAGGTTCGAAGAACCGAGAAGAACAGAAACTCCAAAGAGTCGAGGCGTGCCGAGATCTCCAAAGCGAACACGTTCACAGAAAAAACGTAACTGAGGCTAAGGGCGTCATGCGTCCTACTTATAACATCCAGTGACGTCGGCCGTTGGAGGAGGTTCTCGAGGGTGGCGTATCGACATCATCGACGCAGACGCCGAAGATTTTCCGAAGCAGCACAGCTGTGGTGATTACTGTCATAGATATGGAATACGTCAGAGGACCCAATCCCCTCGAAGTAGCTTTACTCCACACCTGGATCATAACAACCCTAGACGGCATCGCCAAAGAAAAACCTTTCACTCCCTCACGTAAAAAAAAACAATGGCAAAATGGTTCACCCCACTACTCAGCACCATGAAAAGAAAAAACTAAAAAATAGAATCAGAATGGAGGATCAACAACAACACTGCAAAAAAATGAAATTTCTGCAACAGATCCGCTCATACAAAAAGGAAATACAAAAAGCGAAGAGGAAACACTACAACAACCGAATCTTCAAAGCACCAAACACGAAAAAGAACTCTTCAAAATCATAAATGAAATAAAAAACCCACCGGGATGCAACAACACGCCAATTCCATCGATGAAACTATGCAATGACCTAAGAGACCACTTCAAAAATAAAATCATCACCATCCACCAAAACCATACAAAGCAGACCACGCGATCACACTACAGACCCCACCTACCCCCACGAGGAACATCCAACCAAACTACAAAGCTTTCCCGAAATATCAGTGGAGACTTTCGTCAAACTGGTAAATCAAAGCAACAAATCAGGCTCTCCCGAAGACTCTTGCCCCCCGGACATATACAAAACAATTCTCAAACAAGGAACTCCCATGGAATACCATAGGAATGTCCTCAACCTTTCGATCTCAACAGGTAAAGTACTGCAGGCCTTCAAATCGGCGCATATTAGGCTGCTACTCAAAGATACAGCAGAAAACGTAGAGGACTTATCTAACTACAGACCCATCTCCAACATCCCGTACATAGCCAAACTGCTAGGCCAAGGGTAGCGTGACCTGGGAGTGGTTGACCGTGGGGTCCTTCATCTATGCCGACAGGCCAAGAGACGTTGTAGACAGCGCGGTGCAGGGGGAAGCAGAGAGAGATGCGACAAGCATTCGACTAGAGCAAGTGAGACCAACACCCGGAGAATAAACAGTGACGTGTCACCAGCAGATAGAAGGTAACGGGAGTCACGGGAGACTTGGTAGGGGTTTGGGAAAGAGTGAAGAATTACTCTGGAGTAATCTCCCTCATCACAGTAGTTACAAGAAAGATACCAAGAGTGAAGAATGCCTCAGGAGAAATCTACCTTGTCACAGTAGTTGCAAGAAAGATACCAAGAGTGAAGAGTACATCAGAAGTAATCTCCCTCATCACAGTAATTACAGAAAAATACCAAGATTGAAGAGTGCATCAGGAGTAATCTCCCTTGTCACAATAACCACAAGAGAGATACCAAGGACAAAGATCCCTACGGAGAAGTCTCCCTCATCAAAAGTTTTGTTGAAAAAGCAAAGGACATTACTGGAGTAATCCCTCTTGCTGCAATAGACAAGAAGGTAATAAGGAAAGTCCATGAATATATATAACACTGAGGAAGAATAATTGTTGGACATTTGACCAAGCACATAGAGGCCCCTGGGAGAAACTGCAAGGACTTATCTGAACTGTTACATGAGACTATCAGAAATCAGTCCTTAGGGTTGAACCAGTTGGACCAGGAGAAGGGAGTCATTCTCCTGGCTTCATTTATGTTTGCTGAATACCTCTGATTAGTTGTAGGGTCAGTGTAGGATAGTTTTAGACGGAGGACTGATTCTTTAGTTTGACAACCACCCTGATGATGAGACCCCAAGTTAGAATTCAATTAGGTAGGGCAAACCTTCTAGTTATAGGGAAAGATAGGACTTTTTATTATCTGAATGCAACACCCCTTTGTCCGACTCCTTCTTTTGACTTACCACAAGGGTTATTGCAAAGACTATCCCCTAGATACCCTACAAAGATGTTAGTAACCGGGGTGACGGGAGGATCAGTAATATCCCTATCAGAGCCTCTATCTCCTAATGGGGAGTCACCACCAGGGGGCTCACGCTTATTCTGCCCCTTACGGAGTGATAAGCGCAGCAGGATCACCTCCATAGTCCCAAAAAGGGATGGCCTCATCTTGGGGAGAGGAGATTTTCTACATTGAC
This sequence comes from Ambystoma mexicanum, assembly GCF_040938575.1. Classification (NCBI taxonomy): domain Eukaryota; kingdom Metazoa; phylum Chordata; class Amphibia; order Caudata; family Ambystomatidae; genus Ambystoma; species Ambystoma mexicanum. Next base: position 1,292,001,808 of record NC_090926.1, read on the forward strand.
TCATCACATATGCCCACTGTTAGACTGGCACTCTCTCCTAGTGTTGCTCGAATCCCAGTGAAGACACTTTCCAGCAAAATCAATTTTGAAGCAAACCACCCCCCAGGAGGACAAGGAGGAGTAAGTCGTCTGGCTTTCTTCCTTATGAAAAGAGTGAAGCAGAACTTGAAAGTTAGGGAAGCCTGCCGATAATCATCACCTTAGGGAGTCCAGGAATTATTGTTGCTTTTAAGTGAGCTGGATCCCCTCAGATATCTAAGGTCATCAGTATTTTTTCATAGACTTTGCCAATGCCACGCACACAGGTAATTTATATGGCCACCTTTAAGTCAGTGGTGTTAGGGGCAATGGCATGAAATCAGGGACTACAGCAATGATTCAGACATGGGGGAAACCCACCAAAGGAGGTCTCTATCAAATCCTTTTCATTTAGAGAAGTACAGACCTGCATTAAACTACCAGCGGTGTGTGAGATGAGTGGGATAGCAAGAACATTGTACCCCTCCAATGATTAGAGCAGGAACTCCAACAAATCCTCACTTGAGGCCTTCTTCTCTGGGACTACAGCACAATCATTATCTGCAAAGATTTTCCTTACCAAATGAAATGCAGCATGTATGTAGTGAACACATAAGAGATAGAATGAGGTACACTAACACAAAGTTAGGCCTTCCACACCTTTGTACATGTCTCTCTGTCTAGCAATGGGGAGTTTGGAATTTTATGATGCGTTATATAAAACAATACTTCAGTAAACACAGTTGCTCCCGTGTTACCATCTCTTTGGTTCTTTGATTGTCCACCGACCCCCCATTGGGAATCCGAAGATGCCTTACCTGGTGCCCAGCCGTCGGGTGCGCAGGCCCATAAAGACAGAGCGGATCAGCTTGCCGAAGGATGCAGCGTTGACCGGCTCCAGCTTCTGTTCCTGGCAGTGCAGCAAGTAGTGGCAGTACAAGGTGCTCCTGGGCAGGCTCACTCCCTCAGCCGTCTCATAGTTATCTAGCAACCACTGCACCTAACAATAGAAATGTCAAATCATCAGATGGGCCACCCTAAGGAGGCCTCAAAGCAGTGATCAAGGCCTTCAGCATTGCCCAAAAGTGCACAAGTTCTCACAAAGAGGTCTCTAGACAGCCCAGGGATTAATAGAGGGAGGTAAGCATTCATCTCTGTGTCCTATGCCATGCAGCAGAGAGACAGGGAAGAAAATACTGCCTAGTGTTTGGGGGTTTAATCACAGCCCAAACAAATTTAACTGAAAGGCCAAATGGAAAAAGGACGTGCCAGCCTTCAAAAACTTCCTACATTGAAAATGAGCCTACTAATGCAGACTGTGTGTGTTTCTGCAAGTAACACAAGAAAGAGTTGTGATAAAATGGAAATGCTATGTGAATGGCCAAGTGCTGGAAATCAAAAGGCCTATCTTTCATTACAAGGGGAAAAGTCAAACTGAAAAAGAACCCTTTAATTCTCAGTTGCAAGAGACAATTAAAGGCCTCGTCTACATGAAAAGCAGGGTTATCAAATATTGAAACTAAAATGGCCTTGCATGTGCGTTTTGCAGTTTTAAATCAAGACATGAGAAAACATGTTCCCCTGGTAAAAAAAAATATATCAGGGAAAAGACTGGGTGTGTGTAAACAAGATTAAATTAATTAAAACGTATGATATGCTTCAAATGCAAAATACTGGCAACAATTAAAAAAGGTTATGTTGTTTCCGTAGGTCACATGCAAATCTCATTTAGGCCCGAGACAGACCATAGTTCTTGTTGGGCAGATTTTCAAGGATTGCCTGGCTCATTATCTACAAGGGAAATCCCTGTGAAGCTGATGTACACCAAAGGATTTCAGACAGGGTCAGTGGGGAACATGCTTTGAAATATAAAGTTTGAGTTCAAAATTGTGGTTAATTTAAGATTACAGGACAAAATGCCAGATGTCAGCATGGCATCACAGGGCAAAGGTGAACTGTCTGCTGCATGATAAGGATCTCTTCTGTCCATCAACTTTCAAAGAATAAAAGGCTAATGGCTTTTACCCAGCCTTAAATAAACATTCAGCCCAAGAGGCTGCAGCAGTTCAAGAGAAATGAAACCTATATAAAATAAAAATAAAAAATGTGCATACATGTGTCAGGGTTGTCTCTGTCTGGATTGTCTGATTTTGGTTATCTAGGAAAGTTGGTTTAGGTTCGGAAGTAAATTATGTTCCAGTTGGGCCTTAACTTTTTCATTTCAGTATACGAGTCCAAACCCAAGCCAAGATGGAGGATTTAATCAGTAATCTGATTTGCTGGAATGCTACCAACATCGGTTGGAAACTCTGCCATCTGCCTTTCATTGTTGGAACCACAGCTGGGTAGGAGGTGTTTTAGGATTCCCCTGGTTCAAGACCTTTCCAAGGGCTTTACTGAGAACTGGATATTCACTGAAGTCTTCACTTGAGCAATAAAGGACAACTTATGCAGTTTGTGAGGAAGCTGTGTCAAGAAAATAAGCTAAGTTAAAAAAAATCGCAGGTCATGTTTACTGTAGTTTTGAAAATCTGCTTTAACTTTGACTGTTCATAGCGTTTTTACAAGAAAGAGTGACTTTGTTGCTGTCAAGGATTTGGGAAGTGTAAAATCAGCTCTAAATGGATTAATCAAACTGTTAAAGTAAATAACTTCATAACGATTGAGAGCAGCACGTGACTAATCTCTTCGAGTCAGCGTTTCTTTCATGTGAATAAATCATCTGCTTCATTTGTTTGTGGGAGCGGTTGTGTTTCGCGTGACTCGCGTTAAAGAATAATTTATTGGCTGCTGTTTCCGCCCAATCTTTTTCCGTTCAGTGTTTTTCGTTCTGGTTGTTAAGTCTGACGCAAGTGGATTTCTATTAGTATCCGCGTGTCAGACAATAGTTCTATTGTGTCACGCGCACACAATGTTTACAAGTGCTTGTTAGGGCATGAATGGAGCGTTCGTTTTAGCTTCACATTTTTCTCGGCAGCCATGCGTGTTTATCTCTCTGGAATGAACTCTACTGACAGAACCCAGAGATAAGGGGATGTTTTTATGGTTAGCACTCGGATTGCGCTGCGACTATTTTTTCCATAACTGTATATCAGTGGAGACAGGAGACCGTGCAGTTTTTGACAGGTAGCTTACAACAATTTGAGTTGGAGCAGCAAACATTCACAATTGGACAGCAAACAGTGTAATTTCACCTAGAGAATCTGCATTCATTCTGTACTGGAGAGAAGAAACTGTTATCTATGAAAGCCAGCATATGTACAGTCTTCTGAGACATGTTGCTACACTCTATTGAAAGTTCGTGCAAGAAAAAAGAACTTTAAAAAGAGTTGGCCTGAACAGCAGTTAAATCAGTATTTGGTAATTAAGTCTGAAGGCAACCCTCTTAGCGTTCTGCAGAGGGTGAACAGGTAACAGTGGATATTTGGTGCATAAGAAAGATTTAACAATGTATGTTGACTATGATTTGTATATTCAGAATTGTGTTTGTATTTGTTTTGTATTTGTTTTGATTTCCAGAGACAAACATCAGTGGATCTGTTCCTGTTTTTTATGTTCTCCATTTCCCCTTTCCCTCCGGGGTGTTAGGTGTTTAACCGTTCCTATTAGGGTTGAGTGCCTTACACTTTTGTGGGTTTGTCGGGACTCAGAAGCTCCTGTGGACATCGTAGAAAACTCAGCCTGACATTATGAAAGGTCAGTAGATTGAGTCTGCCTGAGCTGTATGAATCCCGACGAGTCCACTATGGATGTGCTAGGAGATTTGATATGGGAGTTAAGGGAGGACTTAAGTATTTCCCGAAAGGAAAATGAAAAGTTGAGTAAAAAGGTGGAGGAGTTAAGTGAAAGGGTTGGTCAAATGCAGAGACTGGAGGAGGTCGAACTGGGTCTAGGTCATCAGTTTTTTCGGGACATCCCCCTGAGTTGTTTAAGACTGATGTGAATCAACCGCATGGTGTTGTTGAGGGTGCGGTAGGGGGAGTTCGATCAATTTTGTTGCCCATTCCTTTAGCTCCTACAGAGCGCTACGGTGGGAATTCTAAGAGATTCCAGACTTTCCTCACCCAGTGTGAACTGCATTTTTTAAGTCGTCCTGAGGTTTTTCCCACTGACTCAGCTAAGGTCACGTTCATGCTTTCCTATCTGTCAGGGGAGGCAGCTTCTTGGGCTGGTTTGTTGGTAGCTCAGAAACATGCGGCCAGTGGCAACTTGGATCTATTTCAACAGAGTTTAAAAAGATGTTTGACAGGAGGCAATTATCTTTAGAAGTAGAGAGGGAGTTGATGGAGCTGCAACAGATTGAACGGGATTTGATTTCCTATATCACACAGTTTAAGTCTTTGATCTTGGAGAGTCAATGGCCTGAGGAAAAGAGAGCATCTCTTTTTTATAGAGGGTTACAAGATGAGAAAGGATGCCTTGTCAGGAGTAGTTAATAGGCCAACTGGGTGTGAGGAGTTAATTGATTTGGTAATCCAATTAGATTTTCGTTTGACTGAGAGAAGGGCAGATCGAAAAAGCGGCTAAAGTCTGGGTGATAACAGAAATAGTTTCAGGTTGGACCGTTCAAGGTTGGAATTTATTAATAAGGATTTTAGGGCACGAGGGTCTGAGATGAAGGGGTCAGGGCGAGGCTATAAAGTCAGAGGCCTTTTAACCAAGGAAGAAAAGGAGAGAAGAAGGACAAATAACTTGTGTCTATACTGTGGTAGGAGTGGCCACTTTTTTGTTAATTGTCAATTTATCCCAAAGAGAATCCAGAGTTCTTCAGCCAAATCACACCAGGTGGCAAATACTTTACAGGCAGCGGTTCCGCACATCACCATCAATGTATCCTTGTATGAGAATAATGTTTTAAAGGGTACGGGTCCAGTAGTAATTGACTTGGGAGCGACTGCAAATTTTATGGATTGGGGGGTAGTTAAGATCTTGGGAATTTATATCCAAAATAAGGAAGTGGTTGAGCAGCTAAGGGCAGTGGATGGTACTTCTTTATCTTTAGGACCCATCAATCATGAAACAAAGACCTTAGTTTTGTACGTAGCAATAAGTCACAGAGAGGAGATAACCTTTGAATTGATTGATGCTCCGTAATTAAAGATTATCTTGGGAATGCCGTGGCTGTCACATAACCCGAGGATTGATTGAGAGTTGTAGAGTTGCAATCCCAGTATTGTATTGAACATTGCCTTAGTAATTTGGGGCAGGTAAGTAGTTGTGAGCAAGAAGATTCGATTTCTAAAATTTTAGTGGAAGGAGGAGAAAGAAGTCATTATATAGGTGCAGTTGTTGGTGAATTGCCTGACTGTTATCAGGAATTTTGGGATGATTCCGATGAAAAGGTTGCTGGAGAGTTACCTCCACATCGTTCTTTTGATTGCAGGACTGATTTGGAGCCGGGGGTTATTTTACCTAGTAGCAGGGTGTATTCCTTGACCGAGAAAGAAAATGAATATCTGAATGAATATTTGACTGAAAATCTAGCCAAGGGTTTTATACGCCATTCTCAGTCCCCGGCAGCTTCCCCCCTGTTCTTCGTCCCGAAATCAGATGGTTCTCTTCGGACTTGTATTGATTACAGGGCAGTCAATAAGGTTACGATTAAGAATAGGTACCCTTTGCCTTTGATTTCGGAAATGTTGAACCAGATTCGGGGGCAACTGTATTCTCTAAACTTGATTTACGTGGTGCATACCATCTGATTAGAGTACAAGTGGGAGATGAATGGAAAAGAGCTTTCAAGAAAAGGTTTGGTCTTTTTGAGTATTTGGTAATGCCATTTGGGCTTTGCAATGCTCCCGCAGCTTTTCAGTTTTTATTGATGAAGTTTTGCGAGAATATTTAGATGTTTTTGTCATAGTATACATAGATAACATCTTGATTTTTTCAGAAGATTTGTGTCAACATCAAGTTCATGTGAGAAAGGTGCTTCAGAGGCTTAGGGAAAATCATTTGTTTGCTAAACTGGAGAAGAGCCAGTTTCACACTGATTCTATACAATTTTTGGGCTTTACTGTTTCTCCAAAGGGTTTAGAAATAAATTCTAAAAAGGTACAGGCGATTTTGGATTGGCCGTCTCCTACCAAGGTAAAGGAGGTGCAAAGTTTTTTAGGTTTTGCAAATTTCTACCGGAGGTTTATTGATGACTTTTCTAGGTAAGTCACTCCTATTACTAAGCTCCTTAAAAAGGGAGTAAAATTTGTTTGGGCACCAGAGGTACAAGAATCTTTTCAAACTTTAAGAAAATGTTTTAGTACAAGTCCAGTTTTGATTCATCCTGATCCGGCTAAGCCTTATTTTGTAGAAGCAAATGCCATTAATTTGGCAATGGGTGCTGTCTTTCACAAAGACGAACAAGTTACTTACCAACTGGTAACGTTCTTTCGATTGGATGTTTCTCCAACGTATTCCTCATCTTAGATGTATTCCATCTTCGGAAATTTTTTCGGCAGAGGGCGCCGTGCGTCGATGTCGTCGAGTCGATGGTCCCTCGAAGGCCTCCGTCGAGGGTGACGTCATCGGGTGTATAAGTAGCACGCGCGGCACCCGTTAGCCTCAGTTCTGTTTTTCCCCCTTTTTTTGCCTGTGATCTTGTACTATGTAGATTGTGCCGGCAGACAGGTAATCAGCCTTGCAAGATTTGAGATGGCAATAACCCGGAAAAATCTACAGAAGGGTAGGTTCGGAGGGCGATGAGGAATACGTTGGAGGAACATCCAATCGAAAGAACGTTACCAGTTGGTAAGTAACTTGTTCTTCGAGTGGATTGTGTCCTCCAACGTATTCCTCATCTTAGATAGACTCCCAAAGCAGTATTTTGCATACTTTCTCTGGAGGAGGGATCAGATTTTTTCCCCACCAATGCTTTTAGATGGCAGAATAAAGCACTGCTTTTCCAAAATTCAGCACCCTAGACTGAAAAGCATCCAGGCTATAGAATTTTGAGAATGTGTGAAGTGAAGACCAAGTTGCTACTTTGCAAATGGACCTTATTGGGACACCTCTTTGAAGGGACGTGGAAGAGGCGATGCCTCTGGTGGAATGAGCCCTTACCCCTTCTGGTGGGTCTTTTTGTGCTAGTCTGTAGCATTCTGAAATGCAAAGTACGATCCAGCGTGAAATTGTCTGTTTTGTTACCGATTGACCCAGCTTCCTTCCTGTATAGCCTATAAACAACTGGTTGTCCACTCTAAGCCTAGAAAGTCTAGAGATGTAAAAGCTTAAAGCTCTTTTTGGATCCAGTCTGTGTAATCTTTCTTCCTCCTTAGAAGGATGAGGTGGAGGATAGAATGAGGGTAAAACAATGTCCTGACTTAAATGAAAATCAGATATTACTTTTGGTAAAAATGATGGTTTAACCCTCAATACAACTCTGTCCTTATGCAACACAGTATAGGGTGGGCCAGAAGACAGTGCCTGCAATTTGCTCACTCTTCTTGCTGATGTTAGAGCAACTAAAAAGGCTGTTTTCCACGTTAGTAATCTTAATGGACACGTGTGCATAGGCTCAAAAGGGGCACACATTAAGAATTTTAGGACTAAATTTAGATCCCAAATCGGTACTTGAAATGGGTGAGGAGGAAACACATTAGTAAGACCTTTTAAGAATTGTGTTATCAAAGGAATTTTGAAGTAGGAGCATTCTTCTGTCCGATGAGCGCTTGAAAATGGAAAGCGCTGCAAGGTAATATTTTATTGTTCCGATATTCAGACCTCTATGTGCTAGGGTCAGAAGGAAAGATAGTACTTCCGGAATAGAACATAGAAAAGGATCGACATTCTTTTCCCTGCACCAGTTGCAAAACCTTTTCCAACGGCAACGGTATAGAGACTTTGTTGCTGGCCTTCTTGCCGAAAGCAACACCTCCATAACCTCATCTGGAAGGTTCCAATCCCTGTATCTCAGCCTTTCAGATACCAAGCATGAAGGTTGAGTGTTCTGATCTCTGGGTGGAGAACCTGACCTTCCATTTGAGAGAGAAGGTTCTCTCTCTGAGGAAGACGTACTGGAGGACAGATGGACATATCTAGAAGGTCCGGATACCACGTTCTCCTGGCCCAATCCGGGGCAATTAGGATCATGCTGTTCCCGAAGCGTCTCAGCCTCCTGATTTCCTGAGGAATGATGGGAATCGGAGGGAACGCGTACAATAGTAGGAAATTCCACTCCACCACAAACGCGTCCCCCAGGGCTCCTCTTGGGGGAAATTCCCTTGAGCAATACCTTTCGCATTTTCGGTTGGTACTGGTTGCGAATAGGTCTACCTGGGGGATTCCCCAAATGGCGAAGATCGCTTGAATGACTTCCTGAGCCAGTTCCCATTCGTGGGACACCGTGCTCTGCCTACTCAGAGCATCTGCCGTCATATTCTCTTCCCCGGCTAGATGAATTGCCGTTAAAGAGATTCCTTCCTGAATCGCCCAATACCAGAGCTGCATTGCCTCTCTGCACAGGGGTAGTGACCCCACACCACCTCTTTTGTTTAGGTAGTGCATGGCCACTGTGTTGTCCGTCATTATCAGGACATTCTTTCCCCTGACAGATGGCAGGAAGGCCTTTACCGCTAGTCTGATTGCCCTCAGCTCTAAAAGGTTGATATGTAGTTTGGACTCTGATGGAGACCAACGACCGTTGATTGTCAAAAAGTTGGCATGAGCTCCCCACCCCAGGAATGAGGCGTCCGTCACTACTGTGATCTCCGGCCATGGTTGCCAAAACGGTTCTCCTTTTAGGATGTTCTCTGTACAGGTCCACCATAGAAGGTCTTGTCTGACCTTGTTCGGAATCTGAAGAAGATCCGTCATTTGACCCGAGAACTGGGACCACTGAGTCTTTAGAGCCCATCGAAGGGATCTCATCCTCAAGCGTGCCTCTCACACCAGGAAGACGCAGGATGCCATGAGGCCGAGCAACCTTAAAAAGTCGTAAGCCTGGAGATTTTGGGCATTTTGGAATTTGGAAACCATCTGAAGAATGTCTTGAGCCCTCGTCTTGGGAGGCGAACTCTTTCCCAAGGATGTGTCTAGTACAGCTCCTATGTACTGAAGCTGTTGGGAAGGTGTCATTTGTGACTTCTTGAAATTGAGGGAGAAGCCCAGTTTGTGGAGAAGTGGCAGGTGATTTTCAGATGATCCAGAGCTTGTTCGGCAGAACGCGCTCTGATCAACCAATCGTCCAGGTAGGGGTAGACATGAATCCCCCCTCTCCTGAGGTGTGCTGCCACCACTACCATTAACTTGGTGAAGACCCTTGGGCAGAGGTCAACCCGAATGGCAGGACTCGAAACTGATAGTGAGAGTCGCCAACTACGAACCACAGGTATTTTCTGTGTTTGAGATGAATCGACACATGAAAATAAGCATCCTGGAGGTCCAATGACACCAACCAGTCCTGAAGTTGAAGGGCCTGAAGGATCTGAGAAAGGGTAACCATCTTGAATTTGTCCTTCCTGAGGAACTTGTTCAAGTTTCTTAAGTCCAAGATGGGTCTCAGTCCTCCGTCCTTTATGGGGATAAAAAATATAGAGAGTACCATCCCTTGTTCCTCTCCGCTGCAGGTACTGATTCTATGACACCTTTCTCCAGCAGGGTTAGAACTTCCTGCTGTAGGAGCGGGTTTGAAGACTTCAACGGGCGTCTCCCTGGTGGATTGCTTTGAGGTTGCTTTAGAAAAGGAAGGCAGTAGCCTTGGGCTATTATTTCTAGAGCCTAAACATCTGAAGTAATGGCTCGCCATTCTTGCAGATGCTGTGACAGCCTGCCTCCTACAGGTGTTTTGTGGTGCAAGTCCTCAAAGTAGTTTTGTGGCGGATGTTGCAGCCGCTGCTGGCAGAGAGGCTGCAGCCGGAGCTGGCTTAGCACGTTTTCCTCGTCCACCACGAGTGGCCTTTCTTTGGCCCCTTTGACTGGCCATTCCTCTCGCCTTTCCATATGAGGTGTAATAACGATAGGATCGTCCCCTCCATGATTGCCCTTGTGCATGAAAAGGCTGAGGTTGCCTAATAGCAGCTCATAAAGATTTGGACGTTGCTTTTGAGGTCTGCAACCTCTCAAGGCTCTCGCCAGCCTTGTTGCCAAAAAGGTGAGACCCGTCAAAAGGCATATTCAGAAGGCGGTTATGTACGTCAGGTGCAAAACCCGACTTCCGTAACCATGCAAACCTGCGCATTACCGTGCTAGTGCCCATGGACCTGCTTACACTATCGGCAGTGTCCAACCCAGATTGAAGGGATTCCTGCATGGCTTCCATTCCTTCTCTAACGATGGCTAGGAAACCTTCCCTTTCTTCCCCTTCTGGTATGTGCTCCGCCGCCATTGCGATGCACTCCCACAGAGTGTACGAAAATGTTGCCAAGGCACATGTGGAGTTGGCAGATTTTAATGCCATGCTCCCGGCTGAAAATGCCTTCCGTGCCCAACCATCCACACGCTTATCGTCCCTGTCTGGAGGGATAGACGGGTACGCAAGTTTGTTGGAAGCTGTGGCTGCCTGTATGACCAGACTCTCTGCAGTTGGATGTTTTTACAGATAGCCGGGGTCGCTACTGGCTGGCCGGTATTTTGATGCGAGGGACTTATTTACCGGAGGAATAGAATCCGGAGTTTCCCAATTTTTGGCCACCCTGTTTTGTAAGGCTGCATGAAAAGGTAGTACTGGGTCTTCAGTGGGACCATGGTCCAATATGTCTGTTAAATCGTCTTGGACGAATTGGGCTGGTGGTCTAGCCCATCCCAAGTAATCTACCACCTTGGTCGTTAACTGACGGTAAGATGGACTGGCATGCTCTCCTGGATATGGTCTACCAAAGTCATTCTCAGGAGAAGTGTCAATGCCACTTGCATTATGTAAAGACTCCACCAAATCCCTCATTCTGCTTTCCTCTGAGATCAAGAATTCTGGGACATTTGGGGTGTCATATTCCAATCCAAAAGGTACATTTTCCTCATCGGATCTCTCCTGTTCCTCAAAAATTGAGGTCAAGGATTTGAAAAACTCTAGGGAGAGGCTTGAAAACCTTCTCTGGGAGAGGAGAAGGAAAAGGTGCAGTACCAGACTGAAAGGAAGCGCCCCCAATTCAGCACGATCCTCCCCGCAATGAGAGACAATAAGGGACTCTCCCGTAGTGGGAATAAGACCAAGACAGAGTGCGGGTGAGCGTAAGTGGGAGTTTATCCAAGGATAAGGCATGCAAAGAACTCTGCAACCTACGAGAGCGCTCTGCCTGACATTAGCAAAGACAGGCGTATTTCTAATACAAAAAAACGTCATCAACACCTAAACACTATAGGGGGCACAAGTCAATTGGGATTGGGTGGTGTCGACTAACTATAGGTGTTGCTGCCGCGGGGTTGGTCTTGGCGGGACGACGTCACTGGTCAGCCTCGTGGGTTGGGTTGGGCCTGGCAGGCCGGCTTGAGGTCATCCGTGCGGTGTTGATGTGCTGGGGCAGCCTGTGACAATGACGAATACCTTTCCTGTCTCATTTGCCCTAGGCCATGCACACTACAGTTATTCAGAAAATGACATTTACGTTCATTAATAAATCGCTTCACCAGCTTATCTTATAAAATAAACACAACACATGAGGAATGCACCTCGTGAGAGGTCTGGTGGTTGTCGGTTGGGGTGAGATTTACCTGTGTCTTATTGACCGGTATTTTAGGTCACGGGACGGGGCTCTGGGACCTGGGCCGAGTGATACATGTCTGTCTGCTGCGTTAGAAGTTATTATATAGATGGGTCTCTGTGTCTTGTCCCAATGATGGGGGTCGTCCTTACACGGGGTCAGGATTCTTGGGGGGTTCGTGGGGATTTATGAGAGGGTGCTGGTAGATCAGTGGGTTCATCCGTGGGTTTATTACCGTGCTGTAAATAACACAGGTGGCGGGCTGTGGCCTTGGTTGCGGCGCCGGGGCCTCTGACTCTCTGAAGTAACGCCAGCTTGGTTGGGGGAGGTGAGGGAGCGCGGCGCAAGTCTTAGCTTTTTTATCTGCAGGCTTGGTGGGGTGGGAGAGGGAATGACCTTGCATATACTCACAAAGGTATTTTCCTCGTGCGTTGCTGATCAGTGAATGCAGAAGTTTTATACTGTTCTGCCTTATTTTAACGTTATTCAGACACACATATATATATATATTTCATTTTCGTTACACATTTCTTTAATACAGTCGGTTCCAGTACCTTTTCATTACCTAACATTATGTTCACTACATTGTGTGCGTATTGTATGTACATTAGACGTTATACGAGGGATATCTAGGTTATGGCCTACAGAGATTGATGCTCGCCGCTTTGGGTGATTCAAAACATATATGAGTTCAAGTTTCTACATACTATTGAAAAACACTTTTACAAATAGAGGTTACACGTTTGGTCAACATCTTTCTCCGTGGTTATAGCAGCATTAGTCCAGACCTGGAGGGATATCATATAACGTTACATTTTTATGGTTCATTCACATTTTAAACAGAGGTAGTTCATTAATACCAATACTTGAATTATTTTCTACCTTCTTCAGATAGTGATGCTTCAGCTTTTTTCCCCGTTGCCCCGGCCTTGCGGTCCGGGTCATACGGGGTGCAATATCACATTGTTACTAATATAATGTTGCCGTGTTGGCATCTCGGGTTTAGCTCATCTCCGACTTTCTCATGGGAACGCGCTCGCAGCGGATCTGCCAGGGCTGCTGAGGCGGCAGAGATGCATGAAAGGCCCTCCAAAGGTGGGGGCCTCGTTACAGCGTGCTGAACTCACACCATGTTTGCTGTGCAAGATGGCGTCTAGGCCTAACTTAAGTTTCGGTAAATGCAAGGACAGGGTGCGTGTGGGCAATGTCGTCGGCGGGTGAACCCTCCTCCACCTGGGCCCGGGTGGCATGAGGGTGCTCCCACTGAGCCATGGTCCTCACCTGGGGAGGGAGCTGTAGGTGAGGAGGGCCTCGTGGCCATTCCTCCCCTACATTTCCCCCCTTTCGTTACTTAAAGTAACGAATTTCTTTAGCTCTTCTAATCTTCTACATTCTTGTTCCTCTAACACTGCACCATCCCATGCAGGGGTTCCTTTTATAGGCATCCATGCTCTGCACACCCCCCTTAAGCTCTCACCTCTCCTAGCATACTCGTCTGGTGTACATGTCAAATATATACAGTCGCCAGTCTCTTCCAGATCTACCCAGACCTCCTCATACCATTCCAGTTCTACGTCTCGTGGTTCTTTAATCGTGGTGTGCCATAGCTTATCTACTATGTACTTGTCACGGCACATAGGCACTAACTGGTATCTGGGGGTGTTGTCTGCTCCTGTCTGCACATGTACTTCTTGTGTTGCTTTAATTGTACCACCGGAGTTGCCCATTGTCACCATCATCATTGCACCGTTTGGGACTGCATTAGCACAACATCGGAGGCCCACCTGGCACAGGCAGAACATCACAAGGACGACCACCACTATTGGTATCAGGAACTTCATTGTCACTCCAAGCCATGAGGGAACCCAAGAGAAGATATTGTCGAACCACGAGCTATCCTCAGCTCCACCTTCCATTTTCATCTTCTCGCCCAGGTTATGTACTGCTTCAATAACGTGGGACAGGGACCCATTTTCTGCGTCTTCGGAAGGTACGAACGTGCAGCATGCACTTCCTATTTTTCGGCAAACACCTCCATCGATTGCTGTTAACAGGTCTAGAACATACCTGTTCTGCATGGTCATTAATCGCAGAGCTCGTAGTTCCACCTTTATTATGTTAAACCCTTCTTCAGTGTCATTGGCCAACTGGATCAGTTCCCACCGTGTGATCTGGAGCCATTTTGCATTTGCCCTTGCTTGGACACTTGATACTAGCGAAGCGAAGAATGTTTCCACGGAGCTGAACAGGCGATACTTGTCTGGGATCTGTGCCAATAAATCAGATGATGCTTGTGATATGTAGTTCGAGGCTCGCTTGTTCCTTGAGAGCTCTTCTCCTTTCCCTCCGGAGGACAGGACATAAAGGTGCGCTTGTGTAGTTGGAGACGCTGCATTCTGGTTCAAGCCTCCGTTCATCATGTTACTTCTGTCAATATGGCTTTCGGGAATCACCATTAGTGTTGAATGCAAAGTGGCCATTGAGCAGCTACCACTCCATGATTGGGGAAGGTGCAGGTACGCCTTGTTTCCGCATACCCAGTAGGTGTCCATTAGTGCTGCTGTTCCTTTTTTCATATCTGGGATGGTGAGAGTTTTGTTACAGTTCTTGTTCGTTCCTATTGCCATTTTTCCTTCTCCCTTGAAACATAGTTCGTTTTGTATTTCACTTTGTAGCTTAAAGGGTTTTTCCATCGCTGTTACCCATGTTAATTTAGGGATGTGTTCTTTCCATATTGGCAAGCACGTTCTTTCCATCCACCGCAACTTTTCCGGTTGGACACCCCTCAGTGCTTCTGCCTTGCACAGCACTTCTTCGTCTTTCCACTTGTTTTCGGAAAACAGTGTCCCTTGTATTGCAAAGAAAGGTTCTTTAAGGCAGATCACTCCAGACGCTTGCGAATAGCACGTTTTGTTGTTCTGTACCATTCTGAAAGAGACATCGTGTGCTTGGAAAGTGTTCTTTATTCTACACAGCGTGAGATGAAGGAGACATTGGGCATCCACAATGGGCAATTCTCGTGGCAACAATACCTTAGGTGTGCCTGATGCATGGGGGATAAGTGAGCAGACATAACAGCTCTCATTGGTTGTTTGTTTAGCTGTTGTGCTCATATCTGCATACCATTTATTTGCTTGGTGAGGGTGTCGTGGGTCTTCCATTTTGTCTAACCCTAGCCCATAATACTCATCATACCCTTTTCCACCAGTCTCTCTTCTCCGCCTACTTTTCTCCCTTCTTCTGTACCTTCTCGTTATAGGAGGTGAAGAACCAGGCCCCCCTTTCTCCCTCCCACCCCCCTTTTCTAATTCTTCATATAGGGACTTGTGTTCTGTCATCATAATCACTTTTCCATCCTCCTTAATAAACAAGAGATCGTTGTTTGACATTGGGGCGGGAGGGATCGTGTGGTTGTTGTATGTTCCAGGTTGGGACATTGTGTCATTATCTACATTTTTGGTTCTCCATTGTGAGAGGACAGCAGTGGGTGGTGTAGTATAGTATCCCCACACAAAGTGTGATCCATCCCAGATCAAGAAATCACCTTCTTTGATACCTTCAGTCGGAATTGTTTTCGTTCCAGGAGCAAGGGTGGTGTTGTTCCCCCCTCCCCCCTCGTTCATCTCGGTAGAGATGAACGCTATAATCCAGTGTAACACCAGACAAAACATTGAGATGAAGAACACGATAGCACACATTGATAAACCACATTCAAATGAATATGTTAATCTAGCCACTAACATTTCTCTAAATCTAACATATCTATTAGTTGCAGGCTGCCCATTCGATGCCATGATAAATCCTGTTTGAGACACAAAAGTTCATTAAATACAAACATGTAAGCATTTCCACATTGTAACTTTTCGGTGATAAAATATAGGGTTGGGTGAGGAAGGGGGTTTGCTGACAGACAAGGTAGCTTTCAGTCAATATTATTCGTACCTTACTATATATATATATAAATAAAAAAAAACATGACATTTTAAAAACAACAATAATAAAAAACATCTTAAAGAGCACAGGAAGGGAAAAAAGAACCCCACGCAAAACTTTCAAAAATTGTAAAAAAGAAAATTTACATATACATGTGTACATGTTTTAGTCCAGGACATTTGTTGCGCGCTAATTGTGTTCACTGTTCATCTCATGAAGCACACAAAATTCCAATCATTCATCCCGCACAACTTCATCGTCCGCTGTTGCCTGTGCCTCATCCTGCACCTCACTCTCCGCAGCGCTGTAAGCTTTACGTACATCTGTCAAATGCACCCAATATCGCAGGCCCTTAACCTTTACTGCTGTAGGCGTGCAAAACACTACCTCATAGGGGCCATGGAAGCGTGGTGCGTTCCACCTCCGCACAAAACTTCTAACATATATAAGGTCACCAGGCATTAGCTGTAGTGGTTTTTCAGGCAAACCGTTTGGTTCAGTCGCGTTCCCCTCCTCTCTTGTCGAGGGGGGGGCTAGTTGCTTTGAAATTACGCGCGCTGCCCGTGTCAATTTTCGCAGGTATTCTGTGAACTCCTCCCCCAATATAGCTGCGCTTCTGTGTGCATCAGAACGCTCACGGAGAGGCGAATGCGCTGTGTGCATTCTTCTTCCCGTGACGATCTCGTGCGGGGACAAATGGTGATCCTTACTTGGCTGGTTTCGTAGCTCAAACAAGGCCAAAGGCAGGCAGTACATCCAAGTCTTTTTAAGGGAAAAACAAAGTTTTGATAATCTGCTTTTTAACAGGCCGTTTATCTTTTCTACGACGCCATTACTTTGAGGATGATAAATCGAACATAATTTGTGCTTTATTCCCAATAGTGTAGTCACTTCTTTAAAGAGTTCATTAACAAAATGCGTCCCGTTATCTGAGCGAATAACGTCGCAAATTCCCCAGCGCGGAAACACTTCCCGCACTAGGAACTTCGCGGCGCCCTTCGCGTCAGGGCGGGCACAAGGGCCTGCCTCCACCCACCTCGAAAATGGACATACAACCACAATCATGTATCGAGCCCCGTTACACCTTTCTCCCATGTCTACATAATCAATGTGGAGCTCTCTGAATGGGCCACTTGGTTTTGGTATCGTACCCCTTAGTGTACGCAATGTCATACCTGAGTTGTAAATTTGACAGGTCGTGCATTCTAGAGCTAACCTTGTGACGTGTTCCTGGAGGCAAGGTGTAAACCAATCTTCTTGTATCTCTGCCATTATGTGTTTCTTTGTGTTGTGTGCAGGAAAGTGTAGTTGTTGAAATGCTATTTCTAACAGCGTGATTGGCATTACCACTTTTCCTGAACTCTCTTGTCGCCACAATAAATCAGTCGGTGATTTGCTGCATCCTCTCTTAGTCCACAGCAATTTTTCCTCTGCACTAGCTCCCTCTTGCAGCTCTATTATCTCCTGTGTGGACATCATGTTGTATCCTGTGGGGACCTCTTGGCTTGCTGTGTGGTGCAACATGTACTCTCCTATTTCACCTTTTTGTAGATATGAAGCTGCTTTGGCAGCGGCGTCTGCTGCCGCGTTCCCCAAAGATACAAAATCTGTGTTGGTGGTATGAGCTTGACATTTTACGATGGCCACTGCCGTGGGGTCTTGCAGGGCCTCAATCAGTTCTTTCAATAATTCTGCATGCTGGACTGGCGTTCCGTCTGCTCGCCGAAACCCTCTCCGCCCCCACCGGGCCAACCCACCGTGAACTGTTGTTGTCATGTATGCTGAGTCTGTATATATGGTCACTGCGCACCCCTTGGCGGCATGCAATGCTTCTATTAGCGCTATTAGTTCTGCTGCTTGCGCTGAATAGTGCGATGGGAGGCGGTGTTGTACTAGTATCTCATATTCATCTTCCTCTAATCGTACCACTGCCATACCCACATGTTTTTCTCCTGTCTCCATGTCTATTGATGCTGACCCGTCCACAAAATACACCTCACCCTCGGTCAGGGTATTTTCAAAAATCACTGGATCCTTACTTTCGTCACCTGTGTACGTGGCGCAGTTGTGGTTTTGCATGTCCTCTACGGTGCATGCCTCTGTGATGAATGTGGCTGGGTTCACTGTTTTACATCTTACTATATGGATGTTAGCGCTGGACAGTATTATCTCATATGCTGTGGCGCGTTGTGTTGTCAATGTGCTCTTTGTTCGCTCTAATATTGCAAAAAGTGAGTGTTCCACAAACAATGTCACCGGGCAGCCCATCACTATCGTGGCACTTTTTTCAATTGCGAACGCGGCTGCAGCTAGGGATTGCTCGCACGCGAAATGACCTTGCATTACTGCGTCTAGGGTGCCGCTATAGTAAGCGAGTGGTTTATGCCCTAAAGATGTTTTCTGTGTCAGTACTGCTGTCATCAGTGTTCCTTTGCAGTGTGAAAATAAGAAGAATTCGCGCCCATAATCTGGGTTTGCTAGTACTGGAGCGCTTGATATCAGCTCTTTTAGTGAGTTAAATGCTGTGTTCATCACCTCTGTCCATTCTATGTGTTTGTGTTCTTGTTGTGCTTCTTTCAGTGCCTGTAGCAAGGGCCTCGTGTACGCCGCATAGTCCAATATCCATGCTCGGCAATAGTTACACATACCCAGAAATTTCTGCATCTCCTTTACTGTTTTGGGCTCCCCAATTGTTCTAATCGCCTGTGCCCTGTCTGGTATAATTCGCTTTCCATCCTTTGATATCAACTGGCCCAAGTATAGGACCTCCGTCAGACAGTATTGTAACTTCCCCTTGTCCACCTTGTACCCCTTATTTGCCAATAATGTCAACAGTGTTATCGAGTCCTGTCTGCACTCTTCCTCAGCCTGGGCACAAACCAATAAATCATCAACGTACTGGATCACTGTGCTTTCTACAGACAAATTCCCCAGATCTTCATGTAGTACCCTGTTAAATATGCTTGGGCTCTCGCAATATCCTTGTGGTAATCTGCAGTGTTCGAACCTCCTTCCTCCCAATGTAAATGCTGTCAAGTACCTGCTCTCTTCTGCCAAGGGAATCGAAAAGAATGCATTTTTTAAGTCAATTACTGTGAAGTGTGATGCTTTTTTTGGAATGTTGCACAGTATTGTCGCCGGGTTCGGGACTAAAGGGAACTCCTTCATTACCACATCGTTCAATGGGCGTAAATCTTGTATCATCCTCCATGAACCCCCCTTCGCTTTTTTGATTGGGTAAATGCATGTGTTGCATGGGGAGTTTGAGGGCACTATTATACCCTGTGCTAGCAGTGCTTCTATTGTCTCTCTGATCCCTTCTTCTGCTTCTCGCGACAGTGGATATTGTTTCACCCGGGGTAGTATTGCTCCTTGTTTTACTTTTATCACCACAGGCTGAACTTCATGTAGCAACCCTACATCGTGGGGGCCATTAGTCCATAAGTTAGCGGGTACTGAACTCATGTCTTCATCAAAAAATGTATGCGGTGCTCCTACTACCGCCATTAGTTCAACTTTAGTTTGTCTGGCTGTAACTACAATGTCGCAGGGCATTGCCAGTTCCATCACTACTTCACCATCTCCCTCAGTGTCAGAAAATAGCTCCTCGTCCGAGAGCTCTCTCAGCGGGATATTTGCATTTGTACACAATACTGTCCGCCACTCACACCCTTCCATGTCAATACCAATCACACATATTCTGTTTGCTGATACATGTATTGCATGCAAATCCAACGATAGTACTTCCCCAAGAGCAGTGTCAGGGCTTGCTATGGGACGAAAAAGGAATTCTGCTGGGATTCTCCACTCCACCCTTTTTAGTTCTGGTACTATGAGAGCCAATGTTCTCATGCCTTCAACAAACATCTCCTCATTTCTTGGTACCCCTCTGATCTCTTTTATTATTGTGTGGCCGTGTATTACTGCTAATATACGGAGGGGGCATATGCCTGGCGTTGAACATACGATGCCGCTCCCTGTGAATGATATGGTCATGTTTAGTTTGCTCAAGAGATCTCTCCCCAGTAAGTTGATGGGAGAGTTTTCATAGTACAGTAAGGGTGCTTTCACTGTTTTACCCCCCACTGTCACATCCAATACCTCTGTGTAAGGAACTTCAATTACAGCCCCAGAGAACCCCTGCGTCTCTAACGTTCTATTAGATAACGGGAACCGGCCCTCTCTAATGCATGATTTCTCCGCTCCCGAATCCACCATGAATATGAATTGCTTGTCTCCTATCTGCGCTCCTATCAATGGTTCCTCTGATGCATTGTGGGTCGTAGACAGTACTGGACACGCAAGTGCTCTCTGTGGGCTGTCCTATGCGGGGTGTCTCATTGCCCCCCCTTGGTCGAAAATGTTCCCCGAAACTACTGACACTCCACTGTAAGGTGCGGGGGCTGGTGCCCCATTAGCTCCTGTGGCAAAAGTATTACCAGGCGTGTAGTGCACATTGTCATTATTCTGTGGGCTGGTTTGTGTTCGGTATTGATGTCCGTGTAGTTGTGCGTTACTCCTTTGTACTACATTGTCTGGTTGCTGGTATTGTCCCATGGGGAGGCCGTAGGGGCTTCCTGGATGGGGGTGTCCGTACTGTTCTATCTCTTGGAAACCGTTGTTTTGTCTGCTCCTACATTCCCTTGAGTAATGCCCCCATCTCCCACAATTCCAACAGCTCCCCTGTGGACCTCTGGGACCCTGCCACCCATTTCCTCCCATTCCTCCATACCCTTGTCCTCCTCTTCGCCCCCTGTACCCACCTCTTCCTCCTCTTGGGGCCCACTCTTGCCACGTTGGACCTCCGTTCTGCTCCTGCTCTGTCCACTGTCGTTGCCCTTGTCCTGCCCAATTCGCTGCTATTCTTCCTTGTATTGCTATTTGCCCCTCCTCTCCTTCCTCTCCCTCCCGTATGAGTGGGAGTCCTGCTACCGCTGCTGCGACCTTCACCAATTTTGATTGCACCAACTTCGCCTCGTCCGCCAACCTTTTCTGTGCTACTTCCCTCTCTCTTTCTTTGATCCGTTTACAATGGTGTACTATTATGCTTTGGATCTCCGGCCAGCCTTTTGCCTCAACACCTGCTATTTTATCTAGTGCCTTTTGCACTTCCTTTGGGAGCCCTCTTTTAATGATGAAGTAAAATAGAGACGTGGATTGGTGCCAGGGCGTACCCGTTTCCGCTCTCCACATCTCCTGCACCCGGAGAATGTAATCCATAGCGTCCTCCCCATCATTCATGGTACATTGCATTACTGACTGCAAATCAGGGGTATCCGGGAAGGTTTCCCGCAGTGCGTCCCACACCCTTGCTCGCACGGTGTTAAAAGAAGCCCCATCATGGCGATCACACTCTAAAGTTACAGCTGGAAAACCCGCTTTAGCCCACACTCTGTCTGCCTGATCCCCTACTGCGGACACTAGTAGGCTTTTCACATCTCCTACCGCCAGCGGTATACCCGCGGTATGTTTCTCAAATGCATAGATCCACTTGCTTGCCCCTCCTGACAGCTGTGGTAGTAATTTCATTAAGTTAGCCTTGTCCATCTGAGCCCACGGTATATAGTTCGGCCTCCCACCTCCCCTGTGGAGTAATGGGAGTTGTAATTTCCCTTTTGCCGTTGCAGCTTCCTTTTCCTTAGTCACTGCTGACTCTAATGACGCCATCTTCCCCACCCTATTTCTTAGTCGTCCTATCCATTCATCTTCTATAGTCCCCAGTGAACATGCCCCATCTAGCTCCTCGCCTTCTCCTCCTACTGCCATGCTCAATCTATCACTCTCATCCCCCCCTCCTCTGACATCACATAACAAATCCTCTCTGATCCCTCTCTCTCGCGAGACATCACCAATGCTTCCTTCTGCTGTCCCTACTTCAATTATCCTGGTCGGTTCTTCCTCAATTCTGAACAGTATTTCCCCCTTTTTCCATCCTCCCTCAATTTGTCTACTTTCGCTCGACGCTCTAGACGTGCGTCCAGATTGTGTGGGGGCGCATGCTGTGCGTTCACATATGTCTTTTATTCTTGAGAGCTCATCTCGTGCCACTGTAAGCCTCGACTCTAAGTCACTCGTTAACTTCTCTATGTCCACTCTCTGTGTGCCTCCCTGGGTGCGCTCTCTGGTGTTTTCGTATGGTGGGGGTGCAGTTGGTCTTTGTGGTGTGCTGGTTGAAGGGGGAGGCACATAAATCGGGTCGCTATATCCTGCTGCAGGGGCTGGTTTAGGTAATATTGGGTACAACATAACCACTTCCGCAGGCTGTTCTGTACTTAACTGTTCCTTTTCCTCTCGCGGGATCATTAGTGGATTGTCTGTGGTGGAGGGTAAATCAATATTTGGAGCTGGAGCTTTGAGAGGGGGTACTTCCTCAAACAATCTCCAAAGATCCAATATCTCCTTCCTGTTCTGCCATTGTTTTCCCTTATACTTGAGGCGAATACATGTACATACCATATCAAGAACGCTTTTGTCAAAAGACCCTCCTTCTGGCCAAATCTGGGGCAACCCCTCCCCTTTCAATTCTGTTAACCATTGATCATGATATTTATTTATGCGTTCAGCATATCCCGGCAAGCTCTTGCAAATGTGTGACAAGGGAGTTTCAGCCCCCATCCTTTAAATCGCTAGCGCTACCACGTTCGCTTTCGTTACCTTTTATTAGCTGTAAATATGCGTATGTATTCCTTTATGGCACAGACAAGAGCGGACCTCTTAAAATTATCACCCACCGTTATTCACTGCACAAATCTCTTCTCACTCACCATATCTCATCTCCTTCCCATTCCCAGGCACTCTTATGTGATCTCACTTGTAATTGATCAAGTACTGGTTATGGCCACACTCCCTGACACCACCTCGCGGCCACCCGTTCGTCTCTCACACTCGTACGGTGCGCGCACCCTTCACAATGCTTTCCACTCACACTCTTTGTCTTTCTCCTCCCTTTCCTCCCTAGCCAGCTGTCCCTGTTTTCCTGCTAAGGTTACTGTGTTCACGTCTGTACGTGCCACTACCGAGTCCCCGCTTTTTAAGATGTTCTAACTTCTTTATACCCTTCTCATTTTCGCCCCCTACCCCGTGGAAATGGAAAAAGAAGAAATAGAGAGAGAGAGCACAATCACTAAAAAATATTCCCGGTGTCTCCTTTTGCTAGACACCAATAACTTATTTCTCACTTCTTCATATATTCCCAGTACTAGTCTCGATAGCACTATGCGGCGCCGCCTTCCACCCCCTCTCGGAGCTAGGTTTCCGTCACTTCTACCACGTCACTTATTTCTTACTCCTAATGGCCATATGCAAAAGAAAGAATAAAGAAAATTTCAAGACCCGTCTGTAGTAGACCCCCGATATTCTTCTCCTCTACCTGTCCCCGTTCTGTTATTCCCAATTCCCTTTCTTTTCCCCTTGACGATCACTCGCACTCGGTACTCACGTGCCCGTCTTGAACCGATACTCTCCGAAACTGGGTCCGTCCAGGCGGCGTCACCGGTAACTCAACGGTCAGCCCCTGGCTCCGGCGAGCGGCACTCAAAGGGGATTTTTTTCCAATCGGGATCCCGTACCCTTTCTCATTGAGTGCGCACTTCTTATTGTGCCGGTCGCCGTTGGCGGGCGGCCTCCCGGAGACGGCTCACCGTGCGTATCCCTTCTCGACCGGAGATTCTCGTGCCACAAGGGGGTCGTTTAAGAAGGAGTTAGGAAAAATAGTTTGGAGATATCACGCTATCGGGGTCACCACTGAAAGGAAGCGCCCCCAATTCAGCACGATCCTCCCCGCAATGAGAGACAATAAGGGACTCTCCCGTAGTGGGAATAAGACCAAGACAGAGTGCGGGTGAGCGTAAGTGGGAGTTTATCCAAGGATAAGGCATGCAAAGAACTCTGCAACCTACGAGAGCGCTCTGCCTGACATTAGCAAAGACAGGCGTATTTCTAATACAAAAAAACGTCATCAACACCTAAACACTATAGGGGGCACAAGTCAATTGGGATTGGGTGGTGTCGACTAACTATAGGTGTTGCTGCCGCGGGGTTGGTCTTGGCGGGACGACGTCACTGGTCAGCCTCGTGGGTTGGGTTGGGCCTGGCAGGCCGGCTTGAGGTCATCCGTGCGGTGTTGATGTGCTGGGGCAGCCTGTGACAATGACGAATACCTTTCCTGTCTCATTTGCCCTAGGCCATGCACACTACAGTTATTCAGAAAATGACATTTACGTTCATTAATAAATCGCTTCACCAGCTTATCTTATAAAATAAACACAACACATGAGGAATGCACCTCGTGAGAGGTCTGGTGGTTGTCGGTTGGGGTGAGATTTACCTGTGTCTTATTGACCGGTATTTTAGGTCACGGGACGGGGCTCTGGGACCTGGGCCGAGTGATACATGTCTGTCTGCTGCGTTAGAAGTTATTATATAGATGGGTCTCTGTGTCTTGTCCCAATGATGGGGGTCGTCCTTACACGGGGTCAGGATTCTTGGGGGGTTCGTGGGGATTTATGAGAGGGTGCTGGTAGATCAGTGGGTTCATCCGTGGGTTTATTACCGTGCTGTAAATAACACAGGTGGCGGGCTGTGGCCTTGGTTGCGGCGCCGGGGCCTCTGACTCTCTGAAGTAACGCCAGCTTGGTTGGGGGAGGTGAGGGAGCGCGGCGCAAGTCTTAGCTTTTTTATCTGCAGGCTTGGTGGGGTGGGAGAGGGAATGACCTTGCATATACTCACAAAGGTATTTTCCTCGTGCGTTGCTGATCAGTGAATGCAGAAGTTTTATACTGTTCTGCCTTATTTTAACGTTATTCAGACACACATATATATATATATTTCATTTTCGTTACACATTTCTTTAATACAGTCGGTTCCAGTACCTTTTCATTACCTAACATTATGTTCACTACATTGTGTGCGTATTGTATGTACATTAGACGTTATACGAGGGATATCTAGGTTATGGCCTACAGAGATTGATGCTCGCCGCTTTGGGTGATTCAAAACATATATGAGTTCAAGTTTCTACATACTATTGAAAAACACTTTTACAAATAGAGGTTACACGTTTGGTCAACATCTTTCTCCGTGGTTATAGCAGCATTAGTCCAGACCTGGAGGGATATCATATAACGTTACATTTTTATGGTTCATTCACATTTTAAACAGAGGTAGTTCATTAATACCAATACTTGAATTATTTTCTACCTTCTTCAGATAGTGATGCTTCAGCTTTTTTCCCCGTTGCCCCGGCCTTGCGGTCCGGGTCATACGGGGTGCAATATCACATTGTTACTAATATAATGTTGCCGTGTTGGCATCTCGGGTTTAGCTCATCTCCGACTTTCTCATGGGAACGCGCTCGCAGCGGATCTGCCAGGGCTGCTGAGGCGGCAGAGATGCATGAAAGGCCCTCCAAAGGTGGGGGCCTCGTTACAGCGTGCTGAACTCACACCATGTTTGCTGTGCAAGATGGCGTCTAGGCCTAACTTAAGTTTCGGTAAATGCAAGGACAGGGTGCGTGTGGGCAATGTCGTCGGCGGGTGAACCCTCCTCCACCTGGGCCCGGGTGGCATGAGGGTGCTCCCACTGAGCCATGGTCCTCACCATGTTTTGTAACTTTCTCTGGTTTCCCTGGCTTGGCTGGAGCCTTTGGCGCCGAGGGTTTCGGCGTCGGCGTTGATAAAGGCATTGACGGCGTCGACGACATAGCGGTCCTCGACAGGGTCTGCTTCGAGGCCGTCGAGGCAGTCTTCGTCGATTTTCCCTTCGAGGTGTGATAGGTCTCGGACGGCGTCGGTGACCTCGAGCGGTCGACTCGACTCGAGCGTTTATCGCTCGGCGTCCTAGAAGGTTCCCTATCCTTCCTTTTACGATCACCCGGGCTTGAGGGCGCGCAAGTGTCGGAGCGATGAAGCTCCCGGCTGGCTTCCAAAGAAGGTGCGGACCGAGGCTTCGCCTTCTCAAACACCTCCATCATTTTGACCCTGAATGCTTCCCACTCTTCGGAAGATGAATGTTTCGTGGGGCATTTCATCCTTTTCGGAGACTCGTCTGACGACGAGGTGGAGGGAGACCTGTGGCGTTGTTTCTTCGATTTTTTTGACGAAGATGGCGAGTGATGAGAATCGCTTCGGGATCTAGATCGATGCCTTTCCCGTTGAGGAGATTTCTCCTCATGGGGTCTCGACTCGACGCTAGAGGCTTTTCGATCCTTCTGACCAACCTGTAGCTTTCCTCTCCTTTCTCGCAAGGCCTTCCCCGTCATCGCCTGACACTTCGAACAGGCCTCCATTTCGTGGCCTTCTCCGAGGCACCACAAACACTCGCGGTGCGGGTCCGTGATCGACATTTTTGAGCCACACGACTTGCATTTCTTGAAACCCGATCTCGGGGTCGTGGTCGGCATCGATGACGAGGACATATTTCTTATTAGATTATATTTCTTCACAGAACTCGAGGCGCGCCGAATGTCCGAAGCAACGTAGCTGCAGAAAAACGGAACTGAGGCCAACGGGCGCCGCGCGTGCTACTTATACACCCGATGACGTCACCCTCGACGGAGGCCTTCGAGGGACCATCGACTTGACGACATCGACTCACGGCGCCCTCTCCCGAAAAAATTTCCAAAGAGCAGCAAAGCTGGATGGAATACATCTAAGATGAGGAATACGTTGGAGGACACAATCCACTCGAAATTAATTTACTGGCCAGATGCACGCAGTGGCTTATTTCTCTAAAAATGTCTCCACGGCTGAGAAAAATTACACGATTGCAGATCGTGAACTTCTGGTAATTAAATCTGCCTTTGAAGAATGGCGTCACTTTATTGGGGACTAGACACACAGTGACAGTGTTAACAGATCATCGTAACCTATTGTTTCTTAAGTCTGCAAAAACGTTAACTCCCCGACAACTTAGATGGTCTTTGTTCTTTGCGGATAACGACTTTGTCGTGACCTTCAAGCCTGGTCAGTTAAATGGGAAGGCTGATGCTTTGTCACGACAGTATCCGGGGAGTGAGGTTAGATCAGATTGTGAACCATGGCCTTTACTAGCTCCTGAACATTTTATCTTGGCCAGTATCCAGAGTGAAGGAAGTTTAGTTAGTTAGATCAAAAGGGAGATGTCATCTTTGCAGATGGAAGAATGGGCTCGACAGGACCCTGCTCGTAGAATCAAGAATGAATTGCCTTATTTTGATGAAAGGTTGTATTTGCCCACTTTAGACCTACGGGAAAGGCTATTAAGGAATTGTCACAACTCTGTTCTATCTGGTCATTCAGGTTATAGAAAGACTCTGGAGTTGGTAAGGAGGGAATTTTGGTGGGATTCGATCAGACAATATACCTTAAATTTTGTTAAGACTTGTGCCAAGTGTGCTCAGGCTAAATCTTTGAATGAAAAGCCAGTTTTCTTGCCAGTACCTCCTCGGCCTTGGCATTCAGTTTCTATGGATTTTATCTCAGATTTACCTGTAAGCCAAGGTTGCTCTTAAATTTTGGTTGTTGTGGATTTGCTTTCGAAGGAGGGTCATTTCATCCCTATTAAGGGGAAGGTTACAGCTGATAGTTTGACCAAGCATTTCTTACAAGGAGTGGTGAGACTGCATGGACTTCCTAATCAGATCATTTCAGATAGGGGCCCTCAGTGTATTTCAAGATTTTGGAAGTATTTTTGCAAACATTTGGGGATGGAAAAGAGTCTCACGTCAGGGTATCATCCAGAGACAAATGGTCAAGCTGAAAGAGTCAATCAGGAGTTGGAAAAATACTGAAGGTGTTTCCTTGAGGATGGGGATGACTGGGTTGAGTTTGTCTGGCTAGCAGAGTTTGCTTATAATAATAGTGCAGAGGATTCGACAACTATGTCTCCATTCTTTCTTGGGAGAAGTTTTCACCCACGATTCTTGTGTGACGAGGTGGTGGAAATTGGAGTTAATCCTGCAGTTGAAACTAGATTGCAAGTGATGAAGGAAAACTTGGAAAAGGCACGACGAGCATTGGTAGAAAGTAAGAGAAGGTATAAAAGGTGTGCTGATGCTAGGAGAAAAGAAAGTCCAGATTATAAAGTGGGTGATCTAGTTTGGCTGTCAACTAGGAACCTGAAATTGAAAGGGAGGAATAAGTTTAGTCCTCGTTTTGTGGGTCCATTCGCAGTTGAACGAATTATAAATCCAGTAGCTGTTAAGCTGAATTTACCAGCTAGTCTGAAGGTTCATCCCACTTTCAACGTGAGTGTGCTTAAGCCTGTCAACAAGGGAACTAGGTTGGGGGTTTCTGTTAGTCCTATTCTCGTGGAAGATGGTTCTGAAGAGTTTGAAGTGAAGAGAATTTAAGATTCAAGAAATGTACGTGGAAAAA
The DNA here is from genome assembly GCF_040938575.1 of Ambystoma mexicanum. Taxonomy (NCBI): domain Eukaryota; kingdom Metazoa; phylum Chordata; class Amphibia; order Caudata; family Ambystomatidae; genus Ambystoma; species Ambystoma mexicanum. The sequence continues at coordinate 1,292,029,739 of NC_090926.1, forward strand.
TTCAATACCTGATAGATTGGAAAGGTTTTGGGCCGGAAGAGAGAACTTGGGAAGAAGCTTAGCAGGTTCACACTCTGCAGTTAGTGGCCAAATTTCATAGGAAATTTCCCTGCAAGCCAGGCCCTGGGACAGGGCTTTAAGAAGGGGGTACTGTCAGGGTTGTCTCTGTCTGGGTTGTCTGATTTTGGTTATCTAGGAAAGTTGGTTTAGGTTGGGAAGTAAGTTATGTTCCAGTTGGGCCGTAACTTTTTCATTTCAGTCTATGAATCCGAATCCAAGTCAAGATGGAGGATTTAATCAGTAATCTGATTGGTTGGAATGTTACCAACATTGGTTGGGAAATCTGCCAACTGCATTTCATTGTTGGAACCACAGCTGAGTGGGAGGTGTTTTAGGATTCCCCTGGTTGAAGACCTTTTCAAGGGCTTGACTGAGAATTGGATATTCACTGAAGTCTTCACTTGAGCAATAAAGGACAACTTATGCAGTTCGTGAGGAAGCTGTGTCAAGAAAATAAGCTAGGTTAAAAAAAACTCAGGTCATGTTTACTATAGTTTTGAAAATCTGCTTTAACTTTGACTGTTCATAACATTTTTACAAGAAAGATTGACTTTGTTGCTGTCAAGAATTTGGGAAGTGTAAAATCAGCTGTAAATGGATTAATCAAACTGTTAAAGTAAAAAACCTCATAACGATTGTGAGCAGCGCTTGACTAATCTCTTCGAGTCAGTGTTTCTTTCGTGTGAATAAATCATCTGCTTCACTTGCTTGTGGGAGCGGTTGTGTTTTCGCGTGACTCGCGTTAAAGAATAATTTATTGGTTGCTGTTTCCGCCCAATCTTTTTCCGTTCAGTATTTTCTTTCGGTATGTTTAGTCTGACGCAAGTGGATTGCTATTAGTATCCGCGTATCAGACAATAGTTCTATTGTGTTGCGCACACACACTGTTTATGAGCGCTTGTTAGGGCATGGATGGAACGTTCGTTTTAGCTTCAAATTTTTCTCGGAAGCCATGCGTGTTTATCTCTCTGGAATGAAATCTCCTTACAGAACCCAGAGATAAGCGAATGTTTTTATGGTTAGCACTCGGATTGCGCTGCGACTATTTTTTCCATAACTGTATATCAGTGGAGACAGGAGACCGCACGGTTCTTGACAGGTAGCTTACAACAATTTGAGCTGGAGCAGTAAACATTCAGCATTGGAAAGCAAACTGTGTAATTTCACCTAGAGAATCTGCATTCATTCTGTACTGGAGAGAAGAAACTGTTATCTATGAAAGCCAGCATATGTACAGTCTTCTGAGACATGTTGCTACACTCTATTGGAAGTTTGTGCAAGAACAAAAACTGTAAAAAGAGTTGGCCTGAACATTAGTTAAATCAGCATTTAGTAATTAAGTCTGAAGGCAACCCTCTTAGCCTTCCACAGAGGGTGAACAGGTAACAGTGGATATTTGGTCCATAAGAAAGATTTAACAATGTATGTTGACTCTGATTTGTATATTCAGAATTGTGTTTGTATTTGTTTTGCTACAGATTTCCAGAGACAAACATCAGTGGATCTGTTCCTGATTTTTATATTCTCCATTTCCCCTTTCCCTCAGGGGTGTTAGGTTTTTAACCGTTCCTATTAGGGTTGAGCGCCTTACACTTTTGTGGGTCTGTCGGGACTCAGCAGCTCCTGTGGACATCCTGCAAAACTCAGCCTGACAGCATGCTGAAGATTTCCCATTAGTTTAAATGTACCATCATAAATAGTGACTTCCTCAGCAAAGATAATTCGCACTGCATCCATTCATTCATTTTTCATTTGAAAGCTAGTAACACGATGGTTATTTTGATGTAAATTTGATCCACATGCACATTTTGGAACTCAGGTTATCACCTAAATTCTGCTTATTGCTTCCCAGATAATATTTGGAATTTGGACATTGGTGAGCAGATGGGGAGTGAAATTAAATATCTGGAGATTACATTTCATAACTATTATATTTTTTGTATAAAGGGCAAATAATGAGTGTTCATGAGCAACACAGTGCGACCACGACTGTCGTTTTATCAAATCCGCCATGATTAGCTGAAGCAGAATATGTATAGTGTGGCATAGTTATTTGTAAAATGTAAAGTTTTGCCACGTTGGATTTTGTTGAGTAAAATTGGACATGGGAAGAAATGTGAATCTCAAAGGGGAGTTGCAATATTTCCGTTCCAGGCACCTGAACCGATCATTAGAGAGTGGCTGGACTTGGGGGGGGGGGGGGTGGAGAGAATGTAACTGTCCAATCCTGGTTGCAAGATCATAGGTTAGCACTGCCTAATGTTCATTTTCCATGGGAGGGGCTTAGAGAGTAAAAAGGTCTTGCACTAAGGAAGAGGGGAGAGCTGCCTGAAAAAATCAGCAAAAGAAACTGCTGAAACACCATCTTGGAGGAGATATTGGAATAGGGCTGGAGATTACCATTGCTGGTGATACCAGAAAACAGAGGCTGTGATAATTCTCTGTAACCATGAACAGAGGAATGCTGTGGGATCCCATTGACTGAATTGCTGGCTAGAATCCTGTTTTTCCCCAAAGAGCAATACCCTGTCAGTCTCCATGAGTGCCAAGGCCAGAGATTTTCAAAAGTAAGTAGATTGTCAGCGTGGAGACCTAGTTAATTAACCTATTCCATTGCATTAATGTGTTCCCTTCCATTAGTGGATGGTGTTAGGCAGAAACCTGTGCAGTTCCCTTAGGGACCACTGCAAAAGATTTAAGACTACAGGTGTTGGCAGTAAACCCACTTGGTAGCAGTCTGTACCACCCAGATTTACCTGGCAGCTGTGGCTGAGCAGTCAGACTTCCCTCAAGAAGAGTTAGGCAGTATGCAAAGTATACACAATAGGCACTCAGATACAACAATACAAGCAAACACTGACCAGAGCTTTGGTATCAAAGTATATAATTATTTATTTAAAAACACACAGTTTGAAACACTCCAGCACTCTTATTGTAAAATATTCTAAACACAGTTACTATTGTAATATACACACCCCTTTGTTTCCTATCAGATAAATCCCAGTAAGACACCACTTATTTTCATACAGAGGTGAGCGCTTAACTAGATTGCACTCTGATAAGTTTGTGAAAAGGGGGGGGGGACAGAATATGGAAAGGTACACCACTCTACGATTCAGGAACACTGTTAGCAAGGCAGAAGAGCAAAAGTCATTGGTGAGCCAAAGTCCAAAGGCTGGGCCCACTCTTAGAGAGAGCAGAGCACAAATGCGCCCAAGATCACACAGTTGCACTAGGCTTAGAAAGTCTTGCAGAGGGTTCAAAAAGGGTTTAGAGAGGCTTTACGAAAGTTTAGCCAGGATGTCCCAGACTAACCCAGGTTCGAAAGCCGGGGGCTAAATCTATCCCGTACAGTCGGTAGCAAGGGAAGCCAGGCGGGACACGGTACCTTAAGTGGGAAGGATCCTCCAGCGGTGGCAGTTGTTCCTGGTAGTTTGTGCAAGTTGCGTCATCGTCCAGGGGAAGAGAAGATCTCGACTTGGAGGAAAGATGAAGCACTCCAGCACTCTTATTGTAAAATATTCTAAACACAGTTAATATTGTAATATACACACCCCTTTGTTTCCTATCAGATAAATCCCAGTAAAACACCACTTATTTTCATACAGAGGTGAGCGCTTAACTAGATTGCACTCTGATAAGTTTGTGAAAAGGGGGGGGACAGAATATGAAAAGGTACACCACTCTACGATTCAGGAACACTGTTAGCAAGGCAGAAGAGCAAAAGTCACTGGTGAGCCAAAGTCCAAAAACTGGGCCCACTCTTGGAGAGAGCAGAGCACAAATGCGCCCAAGATCACACAGTTGCACTAGGCTTAGAAAGTCTTGCAGAGGGTTCAAAAAGGGTTTAGAGAGGCTTTAAGAAAGTTTAGCCAGGATGTCCCAGACTAACCCAGGTTCGAAAGCCGGGGGCTAAATCTACCCCGTACAGTCGGTAGCAAGAGAAGCCAGGCGGGACACGGTACCTTAAGTGGGAAGGATCCTCCAGCGGTGGCAGTTGTTCCTGGTAGTTTGTGCAAGTTGCGTCATCGTCCAGGGGAAGAGAAGATCTCGACTTGGAGGAAAGATGAAGGTTGTTGCACTACCAGGGAAGAAACCAGTCGCGGAGTCTTCCGGTTAAAGGTGGTACCTTTGTTTCGCGGTCGTGGTAAAACGTGGTATCCCGGTTGCCGGGGTGCTTGGCACAGGCAAGGCGGCCACGAGGTACGTCGGGAAGGCGAAAAGACGGTGAAACTGGTTATCCCCACCAGTCAAAGGAAGAAGACTCTCCGGCGGGAGATCTCCTCTGTCGTTGGGAAAAGTGGTGAGGCAGTCCAGCAGGGCTCCACCGGTGGTGGTGTCGTGGCAGGTCGGCTCAGCTTCTCCCTCGTCGGATTCTTAGGTCCTGTGGCGACTTCTGAAGTTCCAGTCCCCAAAGCCCTGCTTTTATGCAGCAAACCCCCATTCACTCAGCCTAGCTGTCACTCAAACATGCTAAGTGGTGAGCCGGCCGGCTCACCACTTGGGCCAATCGGGATGGAGATCGACTTGAGTTGCCTAGGCAACTCAGTCCAGGGTGCCTAAATTTCCCTCCACCCCTCCTAAGTACCCCAGACAGAGTGGCACCACTTTGGAGGGCTTCTGTGGAGAAGCCCGCCAAAAAGTGGAACAAAGGGCTCGACTTGGGTTGGAGTCACAGAAGAGAATACAAACGCCATTTTAGAATCAAGTTTTGGCAAAAAATACCAACCGGAGAATTAATATTAATTAAATAAGCCGGCGGTATGTTCGAGGCTACCGTAAATAATTAAATAAAGATAGTAGCCTAAAACAATGGGAAATCCCATAGACAAATATTCGCGGTTGAATATAAAAAGTAGTATCCACTGCCACCAGCCAAAACTCGATCAGGGGGGACGGAGACGTGCCCCCTCGACTAACAGACCCCGGGGCAATTGAATTGCCCCAGCCAGTACGTCCACAATATGATGGTTTGTACTGGTTCAGTTCAGAATTTGAGACTAGTAAAGTCAATGGTGACTTTACATGCCCTGGGAGACAGTAGTCAGTCCCAGGGTATGGAGTCTATACTGGGGGGTCACTATGACACCCCTGTGTCACTGCACTGAGGGTGCTGTGTAACACACATCACAAAAACACATGAAGCCCTATGGAGTAAAAGACCCCATAGCCCATTAAACACATTTAGATTCAAAGAAACACACTCAAATCATGCCCAAGAGTGAGGGTAAAAGAGTCTCATTCTTGGCAGGAGAAAAAAAATAAACCCCAAAAATCCAGCAAAGCTGCTGGGGGACTCGCTAGGTTAGGAAATTCAGCCTAAACAGAGAATTCTCCCTAACACTCGCCCCCCCACAGACTAAGGGACAGGAGGATGTAATCCACTCCTGGATGAACCTCATACCTCTAGTCGATGACATACGTCGATGACATAGAGAGTCCATCAGCATTTTGATGGTGACACCTTGACCTATGTTCTATGGCCCAATCAAAGGTTTTCCTTTGTGAGCTATATGACCTACAAACCCTTTGAGGAACATCAGTCTTTTTAAAGTTATAGGGGATCTGGTTGACCAGTCCCTCAGAAGTTGGTACAACTTCTGAACCTGTGTTAGGCTTTTTCAAGGGGTCCTTATAAAGGATTCCCTTAGATCTAGAGGGGCCTCCAAGGTTCCTCACCACCTCTCTTGTGGGAGCATGTTGGGTCTTAGGCCTCTTGGTTGGAGCGGTTGGGGTTAGGCAATGTACCTGCTTCCCCTTCCTCTTAGATCTAACCTTACCTACTTTAGGAGTTTCCCCCCTCCTGGGGTCTTCAGTAGAAGGTCCAACAGTCTGAAGGTTTTTGGCCTTAGACTTTTCTTTCCTGGTTTTCCACCAGCATTGAGAATTACCAGTTCTCTTAGGCCTAGGTAAGGGCCCAGTAGGTCGATCCACCTCTTCCTCAGAAGCAGGGGGAGTCACAGACTCTGAAACTGGGGGAACAATGAGGGAGCTTGGTTGGGGGTCCCATTTCCCTAATGTACTAGCCTGAAATGTGCCTGGGTTAGAGGTCAACTTACTAACACCAGGGCTTGTAGTGGGGGTCTCAGTAGAGGTTCCCACAGGCTTAGAGGGGTCCCTTAAGGTGGCCTCTCTAGCCAATTTGGTTAGGTTCTGGGTCTCCATACTGGGAGGCCTGGGGTTATGTGACACTACTCCTAGAGTTCTCAGGTCATTGCCAACAGGACTTTCCCAGGCACCTCAGTCTGAACACTGACAGGGATCCTCACTGTCATGTTGTTACACTGAATGAGGGCTGGTAGAATAGGAGCCATTTGGACAGGGCCTCCAGACATCTTAGTGGGACCTTTGGGTGCTTTTGCCACATCCTCAGGTTGAAAGAAGCTTTCATCCACTACTGTTCTGCTGGCCCCAGTGTCTCTCCTGGCAGGAGTATCCTGGCCATTGACAAGAACACTGTCCACATAATACACCTTAGAGTTAACAGGTAGGGAGTTATACACAAACCCTATTCTGGGGACTAACCAGACCCACAGGCTCTAAGTTTACAGTTGCTTGAAGACCCAAGGGTTCTTCAGCAAAGAGTTCAAAGTGGGCACTAGCCATCTGTACTTCATCCTCAGGATTGAAGGCTAAGGAGACTGTGCTGATCCCTGCAGGTTTACCCTTGCATCTGGGATCCCCTTTGATATGGTCAGTAGCCTTACAGATATAGCATTGTCCAAATGCTCTCTGAAAGGGTGGCTTGTTCTGACCTCCTTCTGGTTGTTGATTCGGTTTACCTTGGGGCTTACCCTGGTTATTCTGTTGTTTGTGGCCCTCTTTGGTATGGGAGGTATTAGAATTCTCTGGATTCACTTTAGGTGGCTGCTTTCCCTCATCCTTTTTCTGAGTGACCCCTGAATCCTTGTGAGTGGCCCTGTTGGCAACACACAAGTCAGCAGCCTTAGCTAGTTTTCTGGAATCTAGTTCCTTTGAATCAGCCAAGTGCTGTCTGAGCTCAGGAGAGCAGGCATCATAAATTGACTCCAACATAAAAAGATTTTTCATACCTTCATAAGTGTTCACCTTGTAACCATTAATCCATCCCTCTAAGTTTTTCAAACATTCACTCACCCAGGTAGCCCAAGGGGTACCATCATTCTTTTTGAGGGTCCTAAACCTCTTAAGATACTGGGAAGGGGTCTTCCCAAATCTAGCTATCAGAGCTAGTTTCACACATTCATACTCTTTCCTATCCTCCTCCCCCAACTCCATTACCACATCAGTTGCAACAGCAGGAAGCCTAGAGAACAACTAGGTGAGTAAGTCATTTCCTGTGATGTTCTGGAGCCCATGATTATATTCAAACAGAGACAACCAATCCAACACATCCAACTTAGGCTCATACATACCAACCAATTATTTAGGCATCCAGGGTCTTTTAGGACTGGAACTTCTAGAGGAGCCAGAGAGAGAAGCATTTTCGACAGATAATTTCTTCATTTCTAGCTCATGCTTGAGCTCCATTTCCCTTAGCCTTAGTTCTTGATTCATTTCCTGATGTCTCTGTTCAGCCAGAGTATTCAGTCTCTTGAACTCTAGTTCAAGTTTCATTTTCTCTAATTCGAGATATTGAGGACTTAGTGTGGGACTTGGCAAAGGCCCAGTAGGTACAGCAGGTAGAGCAGACAGAGGCCTAGGGGGGACAGTCACAGCAGCCTCACCCTCCTCTTTTGATTCTTCCTCAAGATTATCAACATTTTGATCAATATCAATTTCTATACTGTTATCTACATTTTCTGGCATGGTAGGTTCCTCAGACCCATCATCCAGACTTTGGTTAGCTAACAACCTTTCTATTAATTCCATTTTATTGCCTTTAGTCAGGAGGTTCTTATGCTTACATAATACTTTTAAACAATCAGCAGTTTTTGTAGCAAGGGACTCTTGACTATAAGTTTCCATAGTTGACATGTTAGAAAGATTACTTTTTCAGTGCTAAGCTTTGTGGTTAGTTGTACTAAGGTATCCTCAAGCACTCTAAAGTGTATACTCAATACAAATCCCACCGCTGTACACCAGTGTTAGGCAGAAACCTGTGCAGTTCCCTTAGGGACCACTGCAAAAGATTTAAGACTACAGGTGTTGGCAGTAAACCCACTTGGTAGCAGTCTGTACAACCCAGATTTACCTGGTAGCTGTGGCTGAGCAGTCAGACTTCCCTCAAGAAGAGTTAGGCAGTATGCAAAGTATACACAATAGGCACTCAGATACAACAATACAAACAAACACTGACCAGAGCTTTGGTATCAAAGTATACAATTATTTATTTAAAAACACAGTTTGAAACACTCCAGCACTCTTATGGTAAAATATTCTAAACACAGTTACTATTGTAATATACACACCCCTTTGTTTCCTATCAGATAAATCCCAGTAAGACACCACTTATTTTCATACAGAGGTGAGCGCTTAACTAGATTGCACTCTGATAAGTTTGTGAAAAAGGGGGGAGGGGAGACAAAATATGGAAAGGTACACCACTCTACAATTCAGGAACACTGTTAGCTAGCAAGGCAGAAGAGCAAAAGTCACTGGTGAGCCAAAGTCCAAAGGCTGGGCCCACTCTTAGAGAGAGCAGAGCACAAATGCGCCCAAGATCACACAGTTGCACTAGGCTTAGAAAGTCTTGCAGAGGGTTCAAAAAGGGTTTAGAGAGGCTTTAAGAAAGTTTAGCCAGGATGTCCCAGACTAACCCAGGTTCGAAAGCAGGGGGCTAAATCTACCGAGTACAGTCGGTAGCAAGCGAAGCCAGGCGGGACACGGTACCTTAAGTGGGAAGGATCCTCCAGCGAAAACGTGGTATCCCGGTTGCCGGGGTGCTTGGCACAGGCAAGGCGGCCACGAGGTACGTCGGGAAGGCGAAAAGACGGTGAAACTGATTATCCCCACCAGTCAAAGGAAGAAGACTCTCCGGCGGGAGATCTCCTCTGTCGTTGGGAAAAGTGGTGAGGCAGTCCAGCAGGGCTCCACCGGTGGTGGTGTCGTGGCTGGTCGGCTCAGCTTCTCCCTCGTCGGATTCTTAGGTCCTGTGGCGACTTCTGAAGTTCCAGTCTCCAAAGCCCTGCTTTTATGCAGCAAACCCCCATTCACTCAGCCTAGCTGTCACTCAAACATGCTACCTCATAGCCCATTAAACACATCTAGATTCAAAGGAAACACTCAAATCATGCCCAAGAGTGAGGGTAAAAGAGTCTCACTCTTGGCAGGAGAAAAAAAAAAATAAATCCAGCAAAGCTGCTGGGGGACTCACTAGGTTAGGAAATTCAGCCTAAACAGAGAATTCTTCCTAACAGATGGGGTGGGGGAAAATGTGTAAACCCTTAGCATATTTTACTGTATATTAATTTCATTAACTCCCAAATAGCTTCACACGGGGGAGCTTGGAATTATTCAAAACTTTCACCCTCTATCTCAGCAGGAGTAATGTTATAGCCACCTAAAGTAAGTGAGGTATCCTTGCCAGCAAAACAAAATTGGTAACTGAAAACCACCCATCCCCAAATCTTGCCTTTAAAACAAAAATGTGTTTGGTCCATTCCTAAACCTTGCCTTTCAAAGCAAAGAACAAGTTACTTACCAACTGGTAACGTTCTTTCGATTGGATGTTCCTCCAACGTATTCCTCATCTTTGATGTTATTCCATCCAGCTCAGCTGCTTTGGAAAAAAATATATATATTTCGGCAGAGTACGCCGTGCGTCGATGTCGTCGAGTCGATGGTCCCTCGAAGGCCTCCGTCGAGGGTGACGTCATCGGGTGTATAAGTAGCACGCGTGGCGCCTGTTTGCCTCAGTTCTGTTTTTCCCCCTCTTTTGTTATTGATTTACACTACGCAGACTGTGTCCGTAGACAGGTACTTTGCCTTGCGAGAGTTGGAGTGGCAATACCGGGGAAAAATCTACAGAGGGGTAGGTTGGGAGGGCGATGAGGAATACGTTGGAGGAACATCCAATCGAAAGAACGTTACCAGTTGGTAAGTAACTTGTTCTTCGAGTGGATTGTGTCCTCATCTTTGATAGACTCACAAAGCAGTAAAGACAATCCTTATGGAGGAGGGATTCGATTTTTATTTTTTTTATTTTATTTTTTATTTTTTTTAGATGGCCAAGTATAGAACTGCTCTGCCAAAATGTAACTCCTTGGATTGGGAAGCATCTAGGTTGTAGAATTTTGAAATAGTATGCAGCGATGACCAAGTCACTTTATAGGAACACCTCTTTGCAGGGCTGTATACGAAGCTATGCCCCTGGTGGAATGAGCCCTTAAACCTTCTGGTGGGTCTTTCCCCGCCAGTCTGTAGCATTCTGAAATGCAAAGGACAATCCAACGTGATATGGGCTGTTTTGTTACTGACTGACCCAATCTTTTTCCCGTTTAGCCAATAAGGAACAAGTTACTTACCTGTAACTGTTGTTCTCCAGCATGGGTCTGGCATGGATTCACATGCTCATGAATATTCCCCGTCGTCAGGCTGGGAATCCTCGGTAAAGAAAAAACCAGAATCAGTTTCGTTTCTGATCTGTCTTTCGTAGTAATAACCAATCACTGGTCTCTGCGTCATACTGACCACAGCCAATGACTGCCCTCTACCTAAGCACCGCCTCTGGCAGCCATCTTCAGATTTGGAAGCACGTGAAGTGGCAGTATGACCAAGTGAAGAGCCGCAGAGGGGTAGGCGGGAGGGTTCGCATGTGAATCCATGCCAGACCCATGCTGGAGAACAACAGTTACAGGTAAGTAACTTGTTCCTTCTCCAGCATGGGGTCTGGCATGGATTCACATGCTCATGAATAAAGAATACATAGCAGTACACACATGCACAACCACGGGAGGTGGCAAAGGCTCAACATTAAGCATCACATAAACTCAACATTAAGCATCTTACCTCCTCACCAGGCTCACCTCAGGCGAACAGGTTGCGCAGCACTGCTTGGCCGACCCTGGACTCCTCCCTGGAATCCCGGTCGACGCAGTAGAATTTCGTGAAGGTGTGCGTCGACCTCCACGTAGCAGCCCTGCATATGTCCAGCAGGGGCACACCAGATAGGAACGCCGTGGTAGCTGCGATCGCTCTGGTGGAATGGGCTCTCGGACGGCCAGGCAGCGGTCGGTTTGCCAACCGATGACAGTACATGATACAGCCGGAGAGCCATCTGGAAATGGAAGCCTTCGAGAGAGCCTTCCCCTGATTGACAGGTCCAAAGTTCACAAAGAGTTGTGACGTCTTCCGAAAACACTTCGTGCGGTCTACGTAGAACTTCAGCGCTCTAGCCACATCCAGCGAGTGCAAAGTCCTCTCAGCCGGCGACGAAGGCGACGGGAAGAACACAGGCAACACCAAGGGTTCGTTGAGATGGAAGTCCGACGGCACCTTGGGCATGAAGGAGGGGTGCGTCCTGAGCACTACCCTCGTGTCGTGGAAAGTCAAGTACGGGGCCTTGCAGGAAAGGGCCTGGATCTCTCCCACTCGTCGTGCGGAGGTGATGGCCACAAGAAAAGCTGTTTTCCACGATAGAAACTTCAACGGGGCCGAGTGCAGAGGCTCGAACGGAGGTCCCATGAGCTTGGTCAGCACCACGTTGAGCTCCCACGCCGGGGCCGGAGCCTTCACCGGCGGGAACGATCTGAACAGTCCCTTCATGAACTCTTTCACCAGACGATGAGACCACAAGGACGTCCGCCCCGTGGTTCTGGTGTATCGGGAGATCGCAGCAAGATGAATCTTGATGGACGCGTGTGCCAGACCAGCTTTGGCCAGCGTCAGCAGGTACGGCAGTACTTGGGGAGCCGTAATCCGTAGAGGGTTAATCTTCTGTGCGTGGCACCAGACAGAGAACCTCTTCCATTTGTGTCCGTAGCATTTAAGAGTCGAGGACGCCCTGGCCTTTGCAAGAACCTCTCTGCAATCGGCCGGTATGTCGTATCCTCCAAACTCTAGCGCTGCAGGAGCCAGGCCTGCAAGTTCAGCGACTTCGGGTCGTGGTGGAGGATGGCGCCTCCTTCCCTGGAGAGTAGATCCGCGTCCGCCGGCAGCTTGATCGGCGGGGACGCTGACAAGTCCAGAAGGTCCGGGAACCATATCTGCCTCGGCCACGCAGGTGCGACGAGGATCATCCTGCACCGTGACCTCTTGAGCTGGTTGACGAGCCGGATTAGCAGAGGCAAGGGAGGGAACGCGTAGAGGAACAGGCCCTCCCAGGGGAACGAGAAAGCATCGCCCATGCTCCTCGTCTGGGGAAACCTGCTGGCGAACCTCCGGCACTTGGTGTTCGTCGCCGTCGCGAACAGGTCGATCTGGGGTGTGCCCCACCGTCGGAAGAGGCGATCCACCAGATCCTGCTGTAGTTCCCACTCGTGGCACGAGCGCAGCTCCCTGCTGAGTGAGTCGGCAATGGTGTTTTTTATCCCTGCCAGATGAAACGGTACCAGAAAAATCCCTTGGGCGACGGCCCAATGCCACAGGTCCTGCGCCTCCTTGGACAGCGCTGGGGACCTGGTTCCGCCCTGTTTCCTGATGTAAAACATGGTGGTGGTGTTGTCGGTGAAGATCCTCACCACCTTGCCCTTGAGGGACAGAAGGAAGGACCTGAGGGCCCAAAACACTGCACGGAGCTCCAGGACGTTGATATGCAGGGACTTCTCCGTCGGGAGCCAGAGTCCCCTTGCGTGCAGATTTTCGGTGTGCGCTCCCCACCCTTCCAGGGAGGCATCCGTGGTCACAGTCTCCTGGTGGGCTGGGGTCTGGAAGTCCATGCCCGCCGTCAGATGCGCGCGGGTGCCCCACCACCGTATCGCTCGTCGGAAACTCTCGTCGAGCTTGATCCTTTCCTCGAAGCTGCCCGTCGTCTGGATCCAGCGCGCATCCAGGAATTCTTGCAACGGGCGCATCCGGAGCCTGCACATGGGAATGAGGTAGATGCAGGAAGACATCATCCCGAGGAGGGACTTGATGGACCTCACCTTGGCCGCGTCGGCCACCAACATCCGTTGCACCTTGCCCAAGATGGTCCTGGTCCTCTCCTCCGACGGGGAGGCCAGAAGGGACACTGTGTCGAGCCTCGCTCCCAGAAACAGTGCGACTTGCGCGGGCACCAGGTGGGATTTGGCGTAGTTCACGGAGAATCCCAGGTCCGTGAGGAGTTGGACGGTCCTTGCCGTGTGGACCACGGCGAGCTCCCTCGTCTTGGCGCGGATGAGCCAGTCGTCCAGGTAGGGGTAGACGTGAATCCCCTCGCGGCGCAGCTGCGCCGCCACCGGTGCGAGGCACTTGGTGAATACCCTGGGTGCCGACCGTAGTCCGAAGGGAAGGGCTTTGAACTGGTAATGACGCCCTTGGACCACGAATCTGAGGAATTTTCGGTGCCCCTTTAGGATGGGAATGTGGAAGTAGGCATCCTCCAAATCCAACGACGATAGGAAGTCTCCTTCCTCCAGCTGACCCAGGACGTGCTGGAGGGTGACCATCCGGAACTTCTGCGCCTTGATGAACTTGTTCAGACGTCGCAGGTCTAGGATGGGGCGCCATCCTCCCGTCTTCTTCTTCACGAGGAAGTATCGCGAGTAGACTCCGGAGCCCCGAAGCCTCTTTGGGACGAGTTCGATGGCGCCCTTTCTGAGCATCGCCTTTACCTCCAGGAGAAGTTGAGGGACGTGAAGTTCTTTCCTGGCCACGGGGGGGACGCACGGGCACCTTCTTTGAAACTCGAGCGCGTGGCCCCGGGCCAGGGCGTCCAGCACCCAACGGTCGGTGGAGATGGACTCCCACACGCTGACGAAGCCCGCCAGCCGGCCTCCCACCGGGGTGCTTCGGTGGGGGCCCGACCCCACGGCCGGTTCAATCCTGCTTGGACGCGGCCTTGCCGCCTTGACCTCCTTGGCGACGACGGCGGGGTCCGCTAGACTTGCCTCGTCCTCTGTAGGCCTCTTGCGACAACGAGCGGGCCGCTTGACGGTAGGAAGCGAAACCGCCGCCGGAACCTTTGGAGGCGCCCTTGCCTCCGCCGCTCCGAAAGGGCGTTCGTCGTTGCTGCAGGACTCCAAGGGCCCTGGCCGTCTCAGTATCCGCCTTGATGGCCTGAAGGGAATCGTCCACTGTCTTCCCAAACAGGTTGTTCCCGTCGAAGGGCATGTCCAGGACTCTGGTCTGGACGTCCTGGCGAAAGTCCGTAGCTTTGAGCCATCCACGACGTCGAAGGCAAACGCCGTTGCCCAGCTGGCGGAACCCAGTGTCGGCGATGTCCGTCGCCACGGTGATGGCGTGGTCCGACGCCACCTCACCTTCCTGCAGGATCTCAAGGGCCTCCGCCCTCTTGTCGTCCGGCAGAAAATCCAGCAGGGGAGCTATCTTGTACCAGAGCTCCCTGTCGTAGCGGGCCACGATAGCCAAGGCGTTGGCCGCTTTAATCGTCGTCGCTGCCGACGAGATGACTCTACGTCCCATAGCATCCAATTTCTTTCCCTCGCCGTCCGGCGGGGAAGTTGATGTGGAGGCCGCACCCCCCCCCGCTTTCTTCCTGGCTGCCGCGGAGACGACGGAGTCCGGGGTAGGCTGCGCCTGGAGGCATAGGGGGGCCGTCTCCGGGACCCGGTACTTTTTCTCGTACCGGTCTCTTCTAGCTGGCGTCGTGGAAGGGTTCTTGAGGAGGGAAAGGCCCTCATCCCAAATGTCGTCCAACAGAGGCACTGCGAGGACCGTCTTCCTCTTGGCCTCGCGCCGCTGATAAAGGAAGCCTTCCTTTTTCTTCTCCTCAGGGCAGAGTTGGAAAAGCTCGGAAGCCCTGGAGATCATGGAGTGGAAAGATCCGATCTCGTCGGGCGGAGAAGCCCTGGTGGGAGGCGACGACGGAAAATCCTCGTCGTATGCCTCGTCGTCCGTACCCGTCGCTGCCGTGTCAGTCCCCGTATCATCCCCTCGGGTGGACGGGGAGGAGGGCTGGACGGGGCGCGACGGTTGAAAAGGAGGTGGTGGATGGATCCTTCTTTTCTTGGTGGGGGGAACACCAGAAGGTCCCGGTTCTGGATCCCCCGACGGGAGAGGTTCCTCCGTCGGTAACGGTAGCCTCGTCCTTATCTCGGAGCATAAGGACTGTATGGCCAACAAAATGGCCGCCGAGTTGTCTTGCGGCGCTGGCAGAGGGGAATCCGACGGGCGAGCAGGGGCCCCGTCGGTATCCTCGACGATGTCGTCGTCGTCACCTGCGTCGGGGTCCATTCCGACGGGCTGGCCTTCTTCCACGCCTAGGCCGTGGCTTAAGACCTCGATCAGCTCCTCTTCTGAGGTTGAGGCCGAATCTACGACGACGCCCTGCCCCCCCTTCTTCTTCCCCACGGAGGGTTTCACGGGGGTCCTATCGATGGGCACAAAGGAAGACTCCCTCCGCGGAGGCAGGGAGATTCTGGGCCCTGAGGTCGCCACCACTGGTGTAGCCACCACAGGCTGAGCCAGGGCCGCCGCGACCGTTTCGATAGAGGGCTTGGTCGGATGGATCAAGGCCTTCACCACCTTAGGTGCGCTCACCGCCTTATCCTTGAGGGAGGGGGCACTGCCACGCTCCTCCTCTGCCTTAGTGCTCGACCGGGGCCTCTCCAGGAGCTTCGCCGGGTGCTCGGCCTTCCTCTTACCCGACCCAGAGCGTTGGCTCGTGGTTGATGGTGCCGGGGAGGGTGCGCCCTGCCTGGCGCCCGTAGAGCCCGACCGTTCGGCGCTCCCGGTGCCAGCGGACTCGCGGTGCTTGGCCTTATGTTGGGCCCCCGTCGCCGGGGCGCCCTCAAAGGTCTTAGAAGACCGCTCGGATTTCTTCTTCTTCTCGCCAGACGGGCTCTTACCCTCCAGCCAGATGGCGGTCCTTCATGGTCCGTTCCGACATGTTGCCGCAAAACGCACAGTCCTTCTCCACGTGCGTCTTGTCCTCATGAAGGCAGTAAAGGCAGAAAGAGTGTTCGTCCTCCTTGAAGACGTTCTGCAGCTGGCATCCAGGGCAGACCCTGAACAGCTTTCCGGGCGTCGAGCTTCCCTTCTCCTGGGCCATCTCCGAGACCGGGCCTGAGAAGCTTCTGGAGTCCTCCGAAGCGTAGCTCGACGAAATCTTCACCCTTGAGGGGCACAGATGAATCCGACACGGGTCCCCGTTGATCGGATGTAGGATCGGTGGAGCTTGAGGCTCTTTTGACCGAAAGAATCGAAGTTTTTTGTGAAAAAGCGCGAAAAATAGCACTAACGCTCGAGAGCAGTAGCACGAGGATCCCAACACATGAACGTGCGGTAAAAATCTGAAGATGGCTGCCAGAGGCGGTGCTTAGGTAGAGGGCAGTCATTGGCTGTGGTCAGTATGACGCAGAGACCAGTGATTGGTTATTACTACGAAAGACAGATCAGAAACGAAACTGATACTGGTTTTTTCTTTACCGAGGATTCCCAGCCTGACGACGGGGAATATTCATGAGCATGTGAATCCATGCCAGACCCCATGCTGGAGAAACAGTTGGTTATCCAATCAAAGCCTAGATAGCCTAGAGATATAAAAGCTTAAAGCTCTTTTTGGATCCAACCTGTGGAGTCTTTCCTCCTCCTTATTAGGATGAGGTGGAGGATAGAGAGTCTGTAACACAATTTTTTGATTTAAGTGAAACTCAGATACCACTTTTGGCAAAAAAGAGGGTTTGACCTTCAAAACAACTCTGTCCTTATGGAACACAGTATAGGGTGGCCCAGAAGACAGTGCCTGCAATTCGCTCACTCTTCTTGCAGATGTTAAGGCAACTAGAAAAGCAGTTTTCCATGTTAGCAATCTCAATGGGCACATGTGCAGCGGTTCAAAAGGAGCACACATTAAGAATTTTAAGACCAAATTGAGATCCCAAATCGGTACTTTAAATGGGTGAGGAGGAAACACATTAGTGTATCCTTTTAAGAATTGTATTATCAAAGGAATTTTGAAGTAGGAGCATTCTTCCGACGAGTGCTTGAAGATGGAAAGCGCTGCAAGGTAACCTTTTATTGTTCCAATATTCAGACCTCTATGTGCCAGGGTCAGAAGGAAAGATAGTACTTCCGGGATAGAACATAGAAAAGGATCGACATTCTTTTCTCTGCACCATTTGCAAAACATTTTCCCAACGGCAACGGTATAGAGACTTTGTCGCTGGCCTTCTTGCCGAAAGCAACACCTCCATAACCTCATCTGGAAGGTTCCAATCCCTGTATCTCAGCCTTTCAGATACCAAGCATGAAGGTTGAGCGTTTTGACCTCTGGGTGGAGGGCCTGACCTTCCATTTGAGAGAGAAGGTTCTCTCTCTGAGGAAGACGTACTGGAGGACAGATGGACATGTCTAGAATGTCCGGGTACCACGTTCTCCTGGCCCAATCCAGGGCAATTAGGATCATGTGGCTCCCGAACCGTCTCAACCTCCTGATGACCTGAGGAATGGCGGGAATCGGAGGGAACGCATACAGTAGTGGGAAATTCCCTTGAGCAATACTTTTTGCACTTTCGGTTGGTACCGGTCGCAAATAAGTCTACCTGAGGGGTTCCCCAAAGGGCGAAGATCTCTAGAATGACTTCCTGAGCCAGTTCCCATTCGTGGGACACTGTGCTCTGCCTGCTAAGAGCATCTGCCGTCATATTCTCTTCCCGGCTAAGTGAACTGCCGTTAAAGAGATTGCTTCTTGAATTGCCCAATACCAGAGTTGCATTGCCTCTCTGCACAGATGTAGTGACCCTACACCTCCTCTTTTGTTTAGATAATGCATGGCCACTATGTTGTCCGTCATTATCAGGACATTCTTCCCTCTGACAGATGGCAGGAAAGCCTTCAGCGCTAGTCTGATTACTCTCAGCTCCAAAAGATTGATGTATAGTTGGGACTCCGATGGAGACCAACGACCGCTGATTGTCAGATCGTTGGCGTGAGCTCCCCACCCCTTGAGTGAGGCGTCCGTCACTACTGTGATCTCCGGCCATGGTTGCCAAAAAGGTTCCCCTTTTAGGATGTTCTCTGTACAAGTCCACCATAGAAGGTCCTGTCGAACCTTGTTCGGAATCTGGAGAAGATCCGTCATTTGACCTGAGAACTGGGACCATTGAGTCTTTAACGCCCACTGAAGGGATCTCATCCTCAAGCGTGCCTCTGGCACCAGGAAAATGCAGGATGTCATGAGGCCGAGCAACCTTAAAAAGTCATAAGCCTGGACATTTTGGGAATTTTGGAATTTGTAAACCATCTGGAGAATGTCTTGAGCCCTCGACTTGGGAGGCGAGCTCTTTCCCAAGGATGTGTCTAATACAGCTCCTATATATTGAAGCCGTTGAGAAGGTGTCATTTTTGACTTCTTGAAATTGAGGGAGAAGCGCAGTTTGTGGAGGAAGTAGCAGGTGACTTTCAGATGATCCAGTGTATGTTCGGCAGAACGCGCCCTGATCAACCAATCGTCCAGGTAGGGGTAGATGTGAATCCCCCCTCTGCTGAGGTGCTCTGCTACCAATACCATTAACTTGGGGCGGAGGTCAATCCGAATGGCAGGACTCGAAACTGATAGTGTGAGTCGCCAACCACGAACCTCAGGTATTTTCTGTGCTTGAGATGAATCGGCACATGAAAAAAAGCATCCTGGAGGTCCAATGACACCAACCAGTCCTGAAGTTGAAGGGCCTGAAGGATCTGAGAAAGGGTGACCATCTTGAACTTGTCCTTCCTGAGGAACTTGTTCAAGTTTCTTAAATCCAAGATGGGTCTCAATCCTCCGTCCTTTTTGGGGATCAAAAAATATGGGGAGTACCATCCCTTGTTCCTTTCCGCTGCAGGTACTGGTTCTATAGCACCTTTCTCCAGCAGGGTTAGAACTTCCTGCTGTAGGAGCGGATTCAAAGACTTCAACGGGTGTCTCCCTGGTGGATTGCTTTGAGGTTGCGTTAGAAAAGGAAGGCAGTGACCTTGGGCTATTATTTCTAAGGCCCAAAAATCTGAAGTAATGGCTCGCCATTCTTGCAGATGTTGTGACAGCCTGCCTCCTACAGGTGTCTTGTGATGCAAGTCCTCAAAGTGTTTTTTTTTGGCGGTTGCTGCAGCCGCTGATGGCAAAGAAGCTGTAGCTGGAGCTGGCTTCGCATGTCTTACGCGTCCACCGCGAGTGGCCTTTCTTTGGCCCCTTTGACTGGCCATTCCTCTCGCTTTTCCATATGAG